>NC_091284.1:694266284-694572484 GCF_032444005.1 Ranitomeya imitator | reverse complement strand
TTGAGAGAGATGGCACACACGACTGGCACTGAAGCACAAATGCCAATATTAATCTCCCACTATTTATTTTTTTCAGGGAGAATTGAAAAACCAAAATAAAAAAAAACAGACTCTAGACTTTCTGTGGCCCACAATTTGAGAGAGATGGCACACACGACTGGCACTGAAGCACAAATGCCAATATTAATCTCCCACTATTTATTTTTTTTCAGGGAGAATTTAAAAACCAAAATAATAAAAACAGACACTAGGCTTTCTGTGGCCCACAATTTGAGAGATGGCACACACGACTGGCACTGAAGCACAAATGCCAATATTAATCTCCCACTATTTATTTTTTTCAGGGAGAATTTAAAAACCAAAATAAAAAAAAAACAGACTCTAGACTTTCTGTGGCCCACAATTTGAGAGAGATGGCACACACGACTGGCACTGAAGCACAAATGCCAATATTAATGTCCCACTATTTATTTTTTTCAGGGAGAATTTAAAAAACAAAAAAACAGACACTAGGCTTTCTGTGGCCCACAATTTGAGAGAGGTGGCACACACGACTGGCACTCAAGCACAAATGCCAATAATAATCTCCCACTATTTATTTTTTTTCAGGGAGAATTTAAAACCCCCCCAAAAAATACAGACACTAGGCTTTCTGTGGCCCACAATTTGAGAGAGATGGCACACACGACTGGCACTGAAGCACAAATGCCAATATTAATCTCCCACTATTTTTTTTTCAGGGAGAATTTAAAAACCAAAATTAAAAAAAACAGACACTAGGCTTTCTGTGGCCCACAATTTGAGAGAGATGGCACACACGACTGGCACTCAAGCACAAATGCCAATATTAATCTCCCACTATTTATTTTTTTTCAAGGAGAATTTAAAAACAACAACAACAAAAAACAGACACTAGGCTTTCTGTGGCCCACAATTTGAGAGAGATGGCACATACGACTGGCACTGAAGCACAAATGCCAATATTAATCTCCCACTATTTATTTTTTTTATTTCTGGGAGAATTGGCAAGAAATCAGGCCCACTGTTAGACTGTATGTTTTCTGTGCCAGAAAATGAGACACAGATGCCACACACAGGACTGCCACTGATGCAGATTTGCCAATTTTAATCTGCACCCTTTATTTTTTTTTATTCAGGGAGACTAGTGAATAAATCTGGGCCACTGTATTAGAGTATATTTTCTGTGGCAGAAAGTGGCTTGAACAGATGTAACGAAAAAAAAAAGGTACTGTCCTACAATTACTATCTCCCTGCATCTCAGCAATGTATGGCAGGCAGCAATAACAAGGAGTGGACTGCTGCACAAATTAAATAAAAAGTGTGGACAAACAAACAAGATAGCTGTGCAGAAAGGAAGGAACAACAGGATTTGTGCTTTGAAAAAAGCAGTTGGTTTGCACAGCGGTGTACAAACAGCAATGCAGCTATCAGGGAGCCTTCTAGGGCAGCCCAATGAGCTACAGCACTGAGGAAAAAAAATGTAGCCTCCACTGTCCCTGCAAACAAAAGGTGGTGTTGTACCGTGGAAATCGCTACAGCACAAGCGGTTTAGGGGTTAATGGACCCTGCCTAACGCTATCCCTGCTTCTGACGAAGCGGCAGCAACCTCTCCCTCTGCTCAGATCAGCAGCAGTAAGATGGCGGTCGGCGGGAACGCCCCTTTATAGCCCCTGTGACGCCGCAGACAGCAAGCCAATCACTGCAATGCCCTTCTCTAAGATGGTGGGGACTGAGACCTATGTCATCACGCTGCTCACACTCTGCGTCCAACTTCATTGGCTGAGGAATGGCACTTTTCGCGTCATTGAAATGCGACTTTGAAGTTGCGTACCGCATGGCCGACCCCACAGAGGGATCGGGTCGGGTTTCATGAAACCCGACTGTGCCAAAAGTCAGCGACTTATGAAAATGACCGACCCGTTTCGCTCAACCCTATCATCCAGCACAAGAACCATGAGGGTGGGAGGCAGTTCACATCAAAACAGCAGCTCTGGGAGGCTATTCTGACTTCATGCAAAGAAATACAAGCAAAAACTCTCCAAAAACTCACAAGTTCAATGGATGCAAGAATTGTGAAGGTGATATCAAAGAAGGGTTCCTATGTTAACATGTAACTTGGCTATTAGGATGTTTTGGAGTTAAATAGCTTTTTTGTTTAGTGAATGTGACCTCCAATGCTACAAATTCCACAAATCAGCATTTTCAGTTCTTTAAAACATATTAAATGTTTATAAATTCTACTGTGCCTAATAATTTGGAACAGTGTGATTTGAGTTTTTATTCATTTTGGAGATTATACTGTTATCATTGGGAGGTTTCTTCAATAACATTCGATGTATACTCTAACGGGTAATGACTTTTATTAGACTGACTGTCATTTGCACCGACCATTTAGGAAAATCCGAGAAAAATGTCATTTGCATAATAATTTGGAACTTAGCGTACACACTAGGGTTGAGCGAAACGGATCGTTCATTTTCATAAGTCGCTGACTTTTGGCAAAGTCGGGTTTCATGAAACCCGACCCGATCCCTGTGTGGGGTCGGCCATGTGGTACGCGACTTTCGCGCCAAAGTCGCGTTTCAATGACGCAAAAAGCGCCATTTCTCAGCCAATGAAGGTGGACGCAAAGTGTGGGCAGCGTGATGACATAGGTCTCAGTCCCCACCATCTTAGAGAAGGGCATTGCAGTGATTGGCTTGCTTTCTGCGGCATCACAGGGGCTATAAAGGGGCGTGCACGCCGACCGCCATCTTACTGCTGCTGATCTGAGTATAGGGAGAGGTTGCTGCAGCTTCGTCAGAAGCAGGGATAGCGTTAGGCAGGGTACATTAACCCCCAAAACGCTTGTGCTGTTGCGATTTCCACGGTCCAACGCCACCTTTTGTTTGCAGGGACAGTGGAGGCTAAATTTTTTTTCCTCAGCGCTGTAGCTCATTGGGCTGCCCTAGAAGGCTCCCTGATAGCTGCATTGCTGTTTGTACGCTGCTGTGCAAACCAACTGCTTTTTTCAAAGCACAAATCCTGTTGCTCCTTCCTTTCTGCACAGCTATCTTGTTTGTTTGTCCACACTTTTGACTTTTTTGTGCAGCAGTCCATTCCTTGTTATTGCTGCCTGCCATACTTTGCTGAGATTACTACAGGGAGATAGTAATTGTAGGACAGTCCCTTTTTTTCCGTTATATCTCTTCAAGCCACTTTCTGCCACAGAAAAAATACTCTAATACAGTGGCCCAGATTTATTCACTAGTCTCCCTGAAGAAAAAAAAAATAAAGGGTGCAGATTCAAATTGACAAATCTGCATCAGTGGCAGTCCTGTGTGTGGCATCTGTGTCTCATTTTCTGGCACAGAAAACATACAGTCTAACAGTGGGCCTGATTTCTTGCCAATTCTCCCATAAAAAAAAAATTAGTGGGAGATTAAGATTGGCATTTCTGCTTCGGTGCGAGTGCTGTGTGTGGCATCTGTCTCTAATTTTGTGCCACAGAAACCCTAGTGTTTAATACTGGGCCAGATTTTTTTTTAAATTCTCCCAGGAAAAAAAAAAGAATAGTAGGAGATTAAGATTGGCATTTCTGCTTCGGTGCCAGTCCTGTGTGTGCCACCTGTCTCTAATTTTGTGCCACATTAAACCTAATGTGTAACACTGGGCCAGATTTTTTTAAAATTCTCCATGGAAAAAAAAATAGTGGGAGATTAAGATTGCCACTACTGCTTCGGTGCCATTCCTGTGTGTGCCACCTGTCTCTAATTTTGTGCCAAATTAAACCTAGTGTGTAATACTGGGCCAGATTTCTTTTAAATTCTCCCAGAAAAAAAAATAGTGGGAGTTTAAGATTGGCATTACTGCTTCGGTGCCATTCCTGTGTGTGCCACCTGTCTCTAATTTTGTGCCACAGAACATATACTGTATAAGAGTGGGCCACATTTCTTCAATATTCTCCCAGAAAAAATAAAAAGGGGGAGATTTTAATTGTTAGTGTCTGCATCAGCGTCAGTCCTGTTAGTGGCATATCTGTCTGCCACTGAAGATGTGTACTGTTATACATTGGGCCTGATTTTCCCTGCAGTCTCACTCACCTATAAAGGGATATATAAATCCAACAGAAGTTTGAGTTCACCTTGTAACTGGTTTTACAGTAACAAATACCGTTATTATGGTTGCGTTTTTCAAACAATAAGGAAGACTGGTGGAAGAGGTCGTGGCCGTGGGCGGTCATTGCCAACTGGTAATGATGGTAGTGGTGGTGGAGCATCAGGTGGTCGTGGGAAAAGCAATATAGCACCTAAGTCTCGAGTTGTTGAGCCAGGTTCGTCGTCTGGCTACACAAGGCCTCGAACGATCCCTTTTCTGGGAGTAGGAAAACCGTTTTTAAAGCTGGAGCAGCAAGAACAAGTTTTGGCTTTCCTTGCTGACTCAGCCTCTAGCTCTTTTGCCTCCTCTTCTGAAACTGCTAAATGTAAAAGCAGCGCGTCGTTAGTGGATGTTCACGGTCAGGGACAAGTCGCTTCCTTGTCTTCTTCACCAAGAACAACAGAGAAGGATGCGTCAGGCAACACAACGGGTTACTCCATGGAGCTCTTTACACATACCGTTCATGGGTTAGAAAGTGAAACAGTTAACAGGCCATGCCCATTACAAGTTGAATTGGACATGGAGTGCACAGATGCACAGCCACAGCCAGATTACTATGCTGTTCCTTTGACTCAGACCAGAACATTGCCATCGCAGTGTACTGATCCAGAATCAGACCCTGATGAGACTATGGTGCCCCGTCACGAATGCTATACCACCGGCTTACACGGTGACACAGACGAAGTTGCACACGAGATAGAAGAGGAGGTCATAGATGACCCAGTTGTTGACCCTGATTGGCAGCCATTGGGGGAACAGGATGCAGGCGGCAGTAGCTCTGAAGCGGAGGAGGAGGAGCCGCAGCAGGCATCAACATCACAACAGGTTCCATCTGCCGGACCTGTATCTGGCCAAAAACGCGTGGCAAAACCAGTTGTAGGACAGCGAGGCCATCCGTTTAAAGAAGCTCAGTCTGCAATGCCTGAAAAGGTATCCGATAGTAGAAAGAGTGCAGTCTGGCATTTTTTTAAACAACATTCAAATGATCAGCGCAAAGTCATCTGTCAAAAATGTTCAACTACCTTAAGCAGAGGTCAGAATCTTAAAAGTCTAAATACAAGTTGCATGCGTAGACATTTAACCACCATGCATTTGCAAGCCTGGACTAACTACCAAACGTCCCTTAAGGTTGTAGCACCCTCGGCCAATGAAGCTAGTTAGTAACACTACATCCCTTCCCTCACTGTAAGCCCACCGTTTACCGCACCACCTGCAGTAAATTGCAGGTTTTGTCGCCAGGCTAAAGCAGCCAGGGAATCACCAGGTTCGTGGTAGGAAACACTGCATGTAGTGTTGTGAATTCTGTGGTCAAGCTCCCTCCTGTGGTCATGAGTGGTACTTCGGCTGGTTCTGTCCATGAGCTTCCTCTGGTGGATGTGAGTGGGGCTGCGGCTTCTGAGTTTCCATCCTCAGGTGACGAGGTTAAGTCGTTAGGTGCTGCTCTATTTACCTCCACCTAGTTCTTTGTTCCTTGCCTCCAGTCAATGTTCCAGTATTGGTCTTGCTCTCTCCTGGATCGTTCTTGTGGCCTGTCTTCCCTGCATAAGCTAAGTTCTGCTTGTGTTTCTTGGTTTGCTATTTTTTCTGTCCAGCTTGCTATTTTGGTTTGTCTTGCTTGCTGGAAGCTCTGGGACGCAGAGGGAGCACCTCCGTACCGTTAGTCGGTGCGGAGGGTCTTTTTGCGCCCTCTGCGTGGTTGTTTGTAGGTTTTTGTGCTGACCGCAAAGCTATCTTTCCTATCCTCGGTCTATTCAGTAAGTCGGGCCTCACTTTGCTAAAATCTATTTCATCTCTGTGTTTGTATTTTCATCTTTACTCACAGTCATTATATGTGGGGGGCTGCCTTTTCCTTTGGGGAATTTCTCTGAGGCAAGGTAGGCTTATTTTTCTATCTTCAGGGCTAGCTAGTTTCTTAGGCTGTGCCGAGGCGCCTAGGTCTGGTCAGGAGCGTTCCACGGCTACTTCTAGTGTGGTGTGATAGGATTAGGGATTGCGGTCAGCAGAGTTCCCACGTCTCAGAGCTCGTCCTATGTTATTAGTAACTATCAGGTCACTTTGTGTGCTCTTAACCACCAGGTCCATTGTGTTTCTAAACCACCAGTTCATAACAATGTAGGGCACGAGCAAGAATACCATCTCCAACCCTCTCTCAGTCTGCCATGTCCACCGGCACCCCAGCAAGTTCCACCATCTGCAGCTCTCCAGTCCTGCTCACCCTACATGAAACTCTCGTTAGGAAAAGGAAGTACTCATCCTCTCATCCACGTACACAGGGTTTGAACACCCATATTGCTAGACTAATCTCAATAGAGATGATGCCCTACCGGTTAGTTGAAAGCGAAGCTTTCAAAGACCTGATGGACTACGCTGTACCACGCTACGAGCTACCAAGTCGACACTTCTTTTCGAGAAAAGCCATCCCAGCCCTCCACCAGCATGTAAAAGACCGCATCATCCATGCACTCAGGCAATCTGTGAGTACAAAGGTGCACCTGACAACAGATGCATGGACCAGTAGGCATGGCCAGGGACGTTACATGTCCATCACGGCACACTGGGTTAATGTGGTGGATGCAGGGTCCACAGGGGACAGCAATATAGGGACAGTTCTGCCTAGCCCACGGTCTAGGAAACAGTTGGCTGTAGGCGTTCGCCCCCACTCCTCCTCGTCCTCCTGCAGAAGCGAGAGCTCTTCCACAGACCGCAGTCGCACGACCACTCCATCCGCAGCTGCCACTGTTGCACACGAGGTGTCCCATTATGGGACAGCTAGTGGCAAGCGTCAGCAGGCTGTATTGGCAATGAAGTGTTTGGGCGACAACAGACACATCGTGGAAGTTCTGTCCGAGTTCTTGCAGAAAGAAACTCAGTCATGGCTGGGCACTGTACATCTTGAGGCAGGCAAGGTAGTGAGTGATAACGGAAGGATTTTTATGGCTGCCATAGCCCTTTCACAACTGAAACACATTCCTTGCCTGGCTCACACCTTAAACCTGGTGGTGCAGTGCTTCCTGAAAAGTTATCCAGGGTTACCCGACCTGCTCCTCAAAGTGCGCAGACTTTGCGCGCATATCCGCCATTCGCCCGTACACTCCAGCCGTATGCAGAACCATCAGCGGTCTTTGAACCTTCCCCAGCATCACCTAATCATCGACATTGCAACAAGATGGAACTCCACACTGCACATGCTTCAGAGACTGTGCGAACAGAGGCGTGCTGTTATGTATTTGTGGGAGGATACACATACATGGGCAGGCAGTTGGATGGCAGACATGGAGTTGTCAGGTGTGCAGTGGTCGAAGGTACAAGACCTGTGTCAAGTCTTTCAGTGTTTTGAGGAATGCACACGGCTGGTTGGTGCAGAGAACGCCATAATAAGCATGAGCATCCCCCTAATGCGTCTGCTGATGCAAAGTTTGACGCACATAAAGGAGCAGACGTCTGCAGGCATTGTCTGGTCTGGGCAGTCTACAGGACGAGATAGCGGGCGAAGATGAGTCAGCATTTATCTAATTATCCATTGATAACGGCTAGGCGTAGTCAAAATCTGCGAGATATACTCGTTAAGAGTCATTATGTGGCGAGCCCCCCGGATAGGTTCAGATTAGGGAAACCAAGAGTTGGTTTCTTCCCCTGCATGGAGTGTTTAGCATGTAGAAATCATCAGAGAGCTGTATCTTTTACATCCTCAGACGGGGTACATGACTACAAAATCAAGGAATTTATCTCGTGTAAGAGTACTTCCGTTATCTACTATGCCAAATGTACATGTGAACTAGTATATGTAGGATTGACAACCAGGGAGTTACGTGTGAGAACATGTGAACACGTGAGAGAGATTATGGCCGCAGGGGAAGAGACTGATATAGGAAACCTAAAAACACTCCCAAGGCATTTCAGGGAAAAACACAATTGTGACCCTAGGGATCTTAAAATATGGAGCATTGATAGGATCCATACTGGCATCAGAGGCGGAGATATGAAGCGCCTTTTATTCCGACGTGAATGCAGGTGGATTAATGTCTTAAATACAATGGTCCCCTTCGGACTTAATGAACAGAATAACTTCGCATGTTTCCTCTAAGACTATCTGGATTTAGTTTTTTATGTCTTTGTGTGTCTCTTTTTATTTTGCTGCTACATAATTTGTGTTTTTTTTCGCTATTTTATCTTTAGTTGTTCATGATGGGAAAACTATTGCTTATTGACTTCCATCACAAATTGACGTAAGAGAATGAAAGTGGGGAACTAGATTCATCTATGGACTCATAGCACATGTCTGGAAAATCATACTACATCCACGGATTTGTTTGCCATTTTTCTGTTATTTGTGTTTTTGTCCTCATGTTATATTCTAATATACTATATTGTGTACCTTGGCCAGTATAAGCTATGATTGCACATTTATCACTTGCACAGCACCTTGCACTTTAGCACTCCTGCCCCTATACCTTTACTCACAGCGGTATTTAGACTTACACTTAGTCCTATTGTTCCTCTCTCCGGGACTTGTGCGCATGACGGTGACATGGGCGTGACGGTGCATCGCCGCCGGCGTCCATTGGTTCGAGCGTGTGAGTCATGGTTGCCATGGAGATGGCTCCCTGGCTTCTCACTCGTCCCGGACAGCCGAGCGGTGATGCTAGTTCCGGCGCTGACGTCATCGACTCATGCGCCGTACACTGAGTCCCGCGATTAGCCTCAGGTGCGGTGGTTGTATAAAAACCTTGCTAGTGACACACACTGCACGGCCCCCCGAAGAAGCCTACGCGAAACGCGCGTAGGGGCTGGCGCTGCCACACACACACCGCGACCACAATGGGTGAGATCCAGTCCTTTACACGATCTTCTATTCATTCATGATAGGGAGCCCTCAGTGGGACTCCACATGTGAACTACTCACTATATATTATGTTTCTGTGAACTTGTGATCTCTGGTCGTTGATCTCTAGGTGTGTTTGTGTGGTATCTGGGTGTTACCTGTATCCACCATTCACATAGTTACCTTACCATGACTGAGATTTTTGGATTTTATTCATATCTTTTATTGTTATATTGTTCAATAAATATTGTTACCTTTTATACATTACATGACAGTTTCGTGACTCCTTCTTCAGATGATATATGTATATTGTATGGGAGTTCTTCTGTCCAGTTTCAGATGTATATGTTCCTCTGTTCTGATTATTTAACACCGTTGTAACATGAAGGGCCCTGGGCCTGTACCGCCGGCCACCAGAGAGTTCCCCCCCCCCAGCTCAAACAGTGCTCTACCACTTGCAAAATTATCTCTCACAGCTCCACCAATGTTTAGTCTATGCGCTGACATCCTTCAATGCCTTTGACTGACAATACCAATTTGTTGACATGTATGATGCTAGTTAAAATAGTCAGGGTCAGTGTCCTATATTGACACCAGTAAATACTTAGCGGCGCCAAATTACTATGTCTAAAACTCAGCAGAGGAACCCACCCCTGTACCTAAGTATGCCACCCTTTTGTTTTTTGGTTTAGTTGTTTTGAGAGACATTAACATCTATTTATTTTTGGGGAGTACTAACTGTGTCAGACACTCCTTCCAATCGTCCTCCGCTGAACAAACCAATGCTGCCTGTGTACCCCTGCAAGATAATTCGAACTGCATTGAGCCTAATATTTTTTATTTTAGGACTACTAAGTCTGTCTGCGGTCCCTCCTTCCAATAGTCCTCCGCTGACCACACCAATGCTGCCTGTGTACCCCTGGAACCTATTTAAAAGTGCATAGAGCCTACTTTCTTTATTGTAGGCCTACTAAGTCTGTCTGCGGTCCATCATTCCATTTGTCCTCCACTGAGCACACCAATGCCGACCGTGTACCCATGTACCTTTTTTTCAACCTGCAGTGAGCCAACTTTGTGGTGTAAGGCCTACTAGCAGTGTCTGTCTGCGCCACTTAATACAGCTGTTCTCCTCATAAAAAAAAAAGGCTGGTTTTCAGGTCTACAAACTGATTCTTCCGCTCCAAGTTGTTCTCCTGGTTGCCTTTCCTGAGCTTCAATCTTCAGGCTCTCGTTAAATAGTTTTTTAATCGAACAACTGCAGTGGGGCTACTAGTTGGGTTGGGGCCTACTACCAGTGTCTGCCGCACCAAGGTGTTCTCCTGGTTGCCTTTCCTGAGCTTCAATCTTCAGGCTCTTGTTAAATAGTTTTTTAATGGAACAACTGCAGTGGGCCTACTAGTTGGGTTGGGGCCTACTAACGGTGTCTGCCGCTCCAAGGTGTTCTCCAGGTTGCCTTTCCTGAGCTTCAATCTTCAGGCTCTCGTTAAATAGTTTTTTAATCGAACAACTGCAGTTGGGCTACTAGTTGGGTTGGGGCCTACTACCAGTGTCTGCCGCTCCAAGGTGTTCTCCAGGTTGCCTTTCCTGAGCTTCAATCTTCAGGCTCTTGTTAAATAGTTGTTAAATGGAACAACTGCATTTGGCCTACTAGTTGGGTTGGGACCTACTAACGGTGTATGCCGCTCCAAGGTGTTCTCCATGTTGCCTTTCCTGAGCTTCAATCTTCAGGCTCTTGTTAAATAGTTTTTTAATCGAACAACTGCAGTGGGGCTACCAGTTTGGATGGGGCCTACTAACGGTGTCTGCCACTCCAAGGTGTTCTCCAGGTTGCCTTTCCTGAGCTTCAATCTTCAGGCTCTCATTAAATAGTTTTTTAATCAAACAACTGCAGTGGGGCTACTAGTTGGGTTGGGGCCTACTACCAGTGTATGCCGCTCCAAGGTGTTCTCCTGGTTGCCTTTCCTGAGCTTCAATCTTCAGGCTCTTGTTAAATAGTTTTTTAATGGAACAACTGCAGTGGGGCTACTAATTGGGTTGGGGCCTACTACCAGTGTATGCCACTCCAAGGTGTTCTCCTGGTTGCCTTTCCTGAGCTTCAATCTTCAGGCTCTCGTTAAATAGTTTTTTAATCGAACAACTGCAGTGGGGCTACTAATTGGGTTGGGGCCTACTACCAGTTTATGCTGCTCCAAGGTGTTCTCCAGGTTGCCTTTCCTGAGCTTCAATCTTCAGGCTCTTGTTAAATAGTTTTTTAATCGAACAACTGCAGTGGGGCTACTAGTTTGGTTGGGGCCTACTAACGGTGTCTGCCTCTCCAAGGTATTCTCCAGGTTGCCTTTCCTGAGCTTCAATCTTCAGGCTCTTGTTAAATAGTTTTTTAAACGAACAACTGCAGTGGGGCTACTAGTTGGGTTGGGGCCTACTAACGGTGTATGCCACTCCAAGGTGTTCTCCAGGTTGCCTTTCCTGAGCTTCAATCTTCAGGCTCTCGTTAAATAGTTTTTTAATCGAACAACTGCAGTGGGGCTACTAATTGGGTTGGGGCCTACTACCAGTGTATGCTGCTCCAAGGTGTTCTCCAGGTTGCCTTTCCTGAGCTTCAATCTTCAGGCTCTTGTTAAATAGTTTTTTAATTGAACAACTGCAGTGGGGCTACTAGTTTGGTTGGGGCCTACTAACGGTGTCTGCCTCTCCAAGGTGTTCTCCAGGTTGCCTTTCCTGAGCTTCAATCTTCAGGCTCTCGTTAAATAGTTTTTTAATCGAACAACTGCAGTGGGGCTACTAGTTGGGTTGGGGCCTACTACCAGTGTATGCCACGCCAAGGTGTTCTCCTGGTTGCCTTTCCTGAGCTTCAATCTTCAGGCTCTTGTTAAATAGTTTTTTAATGGAACAACTGCAGTGGGGCTAATAGTTGGGTTGGGGCCTACTACCAGTGTCTGCCGCTCCAAGGTGTTCTCCTGGTTGCCTTTCCTGAGCTTCAATCTTCAGGCTCTCGTTAAATAGTTGTTGAAACAACAGTGCATTAGGCCTACAAGTTGGGTCTGGGTTCTACAAACGGTGTCTTCCGCTCCAAGGTGTTCTCCAGGTTGCCTTTCCCTAGCTTCTATCTTCAGGCTCTCGTTAAATTGTTTTTAATATAACACTGCATTTAGCCTACTATGTTTTGTTGGCCCTACCAACGGTGTCTGCCGCTCCTTGATGTTCTCCTACACTGAACAAACCAGTGCCACATGTTTACTACTGTTACCAATTTTGAACTGCATTTAGCCTACTTACTGATTTGGGCCTACTCACTGTGTCAGTCCCTCATTACAGTTGTACTCCACTGAACAAAGCAATGCCCCCTGTTTAGTACTGTTACCAATTTTGAACTGCATTTAGCCCACTTTATTCTTTGGGCCTATATCTTTGTTTCCTCCTCATCCTGCCCATTGCCCAGCCAGTGATAGATGAGTCTGCTGGTACATTGACCCAGAACGCTACATTCCCTGTGCACGCTACACAGCAAGAATGTGACCCTGCTGAAAGTCAGGTTCCCCTTCCCGCATACCATAACACCTTACACGGGGACAAAGAGGAGGGTGCAGATGAAAGTGCAGGTTCCTTCATCAGGTGGGGGGGGAATACTCGTTGGCGACGTCACTGGCACAGGGCCCCTCATAGTATGCAAAAAGTGTCGCTGCCGGTGGGAGGCGCCCCCGCCGTGCAAACACACCGCCGTACTTTGAGGGGCCCTGTGCCAGTGCCAATGCCAACGAGTGGGCCCCCCTGCTTGCTCAGGATCACAGCACTTGCAAAGTTTAAATACTTACCTCTCCCTGCTCCACTGCCCTGAGGTGGTCCAGATTACCTGGGGCCACTAAATACTTGAACCAGCCCTAACCCCCACAACTTTAGCCGAATGACCCCCAATTTCCAATGCCTTACTATTATTATAAGGTAAATTAAGATTGACAAGCTTCAGTAACAAGAATGAATGTTTTTACCATTAAAATGGGCACTGTAGGTGTTTTCCTGGCCTCCACTCACTGCTGACTATGCTTCCCCATTGACTTGCATTGGGTTTCGTGTTTCGGTCGATCCCCGACTTTTCGCGATAATCGGCCGATTCCACTCGACTCGACTTTTGAGATAGTCAGGTTTCGCGAATCCAGACTCTACCCTAAAAAACTAAAAGTCGCTCAACCCTAGTACACACTACTAACATTAATAGTGTGGAATATGCAAACCATTTACTGTATGTAAACCATGTCTCATATCATGTCGGGTTTGAGAAGGAGATAGGAAAAGACGGCAATTGAATTACCGGCTTTTAAGCTATCTAGCGCTGTATGATATATTAATATATATATATATGCATATATATATATATACAGTGGGGCAAAAAAGTATTTAGTCAGTCAGCAATAGTGCAAGTTCCACCACTTAAAAAGATGAGAGGCGTCTGTAATTTACATCATAGATAGACCTCAACTATGGGAGACAAACTGAGGAAAAAAAATCCAGAAAATCATTGTCTGTTTTTTTTTAACAATTTATTTGCATATTATGGTGGAAAATAAGTATTTGGTCAGAAACAAAATTTCATCTCAATACTTTGTAATATATCCTTTGTTGGCAATGACAGAGGTCAAACGTTTTCTGTAAGTCTTCACAAGGTTGCCACACACTGTTGTTGGTATGTTGGCCCATTCCTCCATGCAGATCTCCTCTAGAGCTGTGATACTTTGGCTTTTCGCTTGGCAACACGGACTTTCAACTCCCTCCAAAGGTTTTCTATAGGGTTGAGATCTGGAGACTGGCTAGGCCACTCCAGGACCTTGAAATACTTCTTACGAAGCCACTCCTTCGTTGCCCTGGCGGTGTGCTTTGGATCATTGTCATGTTGAAAGACCCAGCCACGTTTCATCTTCAATGCCCTTGCTGATGGAAGGAGGTTTGCACTCAAAATCTCACGATACATGGCCCCATTCATTCTTTCATGTACCCGGATCAGTCGTCCTGGCCCCTTTGCAGAGAAACAGCCCCAAAGCATGAGGTTTCCACCACCATGCTTTACAGTAGGTATGGTGTTTGATGGATGCAACTCAGTATTCTTTTTCCTCCAAACACGACAAGTTGTGTTTCTACCAAACAGTTCCAGTTTGGTTTCATCAGACCATAGGACATTCTCCCAAAACTCCTCTGGATCATCCAAATGCTCTCTAGCAAACTTCAGACGGGCCCGGACATGTACTGGCTTAAGCAGTGGGACACGTCTGGCACTGCAGGATCTGAGTCCATGGTGGCGTAGTGTGTTACTTATGGTAGGCCTTGTTACATTGCTCCCAGCTCTCTGCAGTTCATTCACTAGGTCCCCCCGCGTGGTTCTGGGATTTTTGCTCACCGTTCTTGTGATCATTCTGACCCCACGGGGTGGGATTTTGCGTGGAGCCCCAGATCGAGGGAGATTATCAGTGATCTTGTATGTCTTCCATTTTCTAATTATTGCTCCCACTGTTGATTTCTTCACTCCAAGCTGGTTGGCTATTGCAGATTCAGTCTTCCCAGCCTGGTGCAGGGCTACAATTTTGTTTCTGGTGTCCTTTGACAGCTCTTTGGTCTTCACCATAGTGGAGTTTGGAGTCAGACTGTTTGAGGGTGTGCACAGGTGTCTTTTTATACTGATAACAAGTTTAAACAGGTGCCATTACTACAGGTAATGAGTGGAGGAAAGAGGAGACTCTTAAAGAAGAAGTTACAGGTCTGTGAGAGCCAGAAATCTTTATTGTTTGTTTCTGACCAAATACTTATTTTCCACCATAATATGCAAATAAATTGTTAAAAAAAAACAGACAATGATTTTCTGGATTTTTTTTTCTCAGTTTGTCTCCCATAGTTGAGGTCTACCTATGATGTAAATTACAGACGCCTCTCATCTTTTTAAGTGGTGGAACTTGCACTATTGCTGACTGACTAAATACTTTTTTGCCCCACTGTATATATATATACTGTATATATATGTATATATGTGTGTCTCACTGACATATATATATACTAGATTGTGGCCCGATTCTAACGCATCGGGTATTCTAGAATATGCATGTCCCGGTAGTATATGGACAATGATGATTCCAGAATTCGCGTCAGACTGTGCCCGTCGCTGATTGGTCGAGGCAACCATTATGACATCTACGTCAATACTGTGTCCGTCGCTGAATCAGAAATGTGGGATTTCTACATCCTTTATGACATCATCGTTGCTGTGCCTGTTGCTGATTGGTCAAGGCCTGGCGGCCTCGACCAGTCAGAGACGCGGGATTTCTACGTCGATACTGTGCCCGTCGCTGATTGGTCGAGGCCTGGCAGACTCGACCAATCAGAGATGTGGGATTTCCAGGACAGACAGACAGAAAGACAGACAGACAGACGGAAAAACCCTTAGACAATTATATATATCTATATATATACTAGATTGTGGCCTGATTCTAACGCATCGGGTATTCTAGAATATGCATGTCCCCGTAGTATATGGACAATGATGATTCCAAAATTCGCGGCAGACTGTGCCCGTCGCTGATGGGTCGAGGCAACCTTTATGACATCATCATCGTCATGGCAACCATTATGACATCTACGTCGATACTGTTCCTGTCGCTGAATCAGAAACATGGGATTTCTACGTCCTTTATGACATCATCGTCGCTGTGCCCGTCGCTGATTGGTCGAGGCCGCCAAGCCTCGACCAATCAGAGATGTGGGATTTCTACGTCCATACTGTGCCGGTCGCTGATTGGTCGAGGCCTGGCTGCCTCGACCAATCAGAGACGCGGGATTAGACGGAAAAACCCATAGGCAATTATATACAGTATATAGATATAGACAGTATATATGTTTTTACGATTATTTGAGCACATGGATCCATTATATGTCCGTTTGTCGGTTTTGCAAGCTGGCGAGAAAATCTTGCAGTATGGATGCCATACGGATTACATACGGAGGATGCCATGCACAAAATACGCTGACACACCCTGCCTACGGATGACATACGGATCAGTATTTTGGGGACTATTCTGCGTATTGCGGCCGTAAATAACGGACCGTATTTTTATACGCTGAGCGTGAGGCTGGCCTTATTCCTCCCTTGCCTCTTCTACCTACACTACCTCTTCCTCCACCTACTCCTTCTGGTTCTAGATTGCTAGTTTTAATTTTGATAATTGTAGGTTATTTTAAGTCTGTATCATAAAAAAAACACTGAAAAATGCTTACTAAATGTATTCAATAAATGTATATACAGTCAACTAAAAATTTGGTTGAAAATACACAGAAAGTAAAAAAAAATGTGAACAAGAAAATATAAGCAGAAAGCGATTTAAGGAAAGAAAAGGAAAGAAAATAAAAGGAAAGAAAATGACTGTAGTAGAGATAGAATGAAGGATTGAAAGCAAAGTCATCTGAAGCGCAGAATACTGTGAGAAGTGAGGAAAACACCAGGGACTTAAGGGACACTTAACATAGCAACAATGAGAACCATGAGTGCTGGAAGCAAGCGTCCATGACATGCAGAACTGATTGAGGTGTAATGAGAAACAAGTACTCCTGGGAGGGCAGTACACGGCAGCCATAAAATGCTGCTATAGATCTACCCCTATTCTTCTGATCTGCTGTCAACAAACACACCTGACACAAGTCTGTGTCTTCTCCCCTGAGATGCTCACTTCTGATGGAAACAAGAATCTCCATTCACTGTCTGTCTATATAATTGCAACCAATGGCACTTTTTATATTTATTTTTGTGGAGCCCGTAACACTACAAGGAACAATTGGAAATTGAGACTTCATTGAGTGCACAGCTACAATTTGGGCAGAAAGAAAGAAATACAATGTCGCTGACTCCTGGCTCCTCTGCTAGTGCAATCATTGAGTGCTGCTATCTACTGTATGATGTTACTTGTGTTTTATATTCATATTCAGGCGGTTAAAAGGAAAGAATATATAAGCTGCAATAATAGCCTTTATTTAACTAGCGCCGGAAATGCGTTGTTAATAGTGATGAGTAAATATACTCGTTACTCGAGATTTCCCGAGCACGCTCGGGTGACCTCTGAATATTTTTTACTGCTCGGAGATTTAGTTTTCATTGCCGCAGCTGAATGATTTACATCTGTTAGACAGCTTGATTACATGTGGGGATTCCCTAGCAACCAGGCAACAACCACATGTACTTCTGCTGGCTAACAGATGTAAATCATTCAGCTGCGGTGAAGAAAACTAAATTTCACTACAGAGACAGAGACAACATTCTTTGGTCCTCAAGAGATCACCCTGAACTAACTATTGATGGTTCTAGAGTTTCATTTTATCCGGATTTCTCACCGACAGTGCAGAAAATGAGAGCAAAATTTGTTTATATCAAAAAACGGCTGAGGGCTCTTAATACTCAATGATTTTCCCGGCTAAATTGCGGGTCGAGGCTGGGAATAAATCTCATTTTTTTCTGGACGCTACGGAGGCAGCTGATTGGTTGGATCTGAATGAACAACATTTAAGAAGAGAAATGGAGGACTGCAGTGGGGAAAAGTTAACTCTTAGACACTTTAAGTTGTCTCTGTGCTCAGATGGTCGCCTTGTGTTGTTGGGTGTTATCCTGTAAAATGTGGTGGGCGAGATGGGAACTAAAACGCCCGGTGTTGGGGTTTTATCTATTCCAGAGGGGAGAATACGCTTCTTCTGTGTGATGAATCCAACACAATTTAAAGTTTTTTTGGATGGGTTGTTAGGAGGGTGGGGGGGAGTTAGGTCCTTTGATATGTGCACATATGTCAGAATAGGTTTGGCTAGGATTAACTGGATACTGTTGTGTATGACTAAAACTACTAGATATGGGGGAGGTTAGGATTCTTAGTTGGAATGTTAGAGGGATGAAGTCCCCAGTAAAAGACAGGCAATTTTTTCTTTTATTGCAGATCATAAACCAACGGTAATCTGTCTGCAGGAGACGCATCTTACCCGAGAGACACTCAATATTCTAGATAAGAGATGGATTTTGGCGGGATATCACTCCACTTATTCCCAGTATTCTAGAGGTGTTAGTATACTAATTGGACGGGGTGCTCAGTTTTCGTGTAATCAGGTGGTGGTGGACGAGGAGGGGCGGTTTGTTATTTTATGTTGTACCTTGTCTGCAGTTACAATGGTACTCATATCTTTATATATTCCTTCGCCATATAGTAGTAGGATCATATATTAAATCCTTACTATTTTGAGAGGATTTCCAGGGGTCCCATATTTAGTGGTGGGAGATTTCAACAATATTTTAGATGCCCAATGGGATAGAGGTAATCTTGCAGCTATAAAACCGGAAGGTAATTGCACACCATTTGAGGCGCTCCTGCGAGAACTAGCTTTATCTGATCTGTGGAGATGCAGGAATCCTGAGGTGTATCAGTATTCATGTTTTTCCCCTACTTTTACTTCCCTATCTCGTATCGATCTGGCCATGGGGGATGGTCTCATGCTGAGGAAAATTAAAAATGTTGAATATTTGCCGAGGACAGTGTCGGACCATTCACCCCTGTCCATTGTGAACAAGGGGGATGATGTGGTGTCATGGGGTAGGCCTCTGTGACGCTTAAATCCGTTTTGGTTGCAGCTAGAGGATAAGACTGATATGTTCACCTCTGAATTACAGGAATTGCTTTGGTTTTATGAGAACTCAGCCTCTAGTCTGGTGGTGTGGGAGACTCTGAAGGCATACTTGCGTGGTATGTTTATTTGTGAGATTTCAAAGATTTAGTCTAGTTCGAGACAAAAATCTAAACTTTTACTTCAGGAGTTGAAGGCTGCAGAGCGGGCTTTCTCAATGCAGGTCACCCCTAACACACACAGGAGACTTAAGGATGCTCAGTCATGAGTGACCAAAATGACTCTAGAGGTGGCCGCGCAGAAACGTATGTTCCAATTGAACCAATTCTTTGAAAGTGCAGAGAGTGTGGGGCACCTACTTTCGGTTATAACGTCAGCACAAAAAGAGTCCTCGTTCATACCTGGGCTCAGTGGTGGGGATGAGACACTTATCACGGATTCACCGGGAATTCTAATGATTTTGAGGGCCTTTTACACTAACTTATATTCCTCTCATTTTGGGGCTTCCATGGAAGAGCTTGTGGACTTTCTAGAAGCCGCCAGGCTCCCGTGTCTTTCTGATGCAGATAGAACTTTGTTAGATGACCCTTTGGGTTTAGATGAGCTGGAAGAGGCTCTGAACACTATATCTAATAACAAATCACCAGGGGTGGATGGCATACCAGTGGAGGTCTATAAAAAATATAAGTCGGTTCTACTCCCAATATTATTGACTACAATTAACGATAGCCTCGGGCTTGGGGTCCTTCCGCCTTTTATGCGGGAAGCTATTATTACTGTAATACCAAAAAAAGATAAGGATCCTACCCTCCCGGCCTCATATAGACCAGTCTCCCTTCTGACAGTAGATGTTAAGCTATTAGCAATGGTGTTGGCCATCCGTCTTTCAAAAGTTGTGGAATCTCTAATACACTCGGATCAGACGGGATTCATGCCTTGTAAGACAACGGCCCTAAGTGTTAGAAGACTATATTTCAATATGCAAGTGGGGGCAGACAATGTGGGGAGGAGAGCAGTTCTGTCCCTTGATGCCGCTAAGGCATTCGACAGCGTGGAATGGAAATACCTGTTTGCTACGCTTCAGTGCATGGGTTTTGGTCCAGGCTTTATTGGTTGGATTAAGCTTTTATACTCAGAACCATCGGCAAGAATACAAGCAAATGGACTGTTATCTGAGCCCTTCAATCTGTATAGGGGTACGAGACAGGGTTGCCCTCTGTCTCCGCTGCTTTTCACCCTGGCTGTGGAGCCTTTGGCTTCGAGGATAAGACTTAGCCCAGAAATTGAGGAGTTTAGATACGGGACATTAGAGGACAATTTGGCTCTCTACGCCGATGACATTCTCCTGTTTTTGGCTGACTCAATGGAGTAATGTCACTTTTTGCTGCGTTTGGGGCTATATATCGGGTTTGGCCATAAACTGGGAAAAGTCTGCTATTTTACCATTAGACCCAACTGTGGTTAGAGCTCCACAGGTGCCAGTAGTGTCATGTTTTATATACCTGGGTATCAATATATCAAACAACATATTAGTGTTATGGCTGGCAATCAGGCAACACAGCGTGCAGTAATCAGCGCACATACAGAGATCTGGCAATAACCAAAAACAATAGGACGAGCTCTGAGACGTGGAATCTCTGTAGACTGCAGTACCTGATCTATCCTCACACAACTATAAGCAGCAGTGGATTGCGCCTATCACTACCTATGCAACTCGGCACTGCCTGAGGAGCTGACTAGCCTGAAGATAGAAATACAAGCCTGACTTACCTCAGAGAAATACCCCAAAGGAATAGGCAGCCCCCCACATATAATGACTGTTAGCAAGATGAAAAGACAAACGTAGGAATGAAATAGATTCAGCAAAGTGAGGCCCGATATTCTAGACAGAGCGAGGATAGCAAAGAGAACTATGCAGTCTACAAAAAACCCTAAAACGAAAACCACGCAAAGGGGCAAAAAGACCCACCGTGCCGAACTAACAGCACGGCGGTGCACCCCTTTGCTTCTCAGAGCTTCCAGCAAAAGTTAATAGCAAGCTGGACAGAAAAAACAGAAAACAAACTAGAAGCACTTATCTAGCAGAGCAGCAGGCCCAAGGAAAGATGCAGTAGCTCAGATCCAACACTGGAACATTGACAAGGAGCAAGGAAGACAGACTCAGGTGGAGCTAAATAGCAAGGCAGCCAACGAGCTCACCAAAACACCTGAGGGAGGAAGCCCAGAGACTGCAATACCACTTGTGACCACAGAAGTGAACTCAGCCACAGAATTCACAACAGTACCCCCCCCTTGAGGAGGGGTCACCGAACCCTCACCAGAACCCCCAGGCCGACCAGGATGAGCCACATGAAAGGCACGAACAAGATCTGGGGCATGGACATCAGAGGCAAAAACCCAGGAATTATCTTCCTGAGCATAACCCTTCCATTTGACCAGATACTGGAGTTTCCGTCTAGAGACACGAGAATCCAAAATCTTCTCCACAATATACTCCAATTCCCCCTCCACCAAAACAGGGGCAGGAGGCTCCACAGATGGAACCATAGGTGCCACGTATCTCCTCAACAACGACCTATGGAATACATTATGTATGGAAAAGGAGTCTGGGAGGGTCAGACGAAAAGATACCGGATTGAGAATCTCAGAAATCCTATACGGACCAATAAAACGAGGTTTAAATTTAGGAGAGGAAACCTTCATAGGAATATGACGAGAAGATAACCAAACCAGATCCCCAACACGAAGTCGGGGTCCCACACGGCGTCTGCGATTAGCGAAAAGCTGAGCCTTCTCCTGGGACAAGGTCAAATTGTCCACTACCTGAGTCCAGATCTGCTGCAACCTGTCCACCACAGAATCCACACCAGGACAGTCCGAAGACTCAACCTGTCCTGAAGAGAAACGAGGATGGAACCCAGAATTGCAGAAAAATGGAGAGACCAAGGTAGCCGAGCTGGCCCGATTATTAAGGGCGAACTCAGCCAACGGCAAAAATGACACCCAATCATCCTGGTCAGCGGAAACAAAACATCTCAGATATGTTTCCAAGGTCTGATTGGTTCGTTCGGTCTGGCCATTAGTCTGAGGATGGAAGGCCGAGGAGAAAGATAGGTCAATGCCCATCCTACCACAAAAGGCTCGCCAGAACCTCGAGACAAACTGGGAACCTCTGTCAGAAACAATATTCTCAGGAATGCCATGTAAACGAACCACATGCTGGAAGAACAAAGGCACCAAATCAGAGGAGGAAGGCAATTTAACCAAGGGCACCAGATGGACCATTTTAGAAAAGCGATCACAGACCACCCAAATGACCGACATTTTTTGAGAAACGGGAAGGTCAGAAATGAAATCCATCGAAATATGTGTCCAAGGCCTCTTCGGGACCGGCAAGGGCAAAAGCAACCCACTGGCACGTGAACAGCAGGGCTTAGCCCTAGCACAAATTCCACAGGACTGCACAAAAGCACGCACATCCCGTGACAGAGATGGCCACCAGAAGGATCTAGCAACCAACTCCCTGGTACCAAAGATTCCTGGATGACCGGCCAGCACCGAACAATGAAGTTCAGAGATAACTTTACTAGTCCACCTATCAGGGACGAACAGTTTCTCGGCCGGACAACGATCAGGTTTATTAGCCTGAAATTTCTGCAACACTCTCCGCAAATCAGGGGAGATGGCAGACACAATGACTCCTTCCTTGAGGATACTCGCCGGCTCAGATAACCCCGGAGAGTCGGGCACAAAACTCCTAGACAGAGCATCCGCCTTCACATTTTTAGAGCCCGGAAGGTATGAAATCACAAAATCAAAACGAGCAAAAAATAACGACCAACGGGCCTGTCTAGGATTCAAGCGCTTGGCAGACTCAAGATAAGTAAGGTTCTTATGATCAGTCAAAACCACCACGCGATGCTTAGCACCCTCAAGCCAATGACGCCACTCCTCGAATGCCCACTTCATGGCCAGCAACTCTCGGTTGCCCACATCATAATTACGCTCAGCAGCAGAAAATTTCCTGGAAAAGAAAGCACATGGTTTGAACACTGAGCAACCAGAACCTCTCTGTGACAAAACCGCCCCTGCACCAATCTCAGAAGCATCAACCTCGACCTGGAACGGAAGAGAAACATCAGGTTGACACAACACAGGGGCACAGCAAAAATGACGCTTCAACTCCTGAAAAGCTTCCACGGCAGCAGAAGACCAATTAACCAAATCAGCACCCTTCTTGGTCAAATCGGTCAATGGTCTGGCAATGCTAGAAAAATTACAGATGAAGCGACGATAAAAATTAGCAAAGCCCAGGAATTTCTGCAGACTTTTTAGAGATGTCGGCTGAGTCCAATCCTGGATGGCCTGAACCTTAACCGGATCCATCTCGATAGTAGAAGGGGAAAAGATGAACCCAAAAATGAAACTTTCTGCACACCGAAGAGACACTTTGATCCCTTCACGAACAAGGAATTAGCACGCAGTACCTGGAAAACCATTCTGACTTGCTTCACATGAGACTCCCAATCATCTGAGAAGATCAAAATGTCATCCAAGTAAACAATCAAGAATTTATCCAGATACTCACGGAAAATGTCATGCATAAAAGACTGAAAAACAGATGGAGCATTGGCAAGTCCGAACGGCATCACCAGATACTCAAAATGACCCTCGGGCGTATTAAATGCCGTTTTCTATTCATCTCCCTGCCTGATTCTCACCAGATTATACGCACCACGAAGATCAATCTTAGTAAACCAACTAGCCCCCTTAATCCGAGCAAACAAGTCAGAAATCAATGGCAAGGGATACTGAAACTTAACAGTGATCTTATTACGAAGGCGGTAATCAATACACGGTCTTAGCGAACCATCCTTCTTGGCTACAAAAAAGAACCCTGCTCCCAATGGTGACGACGATAGGCGAATATGTCCCTTCTCCAGGGACTCCTTCACATAACTGCGCATAGCGGTGTGTTCAGGTACGGACAAATTAAATAAACGACCCTTAGGGAATTTACTACCAGGAATCAAATCGATAGCACAATCACAATTCCTATGCGGAGGTAGGGCATCAGACTTGGACTCTTCAAATACATCCTGAAAGTCCGACAAGAACTCTGGGATGTCAGAAGGAATGGATAACGAAATAGACAAAAATGGAACATCACCATGTACTCCCTGACAACCCCAGCTGGTTACCGACATAGAGTTCCAATCCAATACTGGATTATGGGTTTGTAGCCATGGCAACCCCAACACGACCACATCATGCAAATTATGCAGTACCAGAAAGCGAATAACTTCCTGATGTGCAGGAGCCATGCACATGGTCAGCTGGGCCCAGTACTGAGGCTTATTCTTGGCCAAAGGTGTAGCATCAATTCCTCTCAACGGAATAGGACACCGCAAAGGCTCCAAGAAAAATCCACAACGTTTAGCATAATCCAAATCCATCAGATTCAGGGCAGCGCCTGAATCCACAAACGCCATGACAGAATACGATGACAAAGAGCACATTAAGGTAATGGACAAAAGGAATTTGGACTGTACAGTACCAATAACGGCAGAGCTATCGAACCGCCTAGTGCGTTTAGGACAATTAGAAATAGCATGAGTAGAATCACCACAATAGAAACACAGTCTGTTCAGACGTCTGTGTTCTTGCCGTTCTACTTTAGTCATAGTCCTGTCGCACTGCATAGGCTCAGGTTTACTCTCAGACAATACCGCCAGATGGTGCACAGATTTACGCTCGCGCAAGCGACGACCGATCTGAATGGCCAAGGACATAGACTCATTCAAACCAGCAGGCATAGGAAATCCCACCATTACATCCTTAAGAGCTTCAGAGAGACCCTTTCTGAACAAAGCCGCTAGTGCAGATTCATTCCACAGAGTGAGTACTGACCACTTCCTAAATTTCTGACAATATACTTCTACATCATCCTGACCCTGGCATAAAGCCAGCAGATTTTTCTCAGCCTGATCCACTGAATTAGGCTCATCGTAAAGCAATCCCAGCGCCTGGAAAAATGCATCAACATTACTCAATGCAGAATCTCCTGGTGCAAGAGAAAACGCCCAGTCCTGTGGGTCGCCGCGCAAAAAAGAAATAGTAATCAAAACCTGTTGAATAGGATTACCAGAAGAATGAGGTTTCAAGGCCAAAAATAGCTTACAATTATTTCTGAAGCTCAGGAACTTAGTTCTGTCACCAAAAAACAAATCAGGAATCGGAATTCTTGGTTCTAGCATCGATTTCTGATCAATAGTATCTTGAATCTTTTGTACATTTACAACGAGATTATCCATTGAGGAGCACAGAGCCTGAATATCCATGTCCACAGCTGTGTCCTGAAGCACTCTAATGTCTAGGGGAAAAAATAGACTGAAGACAGAGCTAAGAAAAAAAAATGATGTCAGGATTTCTTTTTTCCCTCTATTGGGAATCATTGGGTGGCTCCTTGTACTGTTAAGACTGGCAATCAGGCAACACAGCGTGCAGTAATCAGCGCACATACAGAGATCTGGCAATAACCAAAAACAATAGGACGAGCTCTGAGACGTGGAATCTCTGTAGACTGCAGTACCTGATCTATCCTCACACAACTATAAGCAGCAGTGGATTGCGCCTATCACTACCTATGCAACTCGGCACTGCCTGAGGAGCTGACTAGCCTGAAGATAGAAATACAAGCCTGACTTACCTCAGAGAAATACCCCAAAGGAATAGGCAGCCCCCCACATATAATGACTGTTAGCAAGATGAAAAGACAAACGTAGGAATGGAATAGATTCAGCAAAGTGAGGCCCGATATTCTAGACAGAGCGAGGATAGCAAAGAGAACTATGCAGTCTACAAAAAACCCTAAAACGAAAACCACGCAAAGGGGCAAAAAGACCCACCGTGCCGAACTAACAGCACGGCGGTGCACCCCTTTGCTTCTCAGAGCTTCCAGCAAAAGTTAATAGCAAGCTGGACAGAAAAAACAGAAAACAAACTAGAAGCACTTATCTAGCAGAGCAGCAGGCCCAAGGAAAGATGCAGTAGCTCAGATCCAACACTGGAACATTGACAAGGAGCAAGGAAGACAGACTCAGGTGGAGCTAAATAGCAAGGCAGCCAACGAGCTCACCAAAACACCTGAGGGAGGAAGCCCAGAGACTGCAATACCACTTGTGACCACAGAAGTGAACTCAGCCACAGAATTCACAACATATTAGATTATGAATGCTTAAATTTTTCCCCACTTGTGGCTAGGATTAAGCAGAAGATAATGGCCTGGACTAAGTTACATTTGTCAATAGTTGGGAGAGTGAACATGTTGAAAATGGGGATTATGCCTCAGCTTTTACATGTTCTTCATAACTCCCCAATTTGGCTTCCCCAAAATAGGTTTTTTAAAATTAATGCACTGTTTAGGGAACTTATATGGTTGAAAAAGGGTGCGAGAATTAAGTTAGAGCACTTACAAAGGAGTAAGGAAGAGGGAGGGTTGGCATTGCCTAAAGGTACCTTCACACACAACGATATTGTTAACGATATCGTTGCTATTTGTGACGTAGCAACGATATCGTTAATGAAATCGTTATGTGTGACAGCCACCAACGATCAGGCCCCTGCTGGGAGATCGTTGGTCGCTGAATAAAGTCCAGAACTTTATTTCGTCGCTGGACTCCTGCTGACATCGCTGGATCGGCGTGTGTGACACCGATCCAGCGATGTCTTCACTGGTAACCAGGGTAAACATCGGGTAACTAAGCGCAGGGCCGTGCTTAGTAACCCGATGTTTACCCTGGTTACCATGCTAAAAGTAAAAAAAAACAAACACTAGATACTTACCTACCGCTGTCTGTCCCCGGCGCTGTGCTCTGCTCTCCTCCTGTACTGGCTGTGAGCCGGAAAGCAGAGCGGTGACATCACCGCTCTGCTTTCCGGCTCACAGCCAGTACAGGAGGAGAGCAGAGAAGCAGAGCGCAGCGCTGGAGGACAGACAGCGGTAGGTAAGTATCTAGTGTTTGTTTTTTTTTACTTTTAGCATGGTAACCAGGGTAAACATCGGGTTACTAAGCGCGGCCCTGCACTTAGTAACCCGATGTTTACCCTGGTTACCGGCATCGTTGGTCGCTGGAGAGCGGTCTGTGTGACAGCTCTCCAGCGACCAAACAGCGACGCTGCAGCGATCCGGATCGTTGTCGGTATCGCTGCAGCGTCGCTAAGTGTGAAGGGGCCTTAACCCTTGGCTATATTTTTTATCTTCCCAGTGTCAATATCTGGTAAGCAGAATGGAGGACACATCTGTGGAAATGGGGTGAGGTCGAGGGATTCTTCAGTTTCTGGGGGGGTCGGGGTCCCCTATTGTCTAAGTTAGAGGCGAATAAATTTAAACTGTGGGTGTCTAAATTTCCGATGGTAATGCTTATGGTCAAAGTGTGGGGTAAAATTAAAAGTTTAACCCTGCTGTTCTGTTCGGTCTGGGGAGGCCTATTTTGAACTTTGGTATTTTTTGGGGTGTTCAAGATGCGGTTCTGAAACTTGTGGTTGATTGACTTAAATGAGGATGGGTCGGTCGGCCACGGGTTTCAGAGCCGCATCTTGAATATTTTAAAGAATATTGAAGTTCAAAGTCGGTCATTTTTGACCAACAGAACAGCAGGGTTAAAGGGAACCTGTCACCCCGTTTTTTCAGTATGAGATAAAAATACTGTTAAATAGGGCCTGAGCTGTGCGTTACTATAGTGTATTTTGTGTACCCTGATTCCCCACCTATGCTGCCGAAATAACTTACCAAAGTCGCCGTTTTCGCCTGTCAATCAGGCTGGTCTGGTCAGATGAGCGTGGTGACATCGCTGTTTCTTCCCCCAGATCTTGCATATCTTTCCGTTGGTGGCGTAGTGGTTTGCGCATGCCCAACTTCTGAATCCACTGCGCAGGCGAAGAAAAACGCACGATCGGTGCTATTTCCCTGGTGATCGCGGCGGCCATTTTCCTGAAGCCGAGTTCGCATCTTGGCTTCAGGAAAATGGCCGCTGCGATCTCCATCTGCGCACGCGCGGCATCCCGTGGCCATTTTCCTGAAGCCCCGGGCAGCAGAGGACTCCATATGCGCACGCGCGGCCTCAGGAAGATGGCCGCCCCACCGATCACCAGGGAAATAACGCCGATCGCGCGTTTTTTCTTCGCCTGCGCAGTGGATTCAGAAGTTGGGCATGTGCAAACCACTACGCCACCAACGGAAAGATATGCAAGATCTGGGGGAAGAAACAGTGATGTCACCACGCCCATCTGACCAGACCAGCCTGATTGACAGGCGAAAACGGCGACTTTGGTAAGTTATTTCGGCAGCATAGGTGGGGAATCAGGGTACACAAAATACACTATAGTAACGCACAGCTCAGGCCCTATTTAACAGTATTTTTATCTCATACTGAAAAAACGGGGTGACAGGTTCCCTTTAAGAGGAATTACTGAGTTCACGAGGCATACCCCTATATGGGATAATCTATACCTGCTGCAATTGAGGACATTGAAGGGGTTTGCGCAATGGCGACGAGTCGGTATCTGGTGGCTCTCACAGCTGATAGATGGAGGTGTCTTTAAATCATTTGAGGACTTACGAAAGGAGTTCTCACTTCAGCATTCTGTATTTTATCAGTATTTACAAGTAAGACACGCTTATATAATGCAGACTCATATACACCCTATTATTAAACATCAAAATACTGTAAACTGCTTGGAAAACTGCTGCAAATCTGCAGCGGCAAATCAGCTGTGGATCCGCAGCAAAATCCGCACCGTGTGCCTTAAACTACTTTTCTATTTGGAGGTATTTGTTAACATTATTATTATTACACCTACCATATATTGGGATAGGGTTTTGGAGAAGGGAATAATCCTTAAAGGGACACTGTCACCTGAATTTGGATGGAACAATCTTCAGCCATGGAGGCGGGGTTTTGGGGTTTTTGATTCACCCTTTCCTTACCCGCTGGCTGCATTCAATCCAATATTGCAGCCAGCATGCAGCCAGCGGGTAAGGAAAGGGTGAATCAAAAACCCAAAAACCCCGCCTCCATGGCTGAAGATTGTTCCCTCCAAATTCAGGTGACAGTGTCCCTTTAAGTTCCATTGTTTTCAATACTTTCTGGTATTTAGCCTTCACAAAACTTTATTGACAAAGTTATGTGGCACTAAAAACACTTTTCTAACATGCGAATTTTCCGCAGCTAATGCAAATCTATGGGAAAAATTGCACTTGAAATTCAGCATACCCGCAAGAGAAATTGACATGTTGCAGATTTAAAAAAGCATGGTATGTCAAATTTTGCTGTGTAAAAAAGTACACCGATTTCCACTTTGCTGGAACTGTAAGAAAATTTGCAGCATCAAAACGCACCAAAAACTATTAAGCCAAATAAATAAAATTAAATGATGTGAGGCCCCCCATTTTTTAAATGTGCAATGGTAAAACTGACAGCTGAGAACTGATATTAATAGGCTGGGAAGGTCTATGTTTATTGAGCCCTCTGCATCCTAAGGCCGGCGTCACACACAGCGTAAAACAATACGGTCCGTATATTACGGCCGTAATACGCTGAAAAGTCCCGAAAAAAGTGGTCCGTAGCTCCTCCGTAGGCAGGGTGTGTCAGCGTTTTTTGCGCATGGCATCCTCCGTATGTAATCCGTATGGCATCCGTACTGCGTGGTTTTCTCGCAGGCTAGCAAAACCAACATACCGCTATAGAAGTGATCCATGTGTCCCAAAAAGAAAAGAAAATATATATATACTGTCTATATATATATATATATATATATATATATATATATATATATATATGTGTCAGTAGACACATATATTAGAGAGAAAAGCCGGTAATTCAGTGCGGTGTACAGTAAAATCACACTGACAGCTTACAGTAGAATAGGTAGAATAAATGTGTACACATAAAATAGGTATATATATATATGTCAGTGAGACACATATATGTATATATATTAATATTTATTCCAGCGCTAAACAGCTTGAAAGCCGGTAATTCAATTACCGGCTTTTTCCTTCTCCTTCCTAAAACCCGACATGATTTGAGACATGGTTTACATACAGTAAACCATGTCTTCTCTCCATTTTTTTTGCAGATTCCACACTACTAATGTCAGTAGTGTGTATCTGCAAAATTTGGCCGTTCTAGCTCTTAAAATAAAGGGTTAAATGGCGGAAAAAATTGGCGTGGGCTCCCGCGCAATTTTCTCCGCCAGAGTAGTAAAGCCAGTGACTGAGGGCAGATATTAATAGCCTGGAGAGGGTCCACGGTTATTGGCCCCCCCCTGGCTAAAAATATCTGCCCCCAGCCACCCCAGAAAAGGCACATCTGGAAAGCCAGGGAGCTTTCTAGGCAAGTTCCCACGATCTATGAACAGCCAGCAGAGGGCGCCTCACCGCAAATGAAGCTAAATATAGATCATTGATCTATTTTTAGCCTCATTCCCTGGGGTTTTGCAGCGAGGAGCAGCCTGCATTAGCACAGCTCCTTGCTGCAAAATGTTTTAACCCCTTCAGAAGGATTTACATCGTTGGACGTTACAGATCTGCGGAGGGTAAGTATATTGTTGGTTTATTATGTTTTTTTACTCACAGAACGAGGGTCTTCAGTGACTGGATTGGGCGTTGAATAAAATACTGCAACAACCATTGTTTTTATTTCATTAAAATAATTTTAAAAAATGTGTTTGTGTTTTATTTAACCCTTTACTAGTATTGGATTAATAATGGATAGGTGTCATAATTGACGCCTCTCCATTATTAATTAGGCTTAATGTCACCTTACAATAGCAAGGTGGCATTAACCCTTCATTACCCCATATCCCACCGCTACACGGGAATGGGAAGAGAGTGGCCAAGTGCCAGAATAGGCGCATCTTCCAGATGTGCCTTTTCTGGGGTGGCTGGGGGCAGATATTTTTAGCCAGGGGGGGGCCAATAACCGTGGACCCTCTCCAGGCTATTAATATCTGCCCTCAGTCACTGGCTTTACTACTCTGGCGGAGAAAATTGCGCGGGAGCCCACGCCAATTTTTTCCGCCATTTAACCCTTTATTTTAAGAGCTAGAACGGCCAAATTTTGCAGATACACACTACTGACATTAGTAGTGTGGAATCTGCAAAAAAAATGGAGAGAAGACATGGTTTACTGTATGTAAACCATGTCTCAAATCATGTCGGGTTTTAGGAAGGAGAAGGAAAAAGCCGGTAATTGAATTACCGGCTTTCAAGCTGTCTAGCGCTGGAATAAATATTAATATATATACATATATGTGTCTCACTGACATATATATATATATATACCTATTCTATGTGTACACATTTATTCTACCTATTCTACTGTAAGCTGTCAGTGTGATTTTACTGTACACCGCACTGAATTACCGGCTTTTCTCTCTAACAGCGCTGCGTATTTCTCGCAAGTCACACTGCTTGTCCGTGTGAAATCCGTATTTTTCACGCTTCCATAGACTTTAATTGGCGTATTTCTTGCGCAGTACGGTGACAAACGCAGCATGCTGCTATTTTGTACGGCCGTAGAAAGCCGTATAATACTGATCAGTAAAATACGGCAAATAGGAGCAGGGGCATAGAGAATAATTGTGCCGTATTTTTTGCGAGTTTTACGGACGTAGATTCTGCGCTCTTACGTCCGTAAAACTCGCATGTGTGATGGCGGCCTAAGGGTATGTGCACATGTAGAATGGTCCACTGCGGATTTTTCCACAGCGGATTTGATAAATCCGCATTGAAAAACCGCTGTGGTTTTTAACCCCTTCATGACCATGGGAGTTTTCATTTTTCCGTGTTCGTTTTTCACTCCCCTCCTTGCCAGAGCCATAACTTTTTTATTTTTCCGTCAATTTGGCCATGTGATGGCTTATTTTTTGCGGGACGAGTTGTACTTTTGAACGACATCATTGGTTTTAGCATGTCATGTACTAGAAAACGGGAAAAAAATTCCAAGTGCGGTGAAATTGCAAAAAAAGTGCAGTCCCACACGTGTTTTTGGTTTGGCTTTTTTGCTAGGTTCACTAAATGCTAAAACTGACTTGACATTATGATTCTCCAGGTCAGTACGAGTTCATAGACACCTAACATGACTAGGTTATTTTTTATCTAAGTGGTGAAAAAAAATTCCAAACCTTGCTAAAAAAAAAATTGCGCCATTTTCCGATACTCGTAGCGTCTCCAATTTTCGTGATCTGGGGTCGGTTGAGAGCTTATTTTTTGCGTGCCAAGATAACGTTTTTAATGATAGCATTTCGGTGCAGATACGTTTTTTTGATCGCCCGTTATTGCATTTTAATGCAATGTCGCGGCGACCAAAAAAACGTAATTCTGGTGTTTCGAATTTTTTCCCGCTACGCTGTTTAGCGATCAGGTTAATGCTTTAATTGATAGATCTGGCGATTCTGAGCGCGGCGATACCAAATATGTGTAGATTTGATATTTTTTTTATTGATTTATTTTGATTGGGGCGAAAGGGGGGTGATTTAAACTTTTATATTTTTTTTATTTTTTTAACATTTTTTTCAACTTTTTTTTTTTACTTTTGCCATGCTTCAATAGCCTCCATGGGAGGCTAGAAGCAGGCACAGCACGATCACCTCTGCTACATAGCAGCGATCTGCTGATCGCTGCTATGTAGCAGAAATGGAGGTGTGCTGTGAGCGCCGACCACAGGGTGGCGCTCACAGCCACCGGTGATCAGTAACCATAGAGGTCTCAAGGACCTCTATGGTTACAATGGGGACGCATCGCCGACCCCCGATCATGTGACGGGGGTCGGCGATGACGTCATTTCCGGCCGCCCGGCCGGAAGCGGTAGTTAAATGCCGCTGTCTGCGTTTGACAGCGGCATTTAACTAGTTAATAGGTGCGGGCAGATCGCGATTCTGCGCGCGCCTATTACGGGCACATGTCAGCTGTTCAAAACAGCTGACATGTCCCGGCTTTGGTGCGGGCTCACTGCGGAGCCCTGCATCAAAGCAGGGGATCTGACCTTGGACATACTATCCCGTCCAAGGTCAGATAGGGGTTACTGCGGAATTATCACGTTTTCTATTGCGGATTCCGCTGCGGATTTACATCTGCAGTTTTCTATTGGGGCAGGTGTAAAAACGCTGCGGAATATAAGCTTTGGATTAAATTGGTATGAATGCAATCAGATATTTAGTCGAATTGCATTCCTCCAATTTAATCGCAAGTGGGTGTGAGCCCTAAGTCTGATCTGGGAAAATATTGTCTCCATTCATATAAGTCGATCTGTGTTCCAAGTAACTAGTGGACCCCATAGTGGAACCTGCAATGAAGCCCTATTGCCCCATGACCACCTTAGCATCATAATGAGAAAATGAATGGCAGATCATCATTTTGTGCTTTACTATTGCACAATGTGAACGTGCAGGGATACTGTGCAGTAAGATGTCACAGAACAGGGACTCACATCCAGTGATGTCACAACCTGAGCATAATACACACAATAACGTGAAAGAAAAATTAACTTTTTCCATTTTTGACCATAATGGCCTAACCACATTCTAAGGGTAGGTCATTCAACTCAACCATCTTACGACATTTAATTAGCTTTTCACTAACATTAAGGCCGGGATCACACATGCGAGAAATACGTCTGAGTCTCGCATGGTAATCCCCGGCCCTGCACCCGACACTCAGGAGCGGAGTGTGCGACTCCATGTATTGCTATGCGGCCGCACGCTCCGCTCCGGAGTGCAGGCGGCAGGGACGAGGATTACCATGCGAGACTCGGACGTATTTCTCGCATGTGTGATCCCGGCCTTAGTCACAGCATGTATCACATCTAGGTCAAGAAAATGTAAACCAGTATTATTTCTTACGGAGTAATAAACACTGGCGCTGTACACTACGGACGATGGAGGAAATAGGGGAATTGGCTAATAAAGGAAGATGAGGGGAAAAAACGGGGGGGGGGAGGAAGAGAGAAGAGGACAGAGCTGCTGGTGGGGTGGCAGGGTCTGTGCTATACCCTGTCTGAAAGACTGGACTAAAAACCATATACTAATGAACCACCTGCGCTCATGAACCAAGTGGAATGCTAGCAATACAGAGGCATAGACGGAACCACTGGCGTTCAGTTAAGTACAGTAAGTATGAGAGGCCAAAAAGGGAATAGTATACTGGAAGTCTCCTATTATTACGGTGGCATGAGGATATGTCCACTACGGACCGACAGTAATGGAGTGCCCGCAATTAGTGTGACATCCACTTACTGGTATAGAAGGTCCGAGTGGCTGTGGAGAGCAGTGGGAGTCCCAGACTAGCGTCGGCTGATGTGCTGGGCTGCAATATGAGATTGCCGTAGAGTGCTGGGACCGGCTGGGACCGGCTGTATCCAGAACAGGCGCTGAACGCTGGGGCATCTGAAGAGGTAAGAACCGCCGACTCCTGGCGTGCCCCGGCCGGAAGCAACGCCGGAGCGATAGCGGTGTGTGGAGGGGGCGTGGCTAGGATCGTGACGTCACGGATAGGGCGGGCTTAGCAACAGGGGGAACCAATCCAACGCGTTTCGAAGGAGGTGCTCCTTCTTCGTCAGGGCTGGAGATCCCTGAAAGATCCGTCCTAATATAGCCTCCGCCCCCCCTTTTTTTGCTTTGGTTCAGACCTGCCCCTATGGGTGCCGGATAGTACCATCTACATGCTGAGATAAGGCCTCATGATTATGGAACGTTCTAAAGTGAATGTGTGAATGGGGACATAAGTAAATCTAAAATGCAGAAACACTAAATAGTAATAAGTATCCTGGTTGTGATACCTAAGTGGTGTGTGTGTAACCATAAACACACTAAAGAAAAAGGGGGGGGGGAGGAAAAAATAAAAATAAAAAAATAATAAATACAAAAATAATGAATAAAAATAAATAAAAGAGGGAAAAAAAGGGGATTAGGGGAAGGGAGGAAAGGTTACAAATATGCAAAAGTTAAAACCACTGTTTAATAGTCCTTTATTAAAATTACGCTATATGTATAAAAGGCCAGATAGGTATATATTAATTCTAAACCAGGAAAGGACCTATAGTTAAATGGGTCTATATTAATGTATAAAATATAGGAACTAAAATTAGAATTAGAATAAAATCAATAAAGATGATCCATCGGGGTCACCAAAGGTATTAGCTAAAAGACGTGTACCTCAGTACCTATAAACAAATAAAGCAAAATCCATAATGTAATATATAATACATAAGATAACGACTAGTACGCTAATGTAGTGCATAAAGAGTTAAAAGGATAATCATACTATTAGAATGCATATAGCTCAATCTCTTGGTTGAGCCCTTTAGGGGCCAGACTGTCCAGAGTAAAAATCCACTTGGATTCCACCCTGGACATCAATTTTAGGAAATCACCTCCCCTAGGATTTTGTTGAACTACTTGCATGCCACAAAACAAAACATTCGTGCAGGATCGGTTATGTTGTTCTAGAAAATGGCGCGATAGGGGGTGTCCTTTAAAGCCTTTCTGAATGTTGTCCAGATGTTCTTTAATCCTAACTTTCAAAGGCCTCTTAGTTCGGCCTACATATATTTTCTTGCAAGGGCAAATAAGAATGTAAATGACCCCAACTGTGCCCTCGTATAAACATCAACAGATTAATAAATTATCGATAATAACTCAGTTTCATTCAGGATATAAGAAATTTACGAATATAGTGAGGAAACATTGTCCCATTTTACAAGGGGACAAGATCATTGGGGACCGCCTATCTAAGAATCCCAGATTTGTTTATACGAGGGCACCAAATCTGGGCCTCCTTGTAGCACCCACAACAAAACCGATTTTAAGAAAGGGTGTATCCACATCAGTAGCAAATCACCGCCCTGTGGGGTTTACATCATGTGGACAGTGCTCTTGCTGTATACGTACATCCCATAAAAAATTTACCCAAACAACATTTAAAGATTCCAGTGGCACCAAAAGTTTTTCCATAAAAGACTCGATCTCCTGTGCAACAGTTGGGGTCATTTACATTCTTATTTGCCCTTGCAAGAAAATATATATAGGCCGAACTAAGAGGCCTTTGAAAGTTAGGATTAAAGAACATCTGGACAACATTCAGAAAAGCTTTAAAGGACACCCCCTATCGCGCCATTTTCTAGAACAACATAACCGAACCTGCACGAATGTTTTGTTTTGTGGCATGCAAGTAGTTTAACAAAATCCTAGGGGAGGTGATTTCCTAAAATTGATGTCCAGGGTGGAATCCAAGTGGATTTTTACTCTGGACAGTCTGGCCCCTAAAGGGCTCAACCAAGAGATTGAGCTATATGCATTCTAATAGTATGATTATCCTTTTAACTCTTTATGCACTATATTAGCGTACTAGTCGTTATCTTATGTATTATATATTACATTATGGATTTTGCTTTATTTGTTTATAGGTACTGAGGTACACGTCTTTTAGCTAATACCTTTGGTGACCCCGATGGATCATCTTTATTGATTTTATTCTAATTCTAATTTTAGTTCCTATATTTTATACATTAATATAGACCAATTTAACTATAGGTCCTTTCCTGGTTTAGAATTAATATATACCTATCTGGCCTTTTATACATATAGCGTAATTTTAATAAAGGACTATTAAACAGTGGTTTTAACTTTTGCATATTTGTAATCTTTCCTCCCTTCCCCTAATCCCCTTTTTTTTCCCTCTTTTATTTATTTTTATTCATTATTTTTTTATTTATTATTTTTTTATTTTTATTTTTTCCTCCCCCCCCCCCCTTTTTCTTTAGTGTGGTTATGGTTACACACACACCACTTAGGTATCACAACCAGGATACTTATCACTATTTAGTGTTTCTGCATTTTAGATTTACTTATGTCCCCATTCACACATTCACTTTAGAACGTTCCATAATCATGAGGCCTTATCTCAGCATGTAGATGGTACTATCGGGCACCCATAGGGGCAGGTCTGAACCAAAGCAAAAAAAGGGGGGGGCGGAGGCTATATTAGGACGGATCTTTCAGGGAACTCCAGCCCTGACGAAGAAGGAGCACCTCCTTCGAAACGCGTTGGATTGGTTCCCCCTGTTGCTAAGCCCGCCCTATCCGTGATGTCACGATCCTAGCCACGCCCCCTCCACACACCGCTATCGCTCCGGCGTTGCTTCCGGCCGGGGCACGCCAGGAGTCGGCGGTTCTTACCTCTTCAGACGCCCCAGCGTTCAGCGCCTGTTCTGGATACAGCCGGTCCCAGCCGGTCCCAGCACTCTACGGCAATCTCATATTGCAGCCCAGCACATCAGCCGACGCTAGTCTGGGACTCCCACTGCTCTCCACAGCCACTCGGACCTTCTATACCAGTAAGTGGATGTTACACTAATTGCGGGCACTCCATTACTGTCGGTCCGTAGTGGACATATCCTCATGCCACCGTAATAGGAGACTTCCAGTATACTATTCCCTTTTTGGCCTCTCATACTTACTGTACTTAACTGAACGCCAGTGGTTCCGTCTATGCCTCTGTATTGCTAGCATTCCACTTGGTTCATGAGCGCAGGTGGTTCATTAATATATAGTTTTTAGTCCAGTATTATTTCTTATGTGCAATCCCTCATTTAATTTTTTAGCTTACCATCTTTCTCATGATTTGATATCTTTTTTTTTTTTCAATTTTGTTTGTTTAGTCTTTTCCGTGCATACTTCCCTCTCTCAGTCCCCATTTCTCACTTCAAGGCCATGTCTGTTCGGCAGTGCATCTTGCTTTTAATCAGTTTATACCTTCACTGTGCTGGCAACCTGATGCATTTATATCTCCTTATTATTTTGGGAGCTAGGGGGATGTCACGAGTAGGAGGGTGGCGGGTGGAAGGGACAAGAAGAGACGGAGAAGTAGGTAGACATGAGATTCTGGGATGGTGTGCCTAGGTGTGACAGGTCCTGACGAACCTCCAGCTGAATCAACTAAATGAAAAGCAAAGACTGTATACCAACAGCTGGAACGTTTTGTCACAATGGAATAAAGATAAATAAAACTGCATTTCTGGAGATGTGAAATTCTTCTGGAATTTTTTTTAGGTGTCAGGATACCGCATTGATTTTGTTCTCGTTCTTTATAAATTTTATAATCAATTGCAACAAAAGAAAGCTTTATATATTTTGCTGCATCAGTCCTGTCACTCATACAAACCTCACAAGAGATGTTAAAATACTTCTCCTGTCGCAGTGCTGCAGACATCAAAACCAAGCTTTCCAAAGCACACACACAAAAGTTTGCCTTTAAAATTGCTTCCACACCGAGTCCTGAAAAATGTATAATAAATAAAAATGAACAACAACAAAAAAGTGCCATATTTTATGATGAAGAATGGAAGTATTTCCATTGCCCATGTATCAGTGTACAACCGATAAATATATATTATGTACTACTTTTGCTAGCTTCAATCAAATTAATAGACAATGGAATGCATTATTCACAATTATAAACCTCATTTGAGCATATGTTTCACATTGGCTTATTGAATCATTTATCAGTTTTCAATGATACATCTGCCTTTGACACTGGTTACTATTTGACGGTGCTTCACGCTTTAGGCTAGGGTCGCAACAGTATATTCGGATCTGTTATGCAAATGACTCTCTGATGAAACTGATCAGAGTTTAATCAGAGTTTCAACATAGTGTAATACAATTGTAAGAAATACATTTCTTCTTCCTCTCCCTTGTGTCAGTCTGTGGAAATTAGACTGTACTCAGATGTCATCCAAGTGCAGTCCGATGGTTTCCACGCACTCATTGATTTGCATGGCCAAGTGCTGTCTGAGTAAAAAATACGACATGACTACTGACTCATAGACTAAGGGAATCTGCACAAGTTGAGGAGTTGCCTGTGGATCCGCAGCGGATTGGGCGCTGCGGATTCGCAGCAGTTTTCCATCCGATTTGCAGTACCATGTAAACCTATGGAAAACAAAATCCACAGTGCATATGCTGCGGAAAATTCAGCGCAGAAACGCTGTGGTTCATTATCCGCAGCATGTCAATTCTTTGTGCGGATTCCACAGCATTTTACACCTGCTACTCAATAGGAATCCGCAGGTGTTAAAACGCAGTTGAAATCCGCACAAAAAATGCTGGAAATCTGCGGTAAATCCTAGGGTAGTCTGCAGGCAATTTTCAGTACGATTTACCTGCAGATTTTTCAAAAACTGAGTGGAAAAATCCGCACAAAAATCTGCAACGTGGGCACATAGCCTCAGGCCAGGGTCACATTTGCGAGTGCAATGCGAGAAACTCGCACGAGTCTCTCACATCAATACCAGGCACTGCCGTCAGCACTCAGGATCGGAGTGTGCAGCTGCATGTGCAACCACACACTCCGGTCCCGAGTGCCGGCAGCAGTGCTGGGTATTGATGCAAGAGACTCATGCGAGTTTCTGGCATTGCACTCGCAAGTATGACCCTGGCCTTACACTGGATGTTTTCTCAGATCACACTCAGATTGAAAAGTATCACCAACTTGCCACAGTTCCAGGGCAAGTGGGAAGAGCAAGGCTAAGTGCCAGAATTGGCGCATCATAGAGAGGTGCCTTTTTGGGGGCAGCTGAGAGCTGATGTTTTAGCCTGGGGGCAGTATCCATGGCCCCTTCCTAGGCTATTAGTATCAGCGCGCAGCTGTCTGCATAGCCTTTGCTGGTTATTATTCATAGGGAGAGCCCACGTCATTTTTTTGGGGTGTCACCCATAACAGCCATTTAAGGCTAATTACATAGCTGTGAGCTGATATTAATAGCCTGGGAAGCTCCATGGGTATTACCACCTTCCCAGGCTATAAACATCAACCCTCAGCCGTCGGCTTTCCCTCTGCTGGTTATGAAAATTGCGTGAGAGCCCACGCCATTTTTTTCCGAAAAATAATCTTTTATTAACTAAATACATGTCCAATAATTTGTGCATTACTGTATGTAATCCATCTCTTCTATCCTGTCGACTCCTGCAGTGATTTTACAGAAGACGGCAGATGAATTACCGGCTTTTCTTCTATGTATCTATCTATCTATCTATCTATCTATCTATCTATCTACCGTATTTTTCGGACTACAAGACGCACTTTTTCCCCCCAAAAAAAGGGGGGAAAATGGGAGGCGCATCTAATAGTCGCAATGCAGGCTTACCGTGGCGGCAGAGGTCCGGTGGCAGAGGTGCAGCGGCAGAGGTGCGGCGGCAGAGGTGTGGGGGCAGAGGAGGCTCAGTAAGCGGGGTCCCTTTCTACGGTGAGGTGATGCAGCAGCCCGGTATGCAGCAGAGCCGGGTGAATCCTGTTATTATCGGTGGGCGCGGCCATTTTCCTGAGGCCGCGCGTGCGCAGATGAAGCGCTCTGCTTCCCAGGGCTTCAGGAAAATGGCCGCGGGAGGCCACACGTGCGCAGATGGAGGTCGCGGCGGCCATTTTCCTGAAGCCCCGGGAAGCAGAGCGCTCCATCTGCGCACGCGCGGCCTCAGGAAGATGGCCGCGCCCACCGATAACAACAGGATTCACCCGACTCTGCTGCATATCGGGCTGCTGCATCACCACACCGGGGAAAGGGACCCCGCTTACTGCGCCTCCTCTGCCGCTGCACCTCTGCCACCGGACCTCTGCCGCCACGGTAAGCCTGCATTGCCTGCACGGTAAGCCTGGGACCCCTCTCACGCCATACCTCTCACTGCACCTCCTGATCCCAGCACCTCCTGATCCCAGTACCTCCTGATCCCAGCACCTCCTAATCCCAGCACCTCCTGATCCCAGCACCTCCTGATCCCAGCACCTCCTGATCCCAGCACCTTCTCATCCCAGCACCTCCTCATCCCAGCACCTCCTGATCCCAGCACCTCCTGATCCCAGCACCTCCTGGTCCCAGCACCTTCTCATCCCAGCACCTCCTCATCCCAGCACCTCCTCATCCCAGCACCTCCTGATCCCAGCACCTCCTGATCCCAGCACCTCCTCATCCCAGCACCTCCTGATCCCAGCACCTGCTCATCCCAGCACCTCCTGATCCCAGCACCTCCTGATCCCAGCACCTCCTGATCCCAGCACCTTCTGATCCTAGCACCTCCTGATCCCAGCACCGCCTGATCCCAGCACCTTCTCATCCCAGCACCTCCTCATCCCAGCACCTCCTGATCCCAGCACCTCCTGATCCCAGCACCTCCTGATCCCAGCACCTCCTGATCCCAGCACCTCCTGATCCCAGCACCTCCTGATCCCAGCACCTTCTCATCCCAGCACCTCCTCATCCCAGCACCTCCTCATCCCAACACCTCCTGATCCCAGCACCTCCTGATCCCAGCACCTCCTGATCCCAGCACCTCCTGATCCCAGCACCTCCTGATCCCAGCACCTCCTGATCCCAGCACCTCCTGATCCCAGCACCTTCTCATCCCAGCACTTCCTCATCCCAGCACCTCCTGATCCCAGCACCTCCTGATCCCAGCACCTCCTGATCCCAGCACCTTCTCATCCCAGCATCACCCCACCTCTGCCGACACCTTGCCTCCTGTGACCCTGCTCTGCCACCGCCAGCCCTCAGGTAAGATACTGTAAATTCGGACAATAAGACGGACCCCCATCTTATAAAAAATATTTTTTTCTGCAATTTTCACCCCAAATTTGGGGTGCGTCTTATGGTCCGGTGCGTCTTATAGTCCGAACAATACGGTAATAAATATCTATCTATCTATCTATATGTATGTATTCTATGTGTGTATATCTAGTCTATCTATTCTATTCTAACCTGTCAGTGTGACTTTACTGTATGCACACATGAATTGCCGGCTTTTCAAAGGACACCGGTGTGTAAAAATCAGACAGCACTTGCATGGTCCGAGTGCTGTGTGATTTTTTTCTTGCACCCATAGTGTTATGGGTACTGGGTATTAATGCTGCAGGGAGAGCTGCACACAGCAGCAAAGGAGCTGAGCTAAACCCTGAGTTACTAACCTGTAAACCAACAGAACGTTAGACATGTGACAGAGTGACCTGGTAACCAACAGGACGTTAGACATGTGACACAGTGGGAGAAGGTCAGGGGGTGGAGCCAGATGTCGGGAAACAAAGAAGGGACAAGTACTAGAGAATAATCAAACAAACAGATCGGAGCCAGGAGATCACAAGGTACCAAAAGGGAGAGACAGGGGATAGTCAGAAGCAAAGCCAGAGTTCAGTAATCAATCCAGGAAAACGAGAGTAATGCATGGAAAGCAAGATAAACACAATACAAGCCGGGCACACACTCCAGGGGTCAAATACACAGACTGAAGCAGAACGTATAGCTGACACTGAAACCCAGCTAGGAGTGAGTACATATACCCCACCCATCTTGAAAGAGAGGCCAACAATATTAACCCCGAGAGAACAGGACATTAACAATGTCCTAACCATAACAGTACCTCCCTCTTAACGGGGGGCCACTGGACCCCCAGGCTTCTCATGGTATCTGGCATGAAAACCCGTACCAGTCGATCAGCATGCACAGAACTGTCCGAAACCCATGACCGATCCTCAATGGAAAACCCCTTCCAATGTATTAAGTACTGAAGTCTTCGACACACCCACCATAAATAAATGATACGCCCTACCTCGTACTCCAGCTGACCCTCTACCAATAAGAGTAGAACATTTGATGAGGAATCTTCTCTAACTGTCCACACAGGTTTTAATAGGGACCTGTGGAAAACATTAGAAATTTTGAAGGAGGTGGGCAACTGTACCCTATAGGCCACTGGATTGATCACCGCTATAATCTTGTATGGACCCATAAAATTGGGGGCCAACTTCATAGAGGGTACATTAAGTTTGATGTTATGGGTAGACAACCACACCTTCTCCCCCACTGTCAGTGTAGGAGCTGACCCCTTCCTCCTGTCCGCAAAATGTTTGTACCTCTTTTGAGCTTTGGAGATGTTCCCCTGAACTTCCCTCCAAATGGTTCTTAACTGTTGCACCAAACCCTCGTCACCAGGGCAACCAGAATCCATGTGGGAAAATTCTCCAAACTGCAGAACAAACCCATAATTGACCTGAAAGGGAGATTTGCCAGTAGACTGATTAATACGACAATTGAACCCAAATTCTGCTATGGGTAATACCTCACACCAGTCCTCCTGTCTAGAAGAGGCCAAGCATCTCAAAATTTGTTCCAATGACTGGTTGGTGCGTTCAGTCTGTCCGTTAGATTCCGGGTGATAAGCAGAAGAGAATGACAACGTAACCCCCAACTTCTCACAAAAAGCCCTCCAAAACCTGGCCACAAATTGCACACTCCTGTCAGATACCACATTCACAGGGACTCCATGCAACCAAACTATATGCTGAATAAACAAGTGAGCTAAGGTTTCAGCAGAAGGAAACACAGTAAATGTGTTACACCCGGTCCGGTCCCTTCGCTGGGCCCCCATCGGGACTCCTGCTCTGTGCCGCCTCCACGCTGTCCTGATACAGCCTCAGCCTCCCCTTCTTCCTCTGCACCCTGGCACGCAGCCAGCAGGTTCACGGGCAGATTTTTGTGTGCTTAGGTCGCACGTGCATGCTCCCAGTCTCTTAAAAAGACAGCGCGCATTTTCCAAAAACTACTTCTGACCAATGGCGTGTTAATGATCACTATTTCTGGCCCCTCCAATATAGGGAGGGTGCCGGAGCAACAAGTATCCTCTGTTGCTAACTTCCAGTTTCTGCTAGCATGTGCTTTGGATTCTGAAGTGCTTCGGATTCTGAAGTTCTCTGCCAGTGCTCCACTTACACTGTCTCCACAGACTACCTGCTACCCATTACCTGGCTTTCCTGGACGACCTCTGATCTGCCTACTCTGTTTCCATTTTGTCCCGCCATTCAGTTACCCATACCTCTGGACAACGTCAGTACACCGCCAGAACCAGCTTCTACCCATTCCCCAGTACCTATCAGTTAGCTCTACTTCACTAGCTAACCCTGTTTGTCCATCTGTCCTGCTGGGTCAGCTACCACGAGTCCAGGGTCTAACTGGAGGTAGCACCCGTGTCCCCCAGGCATCCCATTCTGACCCTGTTCGAGGGGTCTGTCCTGCTGGGTCTGCTACCACGAGTCCAGGGCCTAACTGGAGGTAGCACCCGTGTCCCCCAGGCATCCCATTCTGACCCTGTTTGAGGGGTCTTACCACAGGTGTCTGGGGCTAACGTAGTCACGCCCCCTTCCGAGCCCCCCGGACCGTGGTCCCAAGGTTCCACGTTCATCTAAAATAAAAACGAATGTGAACTTCACCATGTGTGCCTCCGTTTCCATTTGTTACATAATGGCATAAAATGGGATTGTTTCAAAGACCTATCAATCACTACACAAACTACAGAGTTGCCCTTGGAAAACAGAAGATTAGTGATAAAATCCATGGACAGGTGTGTCCAAGGTTTATCCACAATTGGCAAAGGTACCAATTCGCCGGCCGGCCAGACCAAAGAGCTCTTAGAATGAGTACACACTCCACAAGTATTCACAAACTCTTTGATATCAGTACCCATGGAGGGCCACCAAAAATTTGTAGCTACTGCCCCCTGGGTAGCCGCAATCTCAGGGTGTGCAGTTAACATAGAATCATGAAATTCTTGCAGAAGTGTGAGATGGAAATGATCAGGTACAAACATTTTACCTGGGGGTTTATTTTGGGAAGCTTGTGCTTCCAAAATCTCTCTCTATAACTCAGATGAGACTTCTGCCACAACCACTCCCGGTAGAAGAATGGAGGAATGAGGTTCTGGAGGGGACACAGAATCAAAACTTCCAGATAAAGCATCCACCTTTACATTTTTAGACCCTGGTCGGAATGTAATTGTAAAATGAAATTGAGAAAAAAAAGTGCCCACCGAGCCTATCTGGGGGTCAATCTTGATATAGGCCAAATTTTTATGATCAGTGATGACCGTAACGGGATGAACAGCCCCCTCCAGAAAATGCCTCCATTCTTCGAATTAAATTGCCAACAATTCCCTGTTGCCGACATCATAATTTCTCTCGGCCGAAGAGAATTTTTTAGAGAAAAAGGCACATGGTTTAAGGTTAGTAAAGGTGGACGGCCCTGAGACAACACTGCTCCCACCCGCACCTCCAAATCGCTGACCTCCATGATAAAAGGTCTCGACGGATCAGGTTGTATCAACATGGGTGCTGAAGTAAAATCATTTCTTCAGTGTCTCAAAGGAATTTTTGGCGGTCACGGACCAATTTTTTACAAACGCCCCCTTGAGTGTGAGGTCCGTTAATGGTTTTACCACCTTCGAAAACCCTTTAATGAACTTCCTATAGTAGTGAGCGAAGCCCAGAAATCGTTGCAACCCCTTCAGGTCATGAGGTTGCAACCAATCAGAAATGGCCTAAACCTTCCCCGGATCCTTCCCCTGATACAATTAAACCCAGAAAAGACAGTTCTTGCATGAAGAATGAACACTTTTCCAGCTTAGCGTATAAATGGTTCTCCCTGAGTCTCACAAGAACCATATGTAGATGGTGTAAGTGTGACTGACTGTCCTCTGAGTATATCAAGATGTCATCCAGATAAATGACAACATAGCACCCAATCAGGTCAGAAAAAACAACATTAAGGAAACTCTAGAAAACAGCAGGGGCATTAGTGAGACCGAAGGGCATAACCAAATTTTCAAACAAGCCCTCGGTCGTCAGAAACGCCGTTTTCCATTCATCCCTCTCCCGGAACCTTATCAGGTTATAAGCCCCTTGTAAGTCAAGCTTAGAAATCCATTTGGCCCTCGTGAGTTGATTACATAAATGAAGAATCAGAGGAAGAGGATATGTGTTTTTTACAGTAATCTTATTTAGTTCCTGAAAGTCGAGGCACAGTCGCAAACCACCATCCTTTTTCTTCACAAAGAAAACCCCACTGCCACGGGTGAAACAGAAGGCCAATTATGCCCATTGCAGAGACTCTCTGTGATGTACTCTTTCATGGCTTGGTGCTCAGGCCCAGACAAATTGTATAGACGAGCCTTGGGTAATTTGGCTCCTTGGATTAAATCAATAGCACAATCACCGGGTCGATGTGGTGGAAGCGCCTCAGCCTCACTTTTGGAAAACACATCTTCGAAGTCTTACAAGTAATCCCGAATACCCTCCAGACCGACAGATGACACAGATACAGACTTTACCGGGTTAACAAAAGGTCCCAGGTTACAACACGGACCATTACCCTTACATCCCCATTGAGTGATCTCTCAATAAATGACAGGATTGTGACGTTGCAGCCAGGGCATTCCTAGTACCAGTCCTGCAGGCAGATTATTCATCACAAAGCAACTTAATTTTTCCACGTGAGTGGAACCCATTTTCAGAGAAAAGACATCAGTCCTGAAACAAATTCCATCCCGGGTAAGAGGGGATGAATCAACAGCCACAATTTTAACAGGGTCTTTCATCCTGACTGTCCCTATCTTATTATGAAGGAAAACACCGTGTGCACAGCTACAAACTGGTGCTAAGACTTAGGTTCCCAAACCATCAGTACATATAGTAAGAAAGTCTAGCTCTCAACTTCAGTAACCCTAGAAACGATTTATTAGTAGCACTAGAAATGTTTCAGTCCCTTGGGACTTTCATCAGTCGCTTGAGAGCAAAGAGGATGCGGTGGGGAATGGCCACCTGCCGGTTAAAATACCCGCAAACTGAGAGTACTGGATGGAGAGGAGAAGAACCGTCTCCAGACACGGCGTCCACCGCAAGTCCAAAGGACTGAAACGTTTCTAGTGCTACTAATAAATCGTTTCTACGGTTACTGAAGTTGAGTGCTAGACTTTCTTACTATACCTATCTTATTATGAGTCACAACTTGGGCATCAATCAAATTAATGGAAGAACCGCAGTCAACAAAAGCGGTGGTCACCACAGGACCGCCAGCAAGTCCCAATTCCACTTGGAGCACAATTTTTGTAAAGGTACCGTCACACATAACGATATCGTTAACTAAATCGTTATGTGTGACAGCGACCAATGATCAGGCCCCTGCTGGGAGATCGTTGGTCACTGGGGAAAGTCCAGGACTTTATTTCGTCGCCGGATCTCCCGCAGACATCGCTGAATCGGCGTGTGTGATGCCGATTCAGCGATGTCTTCACTGGTAACCAGGGTATACATCGGGTTACTAAGCGCAGGGCCGCGCTTAGTAACCCGATGTTTACCCTGGTTACCAATGTAAAAGTAAAAAAAAAACACTACATACTTACATTCCTGTCATGTTCCTCAGTGTCAGCTTCCCTGCGTCCCCCAGTGTCAGCGCTGGCCGGCCGTAAAGCAAAGCACAGCGGTGATGTCACCGCTCTGCTTTCCGGCAAGTGCGCTTACACAGAGCAGGCAAGCTGACGTCGGGGAACGCGACAGGAATGTAAGTATGTAGTGTTTTTTTTTTTACTTTTACAATGGTAACCAGGGTAAACATCGGGTTACTAAGCGCGGCCCTGCGCTTAGCAACCCGATGTTTACCCTGGTTACCCAGGGACTTCGGGATCGTTGGTCGCTGGAGAGCTGTCTGTGTGACAGCTCTCCAGTGAACAAACAGCGACGCTGCAGCGATCGGCATCGTTGTCTAGATCACTGCAGCGTCGCTTAATGTGACGGTACCTTTAGCGAGAAAAAATGTACCTTGGAGTCTGGACAACCTTTTTGATTGTTGCCCAGACTCAGTTGTTTCTCAGACGGTTTCACAGAAGAAGGGCGGGAGAGGCAGTTCCTTTTCCAATGTCTAGAGGCTCCACAGTAAAAGCACAGTTGATTGTCTCTGCAATGCCTTCTCTCTTTCTCCATGACCGAGACTGATCCAATCTCCATGGGCTCAGATACAGGTGCAGTGTCACCCAATTTGGAGTACAAGGAAGTCTCTTGCTTCATCACTCCTCTAGCACGGAGGCTGCGATCCATTCGAACTGCCTGTGTCATGGCGTCCTCCAGGGTATCAGGAGGAGGATGAAGTGCCAAAGCGTCCTTCAGACTGTCAGACAGACCCTTGCGGAACAACCCCCTCAGGGCTGCGTCTTTCCAAGACTATGCACTATGCACAATGCACTTTGAGTGCTACGGAGGTTTGACTGCTTTTTTTGTGACACTGATGCACTTTGGCTTTTGCTGAGAATATTTTCTTCTCCTCCTTTTTTATACTAATGAATAAGATTCAAGATTTAAATTATTGTTTTGTGTTAAGTTTTTATTAAGCTTTTTCACCTTAATTGTGGAGATCTCTAACATCCTTAGAAGGAGGCCATTCATTTTCATCTTATGGGTCCACCATTCATTACATCTGTTTTTAACATTTTTTATATGTCTATATAAAATGCCATGATACATGCACATGATTCATTTTAAGTATAACTGTTTCTATTAAATAAAGATGTATATCTTGTACTATATCATCTTGTCCGAATCTTCATGGTTTTATCTAGAGTTCTGGCGGTTGGCTTCCCCCAGGGAGAAAGACTATATGGTCAGCTATAATGTCACGGCTACTGGGTATTAATGCTGCAGGGAGAGCTGCACGCAGCAGCAAAGGAGCTGAGCTAAACGCTGAGTTACTAACGTGGAAACCAACAGGACCTTAGACATGTTACAGAGTGACCTGGTAACCAACAGGACCTTAGACATGTGACAGAGTTGAAGGAGGTCAGGGGGCAGAGCCAGACACCGGGAAACAGAGAAGGGACAAGCAGCACTAGAGAGTAATCAAACAAGCAGAGATTGGAGCCAGGAGATCATGAGGTACGAAAAGGGAGAGACAGGGGATAGTCAGAAGCAAATACATACAGAGTTCAGTAATACAGGAAAACGAACAGAGTAATGCATGGAAAGAAAGATAAACACGATGCAAGCCGGGCACACACTCCAGGGGTCAAGTACACAGACTGAAGCAGAACGTATAGCTGACACTGAAACCCAGCTAGGAGTGAGTATAAATACCCCTCCCATCTTGAAAGAGAGGCCAACAATATTAACTCTGAGAGAACAGAACATTAGCCATGTCCTAACCATGACACATACGCTTGCATTGGTGAGTCTCGGCTAAGTCGGTGACAATCGCAGCATGCTGTGATTTTACACGCACGTAGAATACGCCGGAGAAAAAATACGGTGATGTGAGCTGCCCCATAGATTAACACTGGCCTGAGTGCTATACAATGTTTTCTTGCATAACATTGGTCCGTATTCTACGCTAGTGTTACCCCGGCCTTAGACTTTGTATCATTAATCTGTTTTTCTTTTATGAAATAAAACTGATTGATAGAAGCTTGAGAATCCGCCAACAGTACCTGAAAAACAGATATGCCATCTGTCCAATTTATTTATTTTTTCTTTCACGGACAAATAGATTTGCACTGGCGAGTTTGATCTCTAACTTGGATTAAAATCATACATGTCCCTGTGATTTTTTTGTGGTCATAGTAACATAGTAACATAGTAACATAGCTAGCAAGGCCGAAAAAAGACATCTGTCCATCCAGTTCAGCCCACACTCCACCACAACAAACACCCAGATCTACGTCCTTCCACAGAACCTAATAATTGTATGATACAATATTGTTCTGCTCCAGGAAGACATCCAGGCCTCTCTTGAACCCCTCTGGGTCTGCAAAAGTACATGGCCATGTCAACATTACCATAGACTATGAAGTTAAGGTGCCATAACGAGTTTTTGATAAGCTTTTAAGGCCATGTGCAGACATTGACTATTTGTTGAAGGTTTTTTTTACCTCAGTAATGTAAAAATCAAACCAGGAGTGGAACAGTCAGAGGAAAAGTATAAGGCTATGTGCCCACAATCAGGATATCAGTGTTTTGGACAAAGCGTATTTTTGCTGCATCCAAAACGGTGCATTCTAATCACGCAAGTAAATCCGCATGTGTTTGTTGAACCATGCAGATTTACCACATCCAGTGAATGACTATGGATGAGACTACTCTGCGGGGACTAGTCTCTCCACTGAAAAGAATTGATATGCTGCTTGTAAACCCGCACCGTGGGGAGTTTATGCACCACAAATAGAAGTACAGTGGGTATGGGGTTTTATAGAAATCCCATCCACTAATCTTGTAACCTACAACACAGCATTTTGGATGCAGCTCAGGTGAGCTGCGTCCAAAATGCTGCTTTTCCGGATGGTAGCACATACCCTAATAGAAAAGAGCACCACTTCTTCATTTTTTACACTCCTGGTTTTGGTTTAAAAATACTGAGGTAAAAAAACTCATCAAATATTCAAAGTGACCCCAAGCTACATATTTTCACTGCACCAAAAACGCCGTTGTCACTGTTTTACCCCTCAGGGTGTCTAGGATGCAGTTACTGACAGCTCGGTCATCCAATCTGGTACAGGGGCGTGCTGAAGCTCTCAGTACTTATTGACAGCATGACCATACAGTCTGGTTCAGGGGCATGCTGAGCTGTTGGTGTGTTGATTGACAGCTCAGCTAGCCAAACTGTGACTGAGAGATGTCAGCTGTCTCAGATGTTCACTATCCCGAAAATGGCCATGCCTACTTAACCGAGTAGCTTCTCCCAGACCACTGCCAGATGTAAATTCAACTTGTGAGGTTTGTGCTTTGTGCGCCCTGTGCCTTGAGTTCTATATGCTTTATCTGTTGCCTGACCTTGGACTTTGTTCTGGCCATCCGCCTGTTTAACCTTTTCAGCTCTGATCCATTATCCGCCCGATACTCTGACCTCGGAATGTTACCTGACTGTGCTTTTGTCTCTTCCTTCTGTTTATGATGATCCCTCCTAGCTTCTGACCTTGGACTCCCTGACCACTCTGACTCACGGCTTGACCGTGAGAACTGACTAGCATCACAGCAGTGTCTTGCAGTTCCAACTGAAAAAATGGGCCATCACATCTGTTATAAGTGGAACACCAGTGTACATTCACACTGTGGCCATTAACAGTAGAAACCTAGAATAAAAACAATGAGAAAATACCCATCAGTAAGCAATTTCATAGGTAAAATACATGTAAATAACATATCATTAGGCAGAACAAAACTTATTCAAAAATGTATTGCTAATATATTGCTCACCCATAGACTATTTCATGGTCTGGAGTACATTTTGTTGCTATATAACCCTCAAAAGTGCATAACCTTTATGAGTCTAGTAGTACTAATACATGACAATTTGAACAGAATGTGTATGAGGGCCTCTGTGTCCCTAATTTATTGCAGTTCTTGATTGCTTCATAAATGAACCTAATTTTTAATGAAAAAAATTGGTTTACTTAAGTTTAAAAAATGTAAATCCTTTTTAAATTTGGCGTTATATGCAAGTCATTGTAAAGTAAAAAATGCAATTTCTCGTCAGTTTAGAATGTTTTATTGTCTCCTTAAAGTGGAGTAAAAGTGTGACACAATTATTTTCAGCCATGATCTGGGAGTCAGAGATGCTTCCAGGGGTCTTCTTCACCACTGAATATTTTCATTGCCCTCCAAACCCCTTTGTAGAGTCTGCCGGAAAAAAGCTTGGAAATCCCATTGACTCCCATTATACTCATTACTCGAATTAAGCACCCAAGCATTTTAGTGCTAGCTCATCTCTACATAGCATCTTTCCCCTGATGAAGCAATCAGCAGCGATACATGTGGGATCTACATTCATGGCTTTGTAATCTTGCTCTTTAATGCTTACCACTTAATTTCCTTTGAGGTTTTGAACATCACATTATGGGTTTTGTGTTTCTGTTATTTTTCATCCTATTTCTTTGAATGCACATTGCACCTTCTTATGATTATTTACCATATGTTTATGCTCACCAACAGTACAATTGCAGTGTCAAACTGATATATTCTATTCTCTTTATTATACTTGACTGTATTAGGTATTGGTCTCGTATTCTACACGTTACCCATTTTAATATTTACATTGAAAATATATATAGATTGCCTTACTAATAGGATGCTTTCCTTTACTAACAGTGACAATATACTAGTGGTTAGTCGTATAGAAGGCATTAACAGTGGATGAAGTGCTGCTTTGCGATTGTTGCATGATGTTTTCATCCTTCTCTTCCCCTGACCTTCGTAACACCCTGTGAATCTTACAATGAAGGTGGTTGCTTATGGCTCCACATATCACTGATGTGAACGCTAGAGCAATCAGTATGGTTAAGTGAGGGCCATCTCTATGATGATGAACAAGAGAGCCACATCAGCACTTGCTGCTTCTGCAGTAATGCATATCTCTATTTCTCAGGATCTCTATTCTCACTACTAATTTGTTGTTGGGGACTGTTAACTATTTAGCAAATAGAAAAGTAAATCTTTGGCTTTTCTATAAGTTTCAATTAATTCTAAATTGTTGCTTAGAATGATATTAATGATTTTTATATTAAAAAAGTAATTTTTTTATGACCATAACATGAAAAAAACCCATACAAGAGTTATGATCTCTTTTTAATTTCTCTGTCCTCCGATGTGATCGCACATCGGAGGACAGAGAAAAGGGGTCCCAGGTAGCCCCCCAATACATACCTGTCTCCCCCGGTGCTCCTCGTGGCTCCCGGTGGGCGCCGCCATCTTCAAAATGGCGGGCGCATGCGCAGTGCGCCCGCCGGCCGGCCCCGCGAGAATCTTTGGGGTCTCGGCTGCCGGGGGTAGCCGAGACCCCAAAGAGCATGATCGGGGTCGGTTTTACCGACCCCTGTTTTGCGATCGCCGGTAATTAACTGTTTACCGGCGACCGCAAAAAAAAAAAAAAGTAAAGTGTAATTCTCTGTCTTCTGATGTGATCGCACATCAGAGGACAGAGAAATAGGGGGATTCGGGGACCCTATCATACTCACCTGTGTCCCTGGATCCTCCTGCTGCTCCTCCTGGCCGCCGGCAAAAGAAAATGGCGGGCGCATGCGCAGTGCGCCCGCCATCTATCTCCATCTGCTGGCTGGCAGGAGAACAGCAATTGGGGCTAAAATTAGGGTTAGGGATAGGGTTAGGGCTAGGGTTAGGGTTAGGGCTAGGGCTAGGGTTAGGGTTATGGTTAGGGCTAGGGTTAGGGTTATGGTTAGCGCTAGGGTTAGGGCTAGGGTTAGGGCTAGGGTTAGGGCTAGGGTTAGGGCTAGGGCTAGGGTTAGGGTTAGGGTTAGGGCTAGGGTTAGGGTTAGGGCTAGGGTTAGGGCTAGGGTTAGGGCTAGGGCTAGGGTTGAGGCTAAATTTAGGGTTAGGGTTGGGGTTAAATTTAGGGTTAGGCTTCTTTCACACTTACGTCGGTACGGGGTCGTCGCAATGCGTCGGCCTGACATACCGACGCACGTTGTGAAAATTGTGCACAACGTGGGCAGCGGCTGTAGTTTTTCAACGCATCCGATGCCCAATCTATGTCCTGGGGAGGAGGGGACGGAGTTACGGCCATGCATGCGCGGTCAGAAATGGCAGATGCGACGTACAAAAAAACGTTTCATTGAACTTTTTTTGTGCCGACGGTCCGCCAAAACACAACTGATCCAGTGCACGACGGACGCGACGTGTGGCCATCCGTCACGATCCGTCGGCAATACAAGTCTATGGGCAAAAAACGCATCCTGCGGGCACATTTGCAGGATCCGTTTCTTGTCCAAAACGACGGATTGCGACGGAATGCCAAACGACGCAAGTGTGAATGTAGCCTTAGGGCTAGGGTTAGGGTTGGGGCTAAAGTTAGGGCTAGGGTTGGGGCTAAAGTTAGGGTTAGAGTTGGGATTAGGGTTAGGGTTTGGATTAGGGTTGGTATTAGGGTTAGGGTTGGCATTAGGGTTACGCTTGGGATTAGGGTTAGGTTTGGGATTAGGGTTAGGGTTGTGATTAGGGGTGTATTGGGATTTGGGTTAGGTTTGAGGTTAGGGTTGAGATTAGGATTAGGGGTGTGTTGGATTTAGGGTTTTGATTAGGGTTATGGTTAGGGTTGACTTTAGGGTTGTTTTGGGGTAAGGGTTGTGATTATGGTTAGGGTTACTGATTAGGAATATGGATCAGGTTGGGATTAGGGTTAGGGGTGTGTTGGGGTTAGGGTTGGAGCTAGAATTGGGGGGTTTCCACTGTTTAGGTACATCAGGGGGTCTCCAAACACGACAGCCAATTTTGCGCTCAAAAAGTCAAATGGTGCTCCCTCCCTTCTGAGCTCTGCCGTGCACCCAAACAGTGAGTTACCCCCACATATGGGGCATCAGCGTACTCGGGATAAATTGGACAACAACTTCTGGTGTCCAATTTCTCTTGTTACCCTTGTGAAAATAAAAACTTGGGGGCTACAAAATCTTTTTTGTGGAAAAATATATATATATTTTTTTTATGACTCTGCATTATAAACTTCTGTGAAGCACTTGGGCATTCAAAGTTCTCACCACACATCTAGATAAGTTCCTTGGGGGGTCTAGTTTCCAAAACGGGGTCACTTGTGGGGGGTTACTACTGTTTAGGTACATCAGGGGCTCTGCAAACGCAACATAACGCCCACAGACCATTCTATCTAAGTCTGCATTCCAAAACGGCGCTTCTTCCCTTCCGAGCTCTGCCGTGCGCCCAAACAGTGGTTTACCCCCACATATGGGGCATCAGCATACTCAGGATAAATTGGACAACAACTTTAGTGGTCCAATTTCTCCTGTTACCCTTGTGAAAATAAAACTTGGGGGTTACAATATCTTTTTTGTGAAAAAAAAAATATTTTTTATTTTCACAACTCTGCATTCTAAACTTCTGTGAAGCACTTGGGCATTCAAAGTTCTCACCACACATCTAGATAAGTTCCTTGGGGGGTCTAGTTTCCAAAATGGGGTCACTTGTGGGGGGTTACTACAGTTTAGGTACATCAGGGGCTCTGCAATCGCAACATAATGCCCACAGACCATTCTATCAAAGTCTGCATTCCAAAAAGGCGCTCCTTCCTTTCCGAGCTCTGCCGTGCGCCCAAACAGTGGTTTACCCCCACATATGGCGCATCAGCGTACTTGGGATAAATTGGACAACAACTATTGCAGTCCAATTTCTCCTGTTACCCTTGTGAAAATAAAAACTTGGGGGCTACAATATCTTTTTTGTGGAAAAAAAATATTTTTTATTTTCACGACTCTGCATTCTAAACTTCTGTGAAGCACTTGGGCATTCAAAGTTCTCACAACACATCTAGATAAGTTCCTTGGGGGGTCTAGTTTCCAAAATGGGGTCACTTGTGGAGGGTTTCTACTGGTTAGGCATATCAGGGGCTCTCCAAATGCGACATGGTGTCCGACCTCAATTCCAGCCAATTCTACATTGAAAAAGTAAAATGGCACTCTTTCTCTTCCAAGCTCTGCGTTGCGCCCAAACAGTGGTTTACCCCCACATATTGTGTATCGACGTACTCAGGAGAAATTGCACAACAACTTTAATGGTCTAATTTCTCCTGTTACCCTTGTGAAAATAAAAATTTGTGGGCAAAAAGATCATTTTTGTAGAAAAAATGCGATTTTTTTTTCACGGCTTAATTGCATAACAAAATTTATGGTTACATTTCTGTTTTTACACTTGTGAAAATAAAAAAAATGGTTCTGAATTAAGATGTTTGCAAAAAAAAGTTAAATGTTCATTTTTTCCTTCCACATTGTTTCAGTTCCTGTGAAGCACGTAAAAGGTTAATAAACTTCTTGAATGTGGTTTTGAGAACCTTGAGGGGTGTAGTTTTTAGAATGGTTTCACACTTATTATTTTCTATCATATAGACCCCTCAAAATGACTTCAAATGTGATGTGGTCCCTAAAAAAAAATGGTGTTGTAAAAATGAGAAATTGCTGGTCAACTTTTAACCCTTACAACTCCCTAACAAAAAAAAATTTTGTTTCCAAAATTGTGCTGATGTAAAGTAGACATGTGGGAAATGTTATTTATTAACTATTTTTCGTGACATATCTCTCTGATTTAAGGGCATAAAAATACAAAGTTTGAAAATTGCAAAATTTTAAAAATTTTCGCCATATTTCCGTTTTTTTCATAAATAATCACAAGTAATATCGAAGAAATGTTACCACTAACATGAAGTACAATATGTCACGAAAAAACAATCTCAGAATCAGCGGGATCCGTTGAAGCGTTCCAGAGTTATAACCTCATAAAGTGACAGTGGTCAGAATTGTAAAAATTGGCTCGGTCATTAAGTACCAAATTGGCTCTGTCACTAAGGGGTTAATGAAAGATCTTTATTTTTTGTGTTGATACACAACCTTATCTTGGCCTCGGACAAGAAAACAGAACTTGCCCCACTCTCTAATTTGATAACGCTGTTGATCATGTGGCAGTCTACACACCAAAGCTGAAAATAAGGAACACATGAAATGCAAATCAAATTTGTGTTTTCGTGTGGCTGTCAAGAAAACTGCAACAGGTATGAATTTTTAGCCTGAATTTAATAATATTTCATTTTTTATTACCTATTACCTATCTGACTGCACTGTGTTTCATTGCAGCCATTTGGTAAATTCAAAAAAGTTCATTTTTTTTCTCATTAACGTACACTCAGCACTTCATCTTGACTGAAAAAAACAGAAGTGTTGAAATTTTTGCAAATTTATTTAAAAAGAAAAACAGAAACCTCACATGGTCATAAGTATTCAGACCCTTTGCTCAGACACTCATATTTAAGTCACATGCTGTCCATTTCCTTCAGATGGTTCTACTCCTTTATTAGAGTCCAGCTGTATTAAACTAAACTGATAGGACTTGATTTGTAAAGGCACACACCTGTCTATATAAGACCTCACAGCTCACAGTGAATGTCAGACCAAGTGAGAATAAAGAGGTCAAAGCAACTGGCTAAAGAGTTCAGAGAAAGAATTTTGGCAAGGCACACATCTGGCCAAGGTTACAAAAGAATTTATGTGGTACTCAAGGTTCCTAAGAACACAGTGGCCTCCATAATCTGTAAATGGAAGAAGTTTGGGACCACCAGAAGTCTTCCTAGACCTGGCCGTCCAGCCAAACTGAGCAAGAACCCCATGATCACTGTGGCTGACCTCCAGAGATGCTGTAGGAAGATGAGAGAAAGTTCCACAAAGTCAACTATCACTGCAGCCCTCCAACAGTCTGGCCTTTTTGGCAGAGTGACCCGACGGAAGCCTCTCCTCATTGCAAGACATATTAAATCCCACATAGTGTTTTCTGAAAACATATGAAAGACTCCCAGACTATGAGAAATTAGATTCTCTGGTCTGATGAGACGAAGATGGACCTTTTTGGTGATAATTCTAAGTGGTATGTGTGGAGAAAAACAGGCACTGCTCATCACCTGCCCAATACAATCCCAACAGTGAAACATTGTGGTGGCTGCATCATGCTATGGGGATGTTTTTCAGCTGCAGGGACTGGATGACTGGTTGCCATTGAAGGAACCACAAATGCTGCCAAATACAGAGATATCTTGGATGAAAACTTCTTCCAGAGTGCTCTGGACCTCAGACGTGGCCGAAGGTTCACCTTCCAACAAGAAAAGGACCATAAGCACATAGGTAAAATAACAAAGGAGTGGCTTCAGAACAACTCTGTGACCATTCTTGACTGGCCCAGGTAGAGCATTGACCTAAACCCAATTGAGCTTCTCTGGAGAAACCTGAAAATGGCTGTCCACCAACGTTCACCACCCAACCTGACGGAACTGGAGAGGATCTGCAAGGAAGAATGGCAGAGGATCCCCAAATACAGGTATGAAAAACTTGTTGCATCATTCCAAAGAAAACTCATGGCTGTACTAACTCAAAAGAGTGCTTCTACTCAATACTGAGCTTCTACTATGACCATGTGATATTTCAGTTTTTATTTTTTAAAAGATTTGCAAAAATCTCTGCATTCCTGTTTTTTTTCAGTCAAGATGGCGTGCAGAGTGTACATTAATGAGAAAAAAATGAACTTTTTTGAATTTACCAAATGGCTGCAGTGAAACAGAGTGAACAATTTAAAGGTGTCTGAATGCTTTCTTGCACCCACTGTATATTAGTGAAATTAAATTTATTTTAAAAATCCACATTTGTCAAAATGTGTTTTGGTTTTCCTTTATTAGTTTTCATGCAGATTCAGCTAAATGGTTGCTGATGGTCATTTTTCTGAACCCTAAAGGACATCAGAATAGTAAAAGAAAAAAGAGAAATGTACTCACCTCACCGGTCACCTTTCCAGCCCTTCCGATCCTCACTGTCACCTGTCCGGTCATAGTTGCATCTTATTGTCACTGTGAGCACTGAAATTCCCAGTGCTGTGCATGGATGTCATAGCACACATCATGACATTATGACCTTTTATATAGCAGAAATCTTAGCGCAGTATGAGAAACCTAGGGATTTCAGTGCTTGTGTGGGTGATAAGAAAATGCAGGAAGAATTAGATGGCTGACGATGAGAAGCAAAGGGGCTGGAGAGGTGAGTGATGAGGTGAGTATAAGGATATATATATATTTTTATACGATATGTTTATTGCTTTCAGGTCTGGAGAGCATAATAAGGACCATTACATTTTTGAATTACATCTCTGCAAATCGAATTTCCTGGGAAAATCCGCCCCAAAAAGCAAATTTGAACTTTGCCCATTCCACACATCCTTAGTCTCTAATGATATGGAAATGTGAAGTTTTGCCATTGCTATGATCAGAAATGTTATTTTCTGTTCTAGAAAGTACGGTAATTGACAGATTATTACCAATACACCGTATTCCTTTCTGATCAACAACCCCACATTCCATTATCATACAAAATATACACTTTTCTGTCAGCGCACCATAGTCCTGCCCTCGAGCACCGATTGCTATATTTAGCTGTCACCAATACTTCCAGTGTTTGAATATGAAACAAAAATATTTTATTCATGATGTGCAATTTTTTTCACACTCTTTGGCAGAATATAATCTTGTCTCTATAAAAGCCATTTCTTGTTTGCTTATTCTTTTGCCAAAGGCGTCTGATTCTAATTTCTTCAACTAAGTTATAAGAAAAAAAATTACATTTCTATAAAGGAAGCCACAATGTACACAAGACTCTGATTAACCAGTTTGATACTGAATATATAGTTTATGCAGTCAACTAAGATGACGACAAATAAACTTACTGGTGCTTAATTTTGAATAAAAGTCAGTTTTACAGATGAGGTGCATGGTCATCAAATGCCATCACTTGATATAGAAACATTCATTTTAAAAATTAAATTCAGTTTATTTAACCATATTGATGAGATTTAAAGGTGTCTTCTCAATATAACAAATTACTCATTATTGATAGTATAAGGGATAACTTGCTGCTCACTGGGGGTCTGTCTGCTGGGAATCTCAATCATTCTGACATTAGGAACAGTGTTTGGTGCCACTGTCTTGAAGGGACGTGCGCATGCTATAGGTACGCTGTCTATGGGACTTCCAGAGAAAGTTGAGAAAGTTTGGAGCTGCACTCTGCTATTTTGAGCAGCCCCATTGATAATAATTGGAACGGATGCTGATCATGTGGCCTCCACTCCATTCTTCATGCATTTTCAGAGCATCATTCTTGGGGTTCTAGAGACTAATCTCAGCAGTTGGACCTCCTGCGATTAGCAAGTTATCCAACTTACCTAAAATAGTGACAGTACTCCAACTTAGGCTATGTGCACACATTGCGGATTAACCTTAGGAATTTCTGGTGCAGATTCTGCCTCTCCTGGCCTCTCCCTGATCAAAAGTTCACATACCCTGGTGATTTTTGCCTGATAAGGCTATGTCCCCAAGGTCAGAATTAGGCATTGCTTTGGAGGCAGCGCATGTTCACTCCATCCAAAGTGCTTCTGGCTTTTGAACGCAGGTGATTCTGCATGTGTTCATTGAACCTTGCAGAATCACTGCGCCTAATACATTGGACTGGTGATATTTATCATGCAGAGACTGAGCGTCTCCGCAAGATAAATAGACATGCTGCGGTCTGGAAAGATGCACCGCATGTCCGTCTCCACAGGGAAGTTGGAGGCATCCGTGCACAGATAGTGGAGATGGGATTTCATGAAATCCCATCCACTATGCTGTAACATCTGGCCGCTGCGGGTTGCACGCTGCAGATGTAAGCAGCGTCCAACCAGCAGCATTTGCTGAATGTGGGAACATACCCTAATATGTACAGAAGTTGACACAAATGGGTTTGAATGGCTATTAAAGGTAACATCCTCACCTGACTTCAATATCATTGAGCCACTCTGGGGAGATCTCAAGCATGCAGTTCATGCCCAGGAATTTAAAGGAACTAGAGGCTTTTTGCCAAGAAGAATGGGCAGCTTTACCATCTGAGGAAATAAAGAACTTCATCCAAAACTACCACGAAAGACTTCAAGCTGTCATTGATGTTAGAAGGGGTGTAAGGTTCAGCCAGGGCCGTAGTCATGGCCGAGGACACCGGGGCCTTTGTGTCCTGGCCTTCTCTCACAGAAGAATAACATTCTTTCATCAACATACCTGTGTCTTTTCTCACCACACCATCAGGGACTCTTTTGCGGTGCTGGTGACTTTCTGTAATCGACTTCACAAGAATTGAGACGCAGTCTGGTTCAAATGCAAAATGAAGAACCTTACTCAATACAGTTTGCAGTACATTCTTGTCAGAATCAGCATAAACATCAGGCTCCATACACTACTCATCTTGCATCTTCTCTGTACTCAGTTCCACGTCCTCCAGTACATTACAGGGTAATAACGCCTTTGGTGGTACCGCAGCGTTCTCCTTGTCCAGACTCACTATTTCTGGGGTTTCACTTATCCGTTTTACCCCGGATCTGAGAGCATCCACCCATGTAATGATCTGCCACATCTCAAACCATCTGCGTCCTGTACTTTCTCGGACCACTTCCTTTCCTCCACTCCAAGCAGCTGTGACTCTGCTGCTGTACACTGTCCTTCTGTCCCAATAGAACTCTGAATGGCTGGGTTCTCTTTTGAAACATTGCATGACTGCTGCAGTGTCCTGGGCTTAGTGCCCATGTGGACGCTTCAGGCACCTAGGCCCTTCTGTCTACCTAAGGGAACGTCCCTAGCTTAAAAAACAGCAGCCCCTCCTACAGTTAACCATTTACTTACACTATGTTGCTAATTATACTACACATAATATAGTGCCCCCATCTAGTGGCCACAATAGTAACTATACCTTCCTTATAATAGTGAGTATAACAGTAAATCAATTACACCATATATATAGTTTACAAAGTGGTAATACATTGATTTGTGTAGCAGTACCAATCTCTAGCATTATTAACCCCTTAGTGACGGAGCCAAATTTTTAAAAGCTGACCACTGTCACTTTATGTGGTAATGACTCTGCTACGCTTCAACAAATCCCAGTGATTTTGAGATTGTTTTTTCGTGACACAATATACTTTATGATAATGGTAAATTTAGGTCAATATGTTTTGTGATTATTTATAAAAAATATCAAAGATTTGAGAGAATTTTTTAAAAATTAGCAATTTTCTAAATTTGAAAGATTATCCCTTTAATCCAGATGGTCATACCACAGCAAAATATTAACACATAACATTTCCCACATGTCGGCTTTACATCAGCACCATTTGTAAAATGTTCTTTTATTTTTTTAGCATTTTAGGAGGTTTAAAATGTAGCAGCAATTTTTCATTTTTTCAAGGAAATTAACAAAATTAATTTTTTTAGGGACTTAACCATGTTTGAATTGACTTTAGGGGTCTCATATATTGGGAAACCCTCAAACGTGTTACCATTTTAAAAACAGCAGCCCCTGGCATATTGAAAACTGCAGTCAGGTAGTTTATTAACCCTTCAGGTGCTTTACAGGAATTAATGCAAAGTGGTATGACAGAAATGAAAATGTGCATTTTTACCACCTAAATGTCTCTAACTTCTGAACCGATTACTAGAGCTAACAGACTCTAAGGCCGCGATTTTGTTGTGAATTGCCATCACAAACATCAGGAACACAAAATAATGATCTGAGGACACCAGTTTGGATAAATAGGAAGCCCTCACACTCTGTTAACCATTTATAATTATGTAGTCACTATTGACAGCAGCATCTAAGTGGTTAAACAGATCTGGACGGTGCAAACACTGATCGTGGCTAATACAGCAAGTTGTCAGCTATAGTGTCCAGCCGACAGCTGCTGGATTGTCACCTGTATGGGCAGGCTATTCTCTTTTATCTCAGGTCAGTTAAAAGACGTATTGGCTGTCATTAAGGGGTTAAGTGACATATCAAAGAACAACATTATCTATTTCTTTTACAATATCTTGTACACAAGTGGATATGACCATAACATAACAGTACCGGGACGGCAGGTACGTCATGCATAGCCCATCCCCCTACAGGGTCAATACACAGTATTAAGAAATGGGGTATGTGAACTTTTGATTAGGGTCATATGGATGTTCTGGGTTGTCATAATGATTTAAAAAGGGAAAACACAGTAGTTTGACATTAAATGGCTTCAACCAACCACTAACCATGAGTTTTGGTGTTATTCATATTCTGAAAAAGGCCTAGAAAGCAAAAATTCCGCTTGTTTATGTAAACTTTTGAACACCACTGTATATACTGCCTTGAGAAAGTATTCATACCCTGTGAACGTCTCCAATTTTTTTTTCCAATACACCCACAGACTTAAAAGTTTTTTTATTTAGATTTTATGTAATATACCAACACTATGTAGGAAGTATTTGTAAAGTGTATTTCCCAGAGGAGCGGCTTTAGGGCTATGTGCACACGTAGAATGGTCCTCTGTGGATTTTTCTGCAGCAGGTTTGATAAATTCGCAGGGCAAAAACGCTGCGTTTTTCCTGCAGATTTATCACGGATTTACCGCGGTTTTTGTGCGGATTCCACTGCGGTTTTACACCTGCGGTTTTCTATTATGGAGCAGGTGTAAAACCGCTGTGGATTCCGCACAAAGAATTGACAGGCTGCGGAATGTAAACTGCTGCGTTTTTGCGCGTTTTTTTTCCGCAGCATGTGCACTGTGGATTGCGTTTCCCATAGGTTTACATTGTACTGTAAACTCATGGGAAACTGCTGCGGACCCGCAGCTGCGGAAACGCTGCGGATCCACAGCAAAATCCGCAGCGTGTGCACATACCCTAAGTCTCCTCACCTCGACATGCTTAACATGTCACTCTCCACAAGGAGAAACGATACTTCTTGGATCCCGGTCAGACACCTCTCAATCAGCCAAACCAGATCTCCACTTTGCACTGACGAGGGGCAGTACCCCGAAACACAGTGCAAATTGAGATTCTGGTTTGGTGTTTATCCTAAGTCATGTGACATAGCTCATTAAAGGGTTGACTGGATTGCTACTTCCAATAGGTGGCACTAGACTTCTAGTTCTCTTCCTCTCTGAAGAGACAATTTGCATAAAGTGCAAAGGAAATGATATATCATTTTTTACATATTTAACCCCTTCACCCCAAAGCCTGTTTTCAACTTCCTGACCAGGCCATGTTTTTCATTTCTGACCACCGTCACTTTATGAGGTCATACCTCTGAAACGCTTCAACGGATCCTGGTGAGTCTGAGTCTGTTTTGTGACATAGTGTACTTTATGATAGTGGTAACATTTCTTTGAAATGACTTGCGTTTATTTGTGAAAAAACGGATATTTGGTGAAAATTTTGAAAATTTTGCAATTTTTTAATTTTTAGTTTTTATGCCGTTAAATTAGATAGTCGTTTCATACAAAATAGTTAATAAATAACATTACCCACATGTCTTCTTTACATTAACACAATTTTGGAAACATAATTTTTTGTTAGGAAGTTATAAGGGTTATAAGGGTTAAAAGTTGACCAGCGATTTCTCATTTTTACAACAAAATTTGCAAAACCTTTTTTTAGGGACCACCTTACACTTGAAGTGACTTTGAGGGGCTTATATGACAGAAAATGTCCAAAAGTGACACCATTGTAAAAATTGCACCCCTCAAGGTACTCAAAACCACATTCAAGAAGTTTATTAACACTTCAGGTACTTCACAGGAATTTTTGGAATGTTTAGATCCAATTTGTTTTATTTTACCAAGGGTAGCAGGAGAAATTGTACCACAAGAATCATTGTACAATTTGTCCTCAGTATGCCGATACCCCATATATGGGGGTAAACCACTTTTTGGGCACATGGCAGAGCTTGGAAGGAAAGGAGCGCCATTTGACTTTTCAATGCAAAATTAGTTGGAATTGAGATCGGACACCATGTCGCGTTTGGAGAGCCCCTGATGTGCCTAAACAGTGGAAACTCCCACAAGTGACCCCATTTTGGAAAGTAGACCCCCTAAGGAACTTATCTAGATGTGTGGTGAGCACTTTGAACCCCCAATTGTTTCACTAACGTTTATAATGTAGAGCCGTGAAAATTAAAAAAAATAATTTTTTTTTTCCACAAAATGATTTTTAGCCCACAATTTTTTATTTTCCCAAGGGTAACAGGAGAAATTGGACCCCAAAAGTTGTTATCTCAATTTGTCCTGAGTACGCCCATACCCCATATGTGGGGGGAACTACCGTTTGGGCGCATGGCAGAGCTAAACCGTAGAAACCCCCACAAGTGACCCCATATTGGAAACTAGACCCCCCAAGGAACTTATCTAGATGTGTTGTGAGAACTTTCAACCCCCAAGTGTTTTGCTAAAGTTTATAACGCAGAGGCATGAAAATAAAAAATATATTTTTTTCCACGAAAATGATACTTTAGCCCTCAAATTTTTATTTTCACAAGGGTAACAGGAGAAATTGGACAGCAAAAGTTGTTGTCCAATTTGTTCTGCGTACGCTGATACCCCATATGTGGGGGGAACCACTGTTTGGGCACACGGCAGAGCTCGGAAGGGAAGGAGCACCATTTTAGTTTTCCAATGCAGAAATGGCTGGAATTGAGATTGGACGCCATGTCACGTTTGGAGAGCCCTGATGTGCCTAAAAAGTGGAAAGTCCCCCAATTCTAACTCCAACCCTAACCCCAACGCACCCCTAAGCCTAATCCCAACCATAATCCTAACCACACCACTAACCCTAATCCCAACCCTAACCATAACTCCAACACACCCCTAACCCTAATACCAGCCCTAATCTCAACCTTAACCATAACCCTAACCACACCCCTAACCCTGACACACACATAACCCTAATTCCAAACCTAACCCCAACCGTAAACATAATCCAAAACCTATCTTTAGCCCCGACCCTAACCCTAACTTTAGACCCAACCCTAACCCTAACTTTAGCCCCAACCCTAACCCTAATGGGAAAATGGAAATAAATACATTTTTTAAAATTTTACTATTTTTCCCTAACTAAGGGGGTGATAAAGGGGGGGTTGTTTGGCAGCTATGAGACGCTTATTATTCCAAAAACTAGTTTTTGCACCACCACATTTTGAGAGCTATAATTTATCCATATTTTGGCCCACAGAGTCATGTGAGGTCTTGTTTTTTGTGGGACAAGTTAACGTTTTTATTGGTACCATTTCCAGGCACATGACCTTTTTTGATCGCTTTTTATTCCAATTTTTGCGAGGCAGAATGAACAAAAACCAGCAATTCCTGAATTTCTTTTAGGGGGGGGGCGTTTATACCGTTCCGCGTGTGGTAAAATTGATAAAGCAGCTTTATTCTTCGGGTTAGTACGATTACAGCAGTACCTCAATTATATCTCTTTTTATATTTTGGCGCTTTTACACCATAAAAACTATTTTATAAAAAAAAATAATTGTTTTTGCATCACTTTATTCTGAGAACTACAACCTTTTTATTTTTCTGCTGATGATGCTGTATGGTGACTTATTTTTTGCAGGACAAGAAGACATTTTCAGTGGTACCTTGTTTATTTATATCTGTCTTTTTTATCCCATTTTATTGCACTTTTTGTTCGGCAGTATGAAGATAAAGCATTGTTTTATGCCTTGATTTTTATTTTCAATTTTTGCCGTGTTCATTGAAGGGGTTAACTAGTGGGATAGTTTTACAGAGTGGGTCGTTACGGACGCATAGCACTTTGTCTGATCAGCGAACTGACAGGCAGTGCAGGAGGCTTTCTGGTGCCTGTTCTCTGCAGGCATCGGACGCCACCTCACTTCAGGACCCGGAAGGAGCCCCGTGGACATTTTGGATCCAGGGACTCCATGGAGAACACCGGAACAATGTGATTGCATCGCGTAGTTCCGGTGGGAGAGCGCAGGGAGCCCCCATCCCTGCACGATGCCCCTCTATGTCGCTGGCATCAGAGGGGTTAAATGCCCACGATTGGTGCTAGTGCCGATCGTGGGCATTGCTGCGGGGTGTCAGCTGTCACATACAGCTGACACCCGCACGCGATCGCAGCGGTGCTCATCGTGAGACCGCACGATCGTGCCGCTGTACTAGTTCTGCGGTTTGCGGGAACTCAGTTCCCGCAGAGCAGTACTAGTACGGCGCATGTCAGAAAGGGGTTAAGCAAAACTGTGAAAATTTGATGAACATCCACTGTTTGCTGTGCTGTCATGTGCATGACAGTGTGGCAAACACCGCTTCTGATCGGTGGTGAAATCATCCCCGCTGGACAGAGAGCCACGGTTCCCACCCTGTCAGAAGACAGCGTGAGCGCTCAGCTGTGATCGGAGGTATAATGTTTACCTCCGGTCACTGGCATCAGCTGATGGGACAACTGCTCCCATCATCCAGCAGAACCAGCCGATGTAGAGGACACCGCTGCGGCAGGTAAGAACATTGACCCTGCTCTGGTGACGGAAGACTCGCTGATAGGTCCCGTAGTAGCGCCACCTCCTAGCGGTACCTACCGCCTGCAGTGTCTCGACCCTTGGGACCAGGCCACAGGGATGGAGTAGTTTATGCAGGCCCCAATCGCGCCTACCACCCGGACGGGTGACGTATATGCAGAGCAGACCGTGTGCCGCTGGGTGAATCCCAGATCGGACTTCATGGGGTTCCCTGGGGGAGACAAACGGAAAGGAGAGACTGTGAAAGTTTTTAGTTGGGAGGACTACCAGGCCCAGCTTGCCCACAAGTGGGAGGAGAAGGAGGAGAGACACCAGGCCCATCGCAAGGCTCATGACCCACGTGACCTAGCAGTCAAGGCCCAGGCCTGCATGGACCGCACCATTCACCAGGCCCTATGTAAGCAGGGCACAGTCGTAGCCTTCAAACTCCGAGGAGGATGGGGTTTTATCAAGGAGCAAGGACTGTATACCGAGGTCTTTGTAAATATGAGGGACGTGGAATCCCACCTCTGGGAAGGCCACCCAGACCGAGACTTGTATCCGGGAGACACGGTCATCTACACCAGACATTTCGGTGAAAAAGGCTGGTTTGCCTTAGACGTGCACAAGAAAAGAGACACTGTGGCACACCACGCCAGAGCTCCGCGCTGTGCCAACTCCCGTAACCACTGCATCCCCATGAGTATGGGCCACTGCAACCACTAATACCACCACTGTTACTCCGGCATGTACCATCATTAAGACCACCACATGCACTGTCACAAATACTACCACTGTTGTGGCTACAGAGTTAACACCCATGGTGGCCTGTGCTTTGGCTACTCCCGAACAGAACACTGTGGATAATCAGACCCCCATTTGGAGTGAGGGAGATCCCTATGTAGCACCTGGTAGCTGCCAGTATCCAACCGGGCTACCTCCACCAGTGCTACCTCCAGAACTACAGTAAACCTCGAAGCCCTGAAAAAGATTGTAAATAGTTCTTATTAACATTGCCTTTCCTTTCCTGTCCTTTGAACCCATCCAGGGTTATGCCTTAAAGTGGTCCTCAGTTATAGGAGGATTCCAAGTTTGGCACCTGTTTTTGCACAAGTTGTTTTATACCAAAGAACTGCAGAATCATGAACTGTGCATGAATACAAACTGCCTGTATATAGTTTGCACATTCTTAAAGGTGCTTTCTACTGGTTTTACAAAAGGAGGTTTTTACAGAGACTGCCTCTTAACAGAAACTGCTGTTAAAATCTTGCTGTAATAATTGCTTTACTTTACAGACCTGAAGAAAAACCCGTTGGTGTGGCAGAGTTCCAGGTCAGGATTACACGTCTTGTAGCCCACCCAAAACCAACGTTGGGGGTTAGTCACGGGTCCCTCACATCACGTCACCTTTAAATTGACTTGAATGTTGATGATGTGATTAATGCTTTGCACTACCTCATTGAAAAGACTTGACTTTGCCCTTAAAGGGAATGTACATTTGTTGCACTTTGCTAAAGAGTTAATATATTATAGGGTAATATAGCGAATAAAGTTAAAAATTTAGGTTTAGATAGTAATAAAGTTTACATAGTGATAGTATGTAGCCAGAAAAGTTTGATAATGCACTGTTGAATAAATAAATGGAGCTTGTCGCAGAACAGCAGCTAGGCGGTGCTGGTCCGTAAGGAGAATAGCTGAACAGCCGTGAGAGTCTGTAGCTCCTAGTTGAAAGAAGGAACTGAGAATTAACTTGAATATGTACTTTGAATTAAATTGCAGTTAAGTTAAATGATAGGTTCAATAAATTAAAAGGGAAATGCAGTAGGCCTGTGGGGGTAGACAGATAGTCCTGCATGTGTAGAAGAATAAAGAAAATATTGATTTGCACTTTGAGGTTTTATAGTATACCTTTAGAGGGTACTTGCACTTAGTAGATAGTATACCTGTATGGGTAATTGTGTTTCATAGATAGATAGTACTTGTTTTCAGCTTGCCTTAAAAAGTCGTATGCACTATGTATATATGTTATTGTTTGTAACGTTCAAGTGTCCTCACCTCCCATAAAGGGAAGCACAATTAAATTAATTTGTTGTATAGCATTTTAAAAATTTTGCATGTCTTTTGCTAATGTATTGTTGTTTTCTTTTCCCAGTCCGGGAGTACTGGATTTAACGGGGGGGGGGGGGGGTGCAGCGCCCCAGAGTCCTGGTCGTTGCAGTAATGTTATTCTTCCACCAGGGGGAGTGATGTTACGTCTGAAGGCAATAAAGGAGATCACCTTACCAGGTATCACAAACCACACAACACACTTCACACTCCAGGCCACCAGGGGGAGCCATGCTTCTATCTATTAGGGCACTCCTCACAATTAGGTAAAACTGGGAGTCTGGACAGAAGCTTAATCTGGCTGGAGGGAGAAGGAGCCAGATGCAGACTGAGGTCTGCGGAGGACGTGGGTCCACGGAGCTGCGCCTGCCCCATGTGCGGCAGCATCCAAAGGAGGGAATTGTCTTGTAGTGAGTGATAAACTAAGTCATAGCAAAGGAGAGGAATATCAGAGGGAGACTAGCCAGGAGCAGGTTGCTTCCTTCTGAAGCGCAGAAGCCGGTAGCCAGAACACCGAGGGAGTAAGGATCTCTATGCTTTACTTCAGAGACTGGCAGGACAGTTAATTCCACATTGGCTGCCTGACCTTATACCCAGGAGGCACGGTGGCAACTTGTGGGGGCAGGGGTGTCGTAGGGTCCCTGTAAAAAGCCTCAGGCCATCAGTCATACGGGTTTATCCTATCCATCAGGGGGACAGAGAGAAAGAGACATTACATCTACAATAGTTGTGAGGACCTCACCGAGAAGCTCAGCAGAGAGAAACTACAACACTCAGGTGCTAGAGGAAGGCTACTGATTTCCACCTGGATAAGGGGGACTCTAGATTTGCCTTCGGACCGGCCGGATTCTGCCTGCCCTGTGATCCAGTGCTCTGGACTGTGGACACTGAAGCCTCCAGTAAAGGTAAAGAGATTGCAACCTTGTATCCTCGTTCTTTACTGCGCCTCACACCATCCATCATCTACACTCTGGGAAGCCCTGGGGACATAATTCACCTATGTGAAGGTATACCATCTAGCTGCCATAACATCACCCCAGCGGACCCCTAAGCTGCGTCGGTCACCCTGACCGAATACCACAGGTGGCATCACAAACACTATCCCTTTAAAGACCTTTCCCAATTTACAATGGACATCCCCCTAGGGCCACGGACCGGGTCAGCCACCGTGACATCCCTGACAAGAACCGAAGGGCCCGGCTCCAAGTAACCCCTAGCCCTTGGGGGTGCTCCACTAGCACCATGAGAGTTTTTCTACAGGGCAAGTGGGAAAAGCCGGGTAATGCGAAAATTGGCGCATCTAACAAATGTGCCTTTTCTGGGCAGCTGCGGGCTGCTATTTTTAGGCTGGGGGCCCAATATCCATAACCCCTTACAAGCCTGAGACTACCAGCCCCAGCTGTCTGCTTTAGCAAGGTTGGTTGTCAAAAATGGGGGGACTACACAACTTTTTTTTTACATTATTTATTTAAATAATTAAAAAATATGGCGTGGGGACCCCTCTATTCGTGATAACGAAAGGGTTGCAGCCCTCATCTGTGAGTTTTGCCTGGCTGGTTAACAAAAATACAAGGGAACCCACGCTGGGTTTTTGCCACAACCAAAGTGCCAGAATTGGTGCATCTAATAGATGTGCTTTTCTGGGACTGCTGAAGGCTGCTATTTTTTTTATCCATGACCCTTACCAGCCTGAGAATACCAGTCTCCAGCTGTCTTCTTTAAATGGTTGGTTCACAAAAATGGGAGAGAGCCCGCGCCATTTTTTAAAATTATTTATTTAAATTATTTAAAAAAAATGGCATGGGGACCCCTCTAATCTTGATACACAGCCATGAGAAAGCTGACAGCTGAACGATGTTGGCCACAGCTGTCAGTTTTGCATGTGCTGGTAATCCAAAAACAACAGACCCCATGTCTTTTTTTTAATTTATTTATAGCGACAGCAGTAGTAGGCAGATGTAAGTAGTACTCACACCAGCCAATGCATCTGTGACTGGCAGTAAACGTTTTATTGCCAGTCACAGCTGCTGGCTCACCACGGCGAACTGACCAGCAGTAATAATCTTACCCCCAATTGGAGCTGCCAGTGTTTCTTATGCTGTCATACAGCTGTATTTATACTGTATGGAGCATTATGTGGGACCCGTTATACTGTATGGAGCATTATATGGAGCCCATTACACTGTATGGAACATTATATGGGGACATTATACTGTATGGAGCATTATACGAGGCTCATTACACTGTATGGAGCATTATATGGTGCCCTTAATACTGTATGGAAGAATATAGGGTGCCCATTACACTGTGTGGAGCAATATGTGGAGCCATAATATACATAGTTACATAGTTATTAAGGTTGAAGGAAGACTATAAGCCCATCTTGTTCAACCCATAGCCTAAGCTAACATGCCCTAACATGTTGATCCAGAGGAAGGCAAAAAAAACCCATGTGGCAAAGAGTAAGCTCCACATTGGGGAAAAAAATTCCTTCCCGACTCCACATTCGGCAATCAGACTAGTTCCCTGGATCAACGCCCTATCAAGGAATCTAGTGTATATACCCTGTAACATTATACTTTTCCAGAAAGGTATCCAGTCACCTCTTAAATTTAAGTAATGAATCACTCATTACAACATCATACGGCAGAGAGTTCCATAGTCTCACTGCTCTTAAAGTAAAGAATCCGCGTCTGTTATTATGCTTAAACCTTTTTTCCTCCAAACACAGAGGATGCCCCCTTGTCCCTGTTTCAGGTCTATGATTAAAAAGATCATCAGAAAGGTCTTTGTACTGTCCCCTCATATATTTATACATTAAAATAAGATCACCCTTTAGTCTTCGTTATTCCAAACTAAATAGCCCCAAGTGTAATAACCTATCTTGGTATTGCAGACCACCCAGTCCTCTAATAACCTTGGTCGCTCTTCTCTGCACCCGCTCTAGTTCAGCTAGTTTACCGGAGACCAGAACTTTGCACAGTATTCTAAGGGTGGTTGAACTAGTGAATTGTATATAGGTTAAATTATTTTCTCCTCATGAGCATCTATGCCTCTTTTAATGCATCCCATTATTTTATTTGCCTTTGTGGCAGCTGCCTGACACTGGCCACTGAATATGAGTTTGTCATCCACCCATACACCCAGGTCTTTTTCATTGACGGTTTTGCCCAGAGTTATAGAATTAAGCACATAGTTATACATCTTATTACTTCTACCCAAGTGCATGATCTTACATTTATCCCCATTAAAGCTAATTTGCCATTTATCAGCCTAAGCTTCTAGTTTACATAAATCATCCTGTAATATAAAATTGTCCTCCTCTATTGATTACCCTGCAGAGTTTAGTGTCATCTGCAAATATTGAAATTCTACTCTGAATGCCCCCTACAAGGTCATTAATAGTAACATAGTAACATAGTAACATAGTTAGTAAGGCCGAAAAAAGACATTTGTCCATCCAGTTCAGCCTATATTCCATCATAATAAATACCCAGATCTACGTCCTTCTACAGAACCTAATAATTGTATGATACAATATTGTTCTGCTCCAGGAAGACATCCAGGCCTCTCTTGAACCCCTCGACTGAGTTCGCCATCACCACCTCCTCAGGCAAGCAATTCCAGATTCTCACTGCCCTAACAGTAAAGAATCCTCTTCTATGTTGGTGGAAAAACCTTCTCTCCTCCAGACGCAAAGAATGCCCCCTTGTGCCCGTCACCTTCCTTGGTATAAACAGATCCTCAGCGAGATATTTGTATTGTCCCCTTATATACTTATACATGGTTATTAGATCGCCCCTCAGTCGTCTTTTTTCTAGACTAAATAATCCTAATTTCGCTAATCTATCTGGGTATTGTAGTTCTCCCATCCCCTTTATTAATTTTGTTGCCCTCCTTTGTACTCTCTCTAGTTCCATTATATCCTTCCTGAGCACCGGTGCCCAAAACTGGACACAGTACTCCATGTGCGGTCTAACTAGGGATTTGTACAGAGGCAGTATAATGCTCTCATCATGTGTATCCAGACCTCTTTTAATGCACCCCATGATCCTGTTTGCCTTGGCAGCTGCTGCCTGGCACTGGCTGCTCCAGGTAAGTTTATCATTAACTAGGATCCCCAAGTCCTTCTCCCTGTCAGATTTACCCAGTGGTTTCCCGTTCAGTGTGTAATGGTGATATTGATTCCCTCTTCCCATGTGTATAACCTTACATTTATCATTGTTAAACCTCATCTGCCACCTTTCAGCCCAAGTTTCCAACTTATCCAGATCCATCTGTAGCAGAATACTATCTTCTCTTGTATTAACTGCTTTACATAGTTTTGTATCATCTGCAAATATCGATATTTTACTGTGTAAACCTTCTACCAGATCATTAATGAATATGTTGAAGAGAACAGGTCCCAATACTGACCCCTGCGGTACCCCACTGGTCACAGCGACCCAGTTAGAGACTATACCATTTATAACCACCCTCTGCTTTCTATCACTAAGCCAGTTACTAACCCATTTACACACATTTTCCCCCAGACCAAGCATTCTCATTTTGTGTACCAACCTCTTGTGCGGCACGGTATCAAACGCTTTGGAAAAATCGAGATATACCACGTCCAATGACTCACCGTGGTCCAGTCTATAGCTTACCTCTTCATAAAAACTGATTAGATTGGTTTGACAGGAGCGATTTCTCATAAACCCATGCTGATATGGAGTTAAACAGTTATTCTCATTGAGATAATCCAGAATAACATCCCTCAGAAACCCTTCAAATATTTTACCAACAATAGAGGTTAGACTTACTGGCCTATAATTTCCAGGTTCACTTTTAGAGCCCTTTTTGAATATTGGCACCACATTTGCTATGCGCCAGTCCTGCGGAACAGACCCTGTCGCTATAGAGTCACTAAAAATAAGAAATAATGGTTTATCTATTACATTACTTAGTTCTCTTAGTACTCGTGGGTGTATGCCATCCGGACCCGGAGATTTATCTATTTTAATCTTATTTAGCCGGTTTCGCACCTCTTCTTGGGTTAGATTGGTGACCCTTAATATAGGGTTTTCATTGTTTCTTGGGATTTCACCTAGCATTTCATTTTCCACCGTGAATACCGTGGAGAAGAAGGTGTTTAATATGTTAGCTTTTTCCTCGTCATCTACAACCATTCTTTCCTCACTATTTTTTAAGGGGCCTACATTTTCAGTTTTTATTCTTTTACTATTGATATAGTTGAAGAACAGTTTGGGATTAGTTTTACTCTCCTTAGCAATGTGCTTCTCTGTTTCCTTTTTGGCAGCTTTAATTAGTTTTTTAGATAAAGTATTTTTCTCCCTATAGTTTTTTAGAGCTTCAATGGTGCCATCCTGCTTTAGTAGTGCAAATGCTTTCTTTTTACTGTTAATTGCCTGTCTTACTTCTTTGTTTAGCCACATTGGGTTTTTCCTATTTCTAGTCCTTTTATTCCCACAAGGTATAAACCGCTTACACTGCCTATTTAGGATGTTCTTAAACATTTCCCATTTATTATCTGTATTCTCATTTCTGAGGATATTGTCCCAGTCTACCAGATTAAGGGCATCTCTAAGCTGTTCAAACTTTGCCTTCCTAAAGTTCAATGTTTTTGTGACTCCCTGACAAGTCCCCCTAGTGAAAGACAGGTGAAACTGCACAATATTGTGGTCGCTATTTCCTAAATGCCCAACCACCTGCAGATTTGTTATTCTGTCAGGTCTATTAGATAGTATTAGGTCTAAAAGTGCTGCTCCTCTGGTTGGATTCTGCACCAATTGTGAAAGATAATTTTTCTTGGTTATTAGCAGAAACCTGTTGCCTTTATGGGTTTCACAGGTTTCTGTTTCCCAGTTAATATCCGGGTAGTTAAAGTCCCCCATAACCAGGACCTCATTATGGGTTGCAGCTTCATCTATCTGCTTTAGAAGTAGACTTTCCATGCTTTCTGTTATATTTGGGGGTTTGTAACAGACCCCAATGAGAATTTTGTTACCATTTTTCCCTCCATGAATTTCAACCCATATGGACTCGACATCCTCATTCCCTTCGCTAATATCCTCCCTTAAAGTGGACTTTAGACAAGACTTTACATAGAGACAAACCCCTCCTCCTCTCCGATTTTTACGATCCTTTCTAAACAGACTGTAACCCTGTAAGTTAACTGCCCAGTCATAGCTTTCATCTAACCATGTCTTGGTTATTCCCACTATGTCAAAGTTACCTGTAGATATTTCTGCTTCTAGTTCTTCCATCTTGTTTGTCAGGCTTCTGGCGTTTGCGAGCATGCAGTTTAGAGGATTTTGTTTTGTTCCAATCTCCTCACTGTGGATTGTTTTAGAAATGTTCTTACCTCCCTTCTGAGTATGTTTTCCTGGGTCGTCTTTGTTCGAGTCTAATGTTTTTCTTCCCGTCCCCTCTTCTTCTAGTTTAACGCCCTCCTGATGAGTGTAGCGAGTCTTCTGGCGAATGTGTGTTTCCCAGGTTTGTTGAGGTGTAGTCCGTCTCTGGCGAGGAGTCCATCATACCAGTAATTCACACCGTGGTCCAGGAATCCAAATCCTTGTTGTCTGCACCATCGTCTTAGCCAGTTGTTTGCATCAAGGATCCTGTTCCATCTCCTGGTGCCATGCCCGTCTACTGGAAGGATAGAAGAAAAAACTACCTGTGCATCCAGTTCCTTTACTTTCTTCCCCAACTCTTCAAAGTCCTTGCAGATTGTCGGTAGGTCCTTCCTTGCCGTGTCATTGGTGCCAACATGTATCAGAAGAAATGGGTGGACGTCCTTGGAGCTGAAGAGCTTTGGTATCCTATCGGTCACATCCTTGATCATCGCACCTGGAAGGCAGCATACTTCTCTTGCAGTTATGTCCGGTCTGCAGATGGCTGCTTCGGTGCCTCTCAGTAGTGAGTCTCCCACCACCACCACTCTTCGTTGCTTCTTGGCTGTACTTTTTGCTGTCACTTGTTGCTGTGTGCCCTTTTCTTTTTTGCTTGCTGGTATTGCTTCATTCTTAGGTGTGCCATCTTCATCCTCTACAAAGATTTGATATCGGTTCTTCAGTTGTGTGGTTGGTGATTTCTCCATGGTCTTCTTGCTTCTTTTGGTCACATGCTTCCACTCATCTGCTTTTGGAGGTTCTCTGACACTTTTTGCACCTTCTGTGACCAGTAGAGATGCTTCTGTTCTGTCTAGAAAGTCTTCATTCTCTTTGATGAGTTTCAAAGTTGCTATTCTTTCTTCCAGACCCCGCACCTTTTCTTCTAAAAGGGCCACTAGTCTACACTTCTGACAGGTGAAATTGGATTCTTCTTCTGGTCGATCTGTGAACATGTAGCACATGCTGCAGCTCACCATGTAGGTTGTCACATCTGCCATGTTGCTCCTAGATCCTGCTGACTTGCTGTGTGTTTTCCTTCTTGTGTAATCTACTCAGCCAAGCTCTCTTGCAATAATGTCCTACAGGCAAACATTCGCGCGCCGTAAGGCGCGCGGTTTGGTGATGCTTTCGAAGCAGCTGGTCCCGGCTGTACCCAACGATCTTCTAGCTTAGGGAGACTTCGCTTCTCCCAGAAGGCACCTGGAATATGCAAATTAGCCTCCTGAAGCTTGAATCCCTGGTTTGGTGATGCTTTCGAAGCAGCTGGTCCCGGCTGTACCCAACGATCTTCTAGCTTAGGGAGACTTCGCTTCTCCCAGAAGGCACCTGGAATATGCAAATTAGCCTCCTGAAGCTTGAATCCCTGGTTTGGTGATGCTTTCGAAGCAGCTGGTCCCGGCTGTACCCAACGATCTTCTAGCTTAGGGAGACTTCGCTTCTCCCAGAAGGCACCTGGAATATGCAAATTAGCCTCCTGAAGCTTGAATCCCTGGTTTGGTGATGCTTTCGAAGCAGCTGGTCCCGGCTGTACCCAACGATCTTCTAGCTTAGGGAGACTTCGCTTCTCCCAGAAGGCACCTGGAATATGCAAATTAGCCTCCTGAAGCTTGAATCCCTGGTTTGGTGATGCTTTCGAAGCAGCTGGTCCCGGCTGTACCCAACGATCTTCTAGCTTAGGGAGACTTCGCTTCTCCCAGAAGGCACCTGGAATATGCAAATTAGCCTCCTGAAGCTTGAATCCCTGGTTTGGTGATGCTTTCGAAGCAGCTGGTCCCGGCTGTACCCAACGATCTTCTAGCTTAGGGAGACTTCGCTTCTCCCAGAAGGCACCTGGAATATGCAAATTAGCCTCCTGAAGCTTGAATCCCTGGTTTGGTGATGCTTTCGAAGCAGCTGGTCCCGGCTGTACCCAACGATCTTCTAGCTTAGGGAGACTTCGCTTCTCCCAGAAGGCACCTGGAATATGCAAATTAGCCTCCTGAAGCTTGAATCCCTGGTTTGGTGATGCTTTCGAAGCAGCTGGTCCCGGCTGTACCCAACGATCTTCTAGCTTAGGGAGACTTCGCTTCTCCCAGAAGGCACCTGGAATATGCAAATTAGCCTCCTGAAGCTTGAATCCCTGGTTTGGTGATGCTTTCGAAGCAGCTGGTCCCGGCTGTACCCAACGATCTTCTAGCTTAGGGAGACTTCGCTTCTCCCAGAAGGCACCTGGAATATGCAAATTAGCCTCCTGAAGCTTGAATCCCTGGTTTGGTGATGCTTTCGAAGCAGCTGGTCCCGGCTGTACCCAACGATCTTCTAGCTTAGGGAGACTTCGCTTCTCCCAGAAGGCACCTGGAATATGCAAATTAGCCTCCTGAAGCTTGAATCCCTGGTTTGGTGATGCTTTCGAAGCAGCTGGTCCCGGCTGTACCCAACGATCTTCTAGCTTAGGGAGACTTCGCTTCTCCCAGAAGGCACCTGGAATATGCAAATTAGCCTCCTGAAGCTTGAATCCCTGGTTTGGTGATGCTTTCGAAGCAGCTGGTCCCGGCTGTACCCAACGATCTTCTAGCTTAGGGAGACTTCGCTTCTCCCAGAAGGCACCTGGAATATGCAAATTAGCCTCCTGAAGCTTGAATCCCTGGTTTGGTGATGCTTTCGAAGCAGCTGGTCCCGGCTGTACCCAACGATCTTCTAGCTTAGGGAGACTTCGCTTCTCCCAGAAGGCACCTGGAATATGCAAATTAGCCTCCTGAAGCTTGAATCCCTGGTTTGGTGATGCTTTCGAAGCAGCTGGTCCCGGCTGTACCCAACGATCTTCTAGCTTAGGGAGACTTCGCTTCTCCCAGAAGGCACCTGGAATATGCAAATTAGCCTCCTGAAGCTTGAATCCCTGGTTTGGTGATGCTTTCGAAGCAGCTGGTCCCGGCTGTACCCAACGATCTTCTAGCTTAGGGAGACTTCGCTTCTCCCAGAAGGCACCTGGAATATGCAAATTAGCCTCCTGAAGCTTGAATCCCTGGTTTGGTGATGCTTTCGAAGCAGCTGGTCCCGGCTGTACCCAACGATCTTCTAGCTTAGGGAGACTTCGCTTCTCCCAGAAGGCACCTGGAATATGCAAATTAGCCTCCTGAAGCTTGAATCCCTGGTTTGGTGATGCTTTCGAAGCAGCTGGTCCCGGCTGTACCCAACGATCTTCTAGCTTAGGGAGACTTCGCTTCTCCCAGAAGGCACCTGGAATATGCAAATTAGCCTCCTGAAGCTTGAATCCCTGGTTTGGTGATGCTTTCGAAGCAGCTGGTCCCGGCTGTACCCAACGATCTTCTAGCTTAGGGAGACTTCGCTTCTCCCAGAAGGCACCTGGAATATGCAAATTAGCCTCCTGAAGCTTGAATCCCTGGTTTGGTGATGCTTTCGAAGCAGCTGGTCCCGGCTGTACCCAACGATCTTCTAGCTTAGGGAGACTTCGCTTCTCCCAGAAGGCACCTGGAATATGCAAATTAGCCTCCTGAAGCTTGAATCCCTGGTTTGGTGATGCTTTCGAAGCAGCTGGTCCCGGCTGTACCCAACGATCTTCTAGCTTAGGGAGACTTCGCTTCTCCCAGAAGGCACCTGGAATATGCAAATTAGCCTCCTGAAGCTTGAATCCCTGGTTTGGTGATGCTTTCGAAGCAGCTGGTCCCGGCTGTACCCAACGATCTTCTAGCTTAGGGAGACTTCGCTTCTCCCAGAAGGCACCTGGAATATGCAAATTAGCCTCCTGAAGCTTGAATCCCTGGTTTGGTGATGCTTTCGAAGCAGCTGGTCCCGGCTGTACCCAACGATCTTCTAGCTTAGGGAGACTTCGCTTCTCCCAGAAGGCACCTGGAATATGCAAATTAGCCTCCTGAAGCTTGAATCCCTGGTTTGGTGATGCTTTCGAAGCAGCTGGTCCCGGCTGTACCCAACGATCTTCTAGCTTAGGGAGACTTCGCTTCTCCCAGAAGGCACCTGGAATATGCAAATTAGCCTCCTGAAGCTTGAATCCCTGGTTTGGTGATGCTTTCGAAGCAGCTGGTCCCGGCTGTACCCAACGATCTTCTAGCTTAGGGAGACTTCGCTTCTCCCAGAAGGCACCTGGAATATGCAAATTAGCCTCCTGAAGCTTGAATCCCTGGTTTGGTGATGCTTTCGAAGCAGCTGGTCCCGGCTGTACCCAACGATCTTCTAGCTTAGGGAGACTTCGCTTCTCCCAGAAGGCACCTGGAATATGCAAATTAGCCTCCTGAAGCTTGAATCCCTGGTTTGGTGATGCTTTCGAAGCAGCTGGTCCCGGCTGTACCCAACGATCTTCTAGCTTAGGGAGACTTCGCTTCTCCCAGAAGGCACCTGGAATATGCAAATTAGCCTCCTGAAGCTTGAATCCCTGGTTTGGTGATGCTTTCGAAGCAGCTGGTCCCGGCTGTACCCAACGATCTTCTAGCTTAGGGAGACTTCGCTTCTCCCAGAAGGCACCTGGAATATGCAAATTAGCCTCCTGAAGCTTGAATCCCTGGTTTGGTGATGCTTTCGAAGCAGCTGGTCCCGGCTGTACCCAACGATCTTCTAGCTTAGGGAGACTTCGCTTCTCCCAGAAGGCACCTGGAATATGCAAATTAGCCTCCTGAAGCTTGAATCCCTGGTTATTAATAAATATGTTAAAAAGAAGAGGACCCAATACTGACCCCTGTGGTACCCCACTGCTAACCGCTACCCAGTCTACCGCTACCCAGTCTGAGTGTGCTCTATTAATAACCGCCCTTTGTTTCCTATCCCTGAGCCAGCACTCAACCCACTTACACATATTTTCCCCTATCCCCATTATTCTCATTTTATGTATCAACCTTTTGTGTGGCACCATATCAAAAGCTTTTGAAAAGTCCATATACACTACATCCACTGAGTTCCCTTGATCCAGTACTGTGTGGAGCAATATGTGGGGGCATTATACACAGCTCAAAAAAATAAAAGGGACACTAAAATCCCACATCCTAGATGTCACTGAATGAAATATTCCAGTTGTAAATCTTTATTTATTACATAGTAGAATGTGTTGAGAACAATGAAACCTAAAAATGATCAACGTAAATCACATCTAATATCCCACGGAGGTCTGGAGTTGGAATGATGCTCAAAATCAAAATCAAAGTGGAAAATTTAGCTACAGGCTGATCCAACTTCAGTGGAAATGTCTCAAGACAAGGAAATGATGCTCATAGTGTATGACCTCCCTACAACACCTGGGCATGCTTTTGATGAAGCAGCGGATGGTCTCCTGAGGGATCTCAGTAGTGTGTGTGGCCTACACGTGGCTGTATCTCCTGAGGGATCTCCTCCCAGACCTGGACTAAAGCATCCGCCAACTCCTGGACAGTTTGTGGTGCAACGTGATGTTGGTGGATGGTGCAATAGTATAGTGATCAGTGTTAGTAATGCACTCCTTAAAAAAATGTTAATGGTGCTTTAAGAGGAAAAAATTGTCCAGAACTATTAATAAAGTAACCTCAAGCACTTAACATATTATTTTGATGAAGAATTTGTCTTTATTTATGGAATCCACAGCCGATAAAGCAGAAAATTCCTTCCCCAACGTTTCGGCCTTTGGTCTTTTTCAAGGGTATTTTTCTACACAAAAACATAAAGAAATAAACATGTATAATATCATAACTACCTGTCAATTATGATCATGTAGCATACACAAGAACAATAATGTTTTTTTATAAGTGGATGTGGACTCACCTACAGAAAGAAAGAAAAAAATAAAGACGATACAGAGCTATTATTTTCACATCATTAAAGCGCCAGTCATTAATATTACAATTGGAACCTCTCTTCAATCATAATTCAGGGGATAAAAAGGAAGTACAAAAAAGGAAAGAAACAAACACAAGATAAATGTTACAGGGGAAGCAGACCCCAACAGATAGAGAAGGTTACTAGATGGTGAAAAGAAACAAGTGAAACATATCTACCTATTTTTCCCCAGTAGTGACCATAAAGAAAACTATATAATAAAAAGGCAAAGGCATCATACCTGTAGGCAGGGAAATCGGCATGTGTGGCATGCACCCTTCCGGTGCGGTGAAGTGTGTTCTCTGTGCCAAGAAAGCCCTTTTTACGTGCTACTGCCGTTCTACTTCCGGGTGCGTCACGTGACCGGGACCGCCGGCTGCTGCTGAAAGAAACGTGCAATAGGGGGTGAGTACCCAAGTGCATTAAAAAGAGATGTGCGCATGCGTAAAAGCGCGAGTGACTTCGGAAACATCCGAGGTTACACGAAGGGATCACGGGTAGTTATGAAATATTATACATGTCTATTTCTTTAAGTTTTGTGTAGAAAAATAACTTTGAAAAAGGCCAAAGGCCGAAACGTTGGGGAAGGAATTTTTGTTTTATTATTGGCTGTGGATTCCATAAATAAAGACAATTTCTTCATCAAAATAATATGTTGAGTGCTTGAGGTTACTTTATTAATAGGTGGATGGTGCAAGACATGATATCTCAGATTTGTTCAATCAGATTCAGGTCTGGGGAATGGGTGGGCCAATCCATAGCTTCAATGCCTTCATCTTGCAGGAACTGCTGACACACTCCAGCCACATGAGGTCTGGCATTGTCCTGCATTTGGAGGAACCTTGGGCCAATTTCATCTGCATATGATCTCACAAGGAGTCTGAGGATCTCAGCTCGTTATCTAAAGGCAGACAGGGTACCTCTGGCGAGCACATGGAGGGCTGTGCGGATCTCCAAAGAAATGCCTCCCCACACCATTACTGACCCACTGCCAAACCGGTCATGCTGAAGAATGTTGCAGACAGCAGATCACTCTCCACGGCGTCTCCAGACTCTGTCAAGTCTGTCACATTTACTCAGTGTGAACCTGCTTTCATCTGTGAAGAGCACAGGACTCCAGTGGCAAATTTGCCAATCCTGGTGTTCTGTGGAAAATGCCAAGAGTCCTGCACAGTGTTGGGCTGTGAGCCCAACCCCCATCTGTGGACGTCGGGCACTCAGACCATCCTCATGGAGTCAGTTTCTAACTGTTTGTGCAGACACATGCACATTTGTGGCCTGCAGAGGTCATTTCCTCCTTGCATAAAGGCTGAGGTAGCAGTCCTGCTGCTGGGTTGTTGCCCTCCTACGGCCCCCCTCCACATCTCCTGGTTTACTAGTCTGTCTCCTGGTAGCGCCACCAGCATCTGGACACTATGCTGACAGACACAGCAAACCTTCTTGCCACAGCTCGAATTGATGTGCCATCCTGGATGAGCTGCACTACCTGAGCCACTTGTTTGGGTTGTAGAGTCCGCCTCATGCTATCACGAGTGTGAAAGCACAACCAACATTCAAAAGTGACCAAAAAATCAGCCAGAAAGCATTGGTACTGGGATGTGGTCTGTGGTCCCCACCTGCAGAACTACTCCTTTATTGAGTGTGTCTTGATAATTGCCAATAATTTCCATCTGTTGTCTATTCCATTTGCACAACAGCATGTGAAATTGATTGTCTAACAGTGTTGCTTCCTAAGTGGACAGTTTGATTTCACAGAAGTTTGATTTACTTGAAGTTATATTCTGTTGTTTAAGTGTTCCCTTTTGTTTTTTGAGCAGTGTGCTATATGGAGGAATATATGTGGCCCATAATACTGTATGTATCCATCCTGCAGAATGTGGTGCCCATAGTTCTGTAGGATGGATGAAGTGGTGCCCATAATTCTGTTTGGAGGATTATATGCTGCCCATAATACAATTTTGAGCACTATATGGTACCCATAATACTGTATAGAGGACTATATGGGGCCATAATACTGTATGAATGATTATGTGGTGCCCATAATACTGTATGAAGTACTGTATAGTGACCTTAATACTGTATGGAGGACTATGTGGTGCTCATAATACTATATAGAGGACTATACTGTCCGGTCTAAAATGATAAGTCTGCAGTCACTCTGTGTGGTGTGCGCTGCGAGGATTGATGGTTCTGAGCTATTGTATAATTTACAATATATATCACTTATGCAATGTAAGAAGCAAAATCTTTGGCATTGTACTATTACTATATTTTTTTATATGTGTATCATGAATCGTGGTATGTGTTAAAAGGGCCTACTGAGACTCTTTCATCCGGGGCCCTTGAAAACGTGTGGCCGACAGTGAGGACGTTACATATTACACATGATATATAGTGAACTAAAAATCTGTTGCATGAAACCTAGGCTTGATAAGGGTCAATTTTCTCAAAGAGGTGGTCTTCTGGAGGGGTTCCACAGTATATATGATATATCAGAAATGGGTGTAAAGGGTAAGATATGGGTACATTCAGCATTAGAAAATTCTGTATTCAATGTATCTGTCTGGACTGACTTGTAAAATCTTATTAAATGCCATATCATGTAAGTGAACCTCAAAAAACACACGTGTTAATGTCACACATTGAAAATCTGTAAATGTTAATGTTAACTTTAGATTTAACCTTTTAATTTAACTCATAATAGTAACTCTAATATTAATATGGAAAAAAAAGGGTAAAAACATCAATCTAGATTACTTTTTAAAACAGATTCTAAATTGGCAAATATTTCATTTCTTTGTGCTTGCCATGCAATTAACCTGACAGCAAAACATCTTACAACAAAATGAGCATGTTAATATTCCATTCAGAAGTGATTAGAAAGAAACAGTTTGATAACTGCACTGGAAAATGAAGTAAGGATACGACTGCAGAAAGTGTATGAACGTCCAAAAAAAATGATGCAGTATGTGATGGGGTAATTGTGAGTTGCCTGTGGCCACTTGCTAACTATAAATACTGAGATATAATGGCCCTACTTTTACTCATTGGTGAAATTTATCAAAATATTACAACTACTTTTCAAACGCAGGCAATTACAGGCCTCAGTGGCCATTTACCATACTTAGGCAGGAGTCACACTAAACGTATGAAAAATCGGTCCGAGTCTCCCTGCCAAAGGTCACATGAGTGTAATGCGAGTGTCATGTGAGTAAAATCCGATTTTTTACAGCTGGCATGCGATTTACATCTGAATGCAGTGTGTTTGCTATCCGATTGCAATGCGATTTTTAACATGAGCTTTTACATACAGCAATTCTGTCATTTACACATCGGTTACAAAGGAAATATTTGTCAAAACAGACACACACATATATATATATATATATATATATATATATATATATATATATATATATACAAGAGTGTGCAAAGCAGTCATCAAAACAAAAGGTGGCTACTTTGAAGAACCTAGAATATAAGACATAATTTCAGTTGTTTCACACTTTTTTGTTAAGTATATAATTCCACATGTGTTAATTCATAGTTTTGATGCCTTCAGTGTGAATTTACAATTTTCATAGTCATAAAAATACAGAAAAATCTTTAAATGAGAAGGTGTGTCCAAACTTTTGGTCTGTACTGTACCTCTATGTATTCTATGTGTATACTGTATATCTATTCTATTCTAACCTGTTAGTGTGATTATACTGTACGTGGCACATGAATTACCGGCTTTTCAAAGGACACCGGTGCATAAAAATAGGACAGCACTCGCATGGTCCGAGTGATGTGCAATATTTTTTTCTCTAGCACCCATAGTTTTTCTCTAGCACCCATAGGTTTGCATTGGCGAGTCTCGGCCGAGTTTCGGTGACAATCGCAGCATGCTGTGATTTTACCGCATGCTGAATACTCCCGAGAAAATAAACGGTGATGTGAGCTACCCCATAGATTAACACTGGACCGAGTGCTATGCTTATGATTTGCTGCTGTGATAACTTGCTTCAATGTAAACAAAGAATAAAAGAGGACCACCAAAAGATACATCTGGTGTAAATTATGGTAAATGAGATGGGCTGTGAATGGAGCATCCCCTCCCCTCAATATACATCACTCCCCATTCTTTTTAGAAAAGAGTCGAGAGCAGCACAAAAGAAAAATAACGGAAAATTTTGCAACTATATTCTGGGAGAATAAGGGTGAAAATCCTATGTGCCCCTAATCCTATGTGTGAAGGAAGCCTAAAGGGTTATTTTCTTATTTTATGTAAATAATATTCACAATTAAAAGGTTTTTCTTAAATCTGACCATTTTCATTTTCTCTGGGTGACAGTGAATGTCATGATTCTTGGTTATACACAAATTTAAAAGCACCGACTGTGTTCATGTGTTCAAAGTATTGTGATGAATAAGAAACGCTCACACAGAATTGAGTAAACTAAATTGAATTTACTTAATAAATAATAAGATTAAACAATAAAGTAAAATACATGTGCATCAAAACAGGCATTATTCATACATTACAATGTAGAAGTCCATCAGCATCTATGTCCCTTTCTCTCGCTCTCCCCAATCCTGTATGTCACGTCTTCAATCTCTGCTCTGTGTTCCTCCCCAAGAGTTCAGTCCTCTCTAAAGGCCCCTTCACATTAAGCGACGCTGCAGCGATACCGACAACGATTCGGATCGCTGCAGCGTCGCTGTTTGGTCGCTGGAGAGCTGTCACACAGACCGCTCTCCAGCGACCAACGATGCCGGTAACCAGGGTAAACATCGGGTAACTAAGCGCAGGGCCGCGCTTAGTAACCCGATGTTTACCCTGGATACCATGCTAAAAGTAAAAAAAAACAAACACTAGATACTTACCTACCGCTGTCTGTCCCCGGCGCTGTGCTCTGCTCTCCTCCTGTACTGGCTGTGAGCCGGAAAGCAGAGCGGTGACGTCACCGCTCTGCTTTCCGGCTCACAGCCAGTACAGGAGGAGTGCAGAGAAGCAGAGCGCAGCGCTGGAGGACAGACAGCGGTAGGTAAGTATCTAGTGTTTGTTTTTTTCTACTTTTAGCATGGTAACCAGGGTAAACATCGGGTTACTAAGCGCGGCCCTGCGCTTAGTTACCCGATGTTTACCCTGGTTACCAGTGAAGACATCGCTGGATCGGTGTCACACACGCCAATCCAGCGATGTCTCCAGGGAGTCCAGCGACGAAATAAAGTTCTGGACTTTGTTCAGCGACCAACGATCTCCCAGCAGGGGCCTGATCGTTGGTCGCTGTCACACAGAACGATTTAATTAACGATATCGTTGCTACGTCACAAATAGCAACGATATCGTTAACAATATCGTTATGTGTGAAGGTACCTTTATATGTTAAAACTATCTATTGAAACTAATTTAAAGGCTTTGATCTCTAATGGTATGTGTACTGGGGACTTAACAGTATCTACATATAATTAACATATACAGGACACCTTCTCCTGGGAAAGATCTAATCAGGTGACTCTCATCTTTGAATGTCACAAGACTTCTTTGTTAGATGATAAGTGTCAAGATTGCAGCAAAAACAGGTTATTGGCCCTCCCTGGACAAATTGACATCTGGTTGAACATTTAACTTTCAATGAGCTTCTGCATACCTCCCTGAAAGTAAGGATATATATATATCTTGTAACTGATTGAAACCATATCAGTATATCAATAATTAGCATTATTTAATTGGAGTGTTGAAACCATTAAAAATAACTCTTACTACACTGCCATAACCTGCTCCCTTAGTAAAAAAGCTGAGTACAAAAAGTAGGTTTTGCTGCTTTTTTTGTGGATTATATGTGTAATTTGTCTACAGCACAAGTTTAATAAAGTTAGTTTCATAAAAGAGGAGCAAAAATGCATGGTTGCATTATTTTGCAGCTTTTTTTGCACTTTCCCATTGATTTCTATCTTGAAAAAATGCTGCAAAAAAAAAACTGAAAATTGACATGCTGGAGATTTTAAAAACTTTACAGTTCTCCAATTCATTCAGGACAAAAAAAGCAATCGTGTGCATGAGATTTCTGAAATCTCATAGCTTTTGCTGGTACTGTAAAAAGCAGCTCTTAGTTTGCATTAAAAAACAAAAATGCAATGTGTGAATACAGCTTGATACTGCTCTCAACTAGGTTGTTTTAGGTCTGAATAGGTTTTCAATTCTCTAAATGAATGTGCTTTGGTGCCATCTGCAATGACTGTACAACCCTGGAAGCCAGTAATTAGTTCAGTCATTTATTTATTCATACCATACTTTGAAACCTGTAAAAAAATTACTGAAATGCTATTTTCCATCCACCCAAAAGCAATAAAAGTTATTTAAAGGGAATGTTTCAGCACAAAGTTTGAAATCTAACCAACCACAGCATATAACCCTCATAAATGTACCTTTAGTGTTTTAATCTGTTGCTGCTTTTGCCAAAAATACTTTAGTTAAATAGGCTAATTAGCCTGTTGATGCCTCGCTGCATGACTGAGCAGTTCAGTGCACATTCCCACTTACTTGTTTTCCTTCTGTCTACCCTTCCTTCATAAAATTAGAGCTGTCAAACAATGAAGAAAGGAGGGGAAAATTAAAAAACAAGTAGGTGGGAACATTCACTAAAAGCTCAACCACTTCAATAATGTGCTCAACCACATCAATAATGCACTGAGTGCCTCATTAGCATACAATTGTGAGAAAAATTTTGGACCCTTCCTGATTTTCCTTTCTTTTTCATGTTTGTCACATTTAAATGTTTCAAATCACCAAACAAATTTGAATATTAGTCAAAAATAACACAAGTAAACACAAAATGCAGCTTTTAAATAATGGTCTTTTTTATTAAGGGAAAAAGAAATCCAAACTTACAGGGCCTGGTGTGAAAAAGTGATTGACCTCCACCTCCTTTAAAGCATAAATTAACTGTGATTTTTCATATCTGTTGGGAAACTGAGTTAAAATTTCCTAGCAACACACAGGACTGATTACTGCCATACCTGTCTCTATCAAGAAATCACTTAAATAGGACAGACCTGACAAAATGGAGAAATCCAAAAGATCTTCAAATGAAAAACAAAAAAAATGAGATATGTCAGTCTTAAAAAGATTGTAACGTTATTTGTAAAGCTTTGGGACTCCAGCAAACCACAGTAAAAGCCATTATACACAAGTGGCAAAAACATGGAACAGTGGTGAACCTTCTGAGGAGTAAACTACCAAAATTACCCCAGGAATGCAGCAATAACTCATCCAAGAAGTCACAAAAGAACCCACAACAGCATCCTCAGAAATGCAGGCCTCGTTTGTCTCAGTTAAGGTCAGTGTTCATGACTCCACCATAAGAAAGAGACTGGGCAAAAATGGCCTGCATAGAAGAGTTCAAAGACATAAACCACTGTTGAGCAATAAGAGCATAAAGGCACATATCAGTTTTGCCAGAAAACATCTTTACGATCCCCAAGATGTTTGGTATAATACTTTGTGAACTAACGAGACAAAAGTTAAGCTTTTTAGAAGGTGTATGTCTGGGACACTTTTGCTGCTTCAGGACCTGAAAGACTTGCTGTTGTAAATAGAACCATGAAATCTGCTGTCTGGAGAATGTCCGGCCATCTGTTCGGAACCTCAAGATAAAGTGCACTGGGGTTATGCAGCAGGACAATGATCCAAAACACACCAGCAAGTCCACCTCCAAATGGCTTAAGAAAAACAAAAGTAGACTCTGGAGTGGTCTAGTCAAAGTCCTGACTTTAATCTCATTTAGATGCTGTAGTATGACCTTAAAAAGGCGGTTCATGCTCAGAAACCCTCCAATGTGGCTGAATTACAACAATTCTGCAAAGACGAAGTGGTCAAATTTCCTCTAGAGCATTTTAAAAGACTCATTGACAGCTATTGCAAACACTTGATTGCAGTTGTTGCTGCTAAAGGTGACCCAACCAGTAATTAGGTTTAAGGGGCAATCACTTTTTTTCACAATGGGCCCTGTAGGTTTTGATTTTTTACTTCCTTAATAAAAAAAGACCTCCATTTAAAAACTGTATTTTGTGTTTACTTTTGTTATCTTTGTCTAATATTTACATTTGTTTGGTGATCTGAAACATTTAATTGTGACAAACATGCAAAAGAATAGGAAATCAGGAAGGGGCAAACACTTTTTCACACAACTGTATCTTACTAAACAATTATGGAAAATACAGCAACGGATTTTGCTCCTAAATAAAAAAAATGCTATGCTTCAGAGAATCACCAAGATGGTAGCAATGTTGGCTTTCAGTAGGCCTTCAGGTTGACATGGTAACCCATCAATACCCTGCGATAATGTCAAATAAGGCCGATGGGAGCTGATGCCCATGAGTATCAGTGCTCATTCCATTTAAATGACGTTGTTGTAGATTGACGCCAGCATCTAAATAGTTACCAGCCGTAGCTGAAAACAGATAAAGGTTATAGAATCAGCCGGATGTGGAGGGATCTCAGCTCCTTCAGCTACCTCCATACATGCAGAACTTTACCCAGGACGATAATTTACTGTATGTCTTAATTTGGGAATGGGTTAAAAAGTGAAACCAAATCCATAACTTCTCATTATAGGTGTAATTTTCTGTAGCATGCGTGTGTGTGTCCGTCTCTCTAGCTCCTTCCTCTTCCCTGTGTCTAAGAATTTGACAAGTGGCAAAAAACCCTTAAACGTCACTGAACTGAGAACCGGTCTTCACTAGAGACAGATTTCACCAGTGAATTAAAAGGTAACAACCAGTCCAGGATGCTAGAAGAGTGGAAAATTGCATATCTCTTTAATAAAATATATTGAAAAGTATTCTATAAATTTATAACAACGTTTCTTATTTTTTTGATTGTACTATTAACTATGCAATGATTAAGGATTACAATCTGAAATGTGTTTGCTCATTTTGCTTATTTATGTAACCCCATGAAAATAGTTGTGGAACCCAGGAATTCAGGCTTCGTTCCTAGAGAGAACAAAAGAAAAATGGAGTTCTATACAAAATTGTTATAATACCAATATATTTTTATTACATGAAAAAGTTAACAATAACTAAACAATCAATACAAAAGAAGCAAGGAGACCCTAGTATAAAACATCCTAATCCCAGGCACAGGGATGTGTGATGTCACCATGGTATTAGTAAAAAAGCACCAATCATTCCTAGAGAGGTATTCACACTAGACACATTAGGAGCTAGCACTTTTGAGACCACCTTGTCATTGGTTGTTTGGCATGCATGAATTGGCCAAATTATGTGCTAAGCATTTCTTTTTTTTTTTCTAGCATCCAGAAGCAGTATTGCTATTCAAATTTCATATATTTCATATTGACGTGTTTTAGCACTACAGATTGCACCTTTTTTTGTTTATTGTATATGGAAATACCTGCTCCTAGTTTGGACCTGTTCACATTAGCTTGGAAGTGCCAATCAGTCTTTTTGTCATTGTTCACTATCAATGTTAGGAAAGGCCAGGTGATGCAAATTCCTCATTTAAAAAAAACAAAAAAAAAAACAACCTCCTCTAGCTCTGTGTCAAAAAACATGGGTCCTTCTAAGCAACTGCCTAGCACCCTGAAAATGAAAATGGTGGAAAGTCACAAAGCAGGACATGGCTATTAGAAAATAGCAAAGTGTTTTCAAGTTGTCCTTTCCTCAGTTAGAAATCTTATTAACAAATGGCAGTTAACAGGAACACTGCACTGGAGGTCAAGATAAGATCTTGAAGACCAAGCAAAATTTCAGTGAGAACTGTTTGTAACCTAATGTTACAATGAAGTTTCGAAGTGAATGCATTTGTATTGGTTGAAAGCAATGTTAAAGTTGAAAAATGCATCAAAAACGCTGTGTGTAAATACAGCTCAAGTGGTGGAGGAACATTTTGGTCTGGGGTTAATTATTTTGCCTTAACCCCTTCATGACCCAGCCTATTTTAACCTTAAAGACCTTGCCGTTTTTTGCAATTCTGACCAGTGTCCCTTTATGAGGTAATAACTCAGGAACGCTTCAACGGATCCTAGCGGTTCTGAGATTGTTTTTTTGTGACATATTGGGCTTTATGTTAGTGGTAAATTTAGGTCAATAAATTCTGCGTTTATTTGTGATAAAAATGGAAATTTGGCGAAAATTTTGAAAATTTCACAATTTTCACATTTTGAATTTTTATTCTGTTAAACCAGAGAGTTATGTGACACAAAATAGTTAATAAATAACATTTCCCACATGTATATTTTACATCAGCACAATTTTGAAAACAAAATTTTTTTTTTGCTAGGAAGTTATAAGGGTTAAAATTTGACCAGCGATTTCTCATTTTTACAACGAAATTTACAAAACCATTTTTTTTAGGGACCACCTCACATTTGAAGTCAGTTTGAGGGGTCTATATGGCTGAAAACACCCAAAAGTGACACCATTCTAAAAACTGCACCCCTCAAGGTACTCAAAACCACATTCAATAAGTTTATTAACCCTTCAGGTACTTCACAGCAGCAAAAGCAACATGGAAGGAAAAAATGAACATTTAACTTTTTAGTCACAAAAATTATTTTTAGCAACAATTTTTTATTTTCCCAATGGTAAAAGGAGAAACTGAACCACGAAACTTGTTGTCCGATTTGTCCTGAGTACACTGATACCTCATATGTGGGGGTAAACCACTGTTTAGGCGCACGGCAGGGCTTGGAAGGGAAGGAGAGCCATTTGACTTTTTGAATGAAAAATTGGCTCCACTCTTTAGCGGACACCATGTCATGTTTGGAGAGCCCCCGTGTGCCTAAAAATTGGAGCTCCCCCACAAGTGACCCCATTTTGGAAACTAGATGCCCCAAGGAACTTATATAGATGCATAGTGAGCACTTTGAACCCCCAGGTGCTTCACAAATTGATCCGTAAAAATGAAAAAGTACTTTTTTTTCACAAAAAAATTATTTTAGCCTCATTTTTTTCATTTTCACATGGGCAACAGGATAAAATAGATCATAAAATTTGTTGGGCAATTTCTCCCGAGTACACCGATACCTCATATGTGGGGGTAAACCACTGTTTGGGCACACGGCAGGGCTCGGAAGGGAAGGCGCGCCATTTGACTTTTTGAATGGAAATTAGCTCCAATTGTTAGCGGACACCATGTCGCATTTGGAGAGCCCCTGTGTGCCTAAACATTGGAGCTCCCCCACAAGTGACCCCATTTTGGAAACTAGACCCCCCATGGAACTTATCTAGATGCATATTGAGCACTTTAAAGCCCCATTTGCTTCATAGAAGTTTATAATGCAGAGCCATGAAAATAAAAAATAATTTTTCTTTCCTCAAAAATGATTTTTAGCCTGGAATTTCCTATTTTGCCAAAGGTAAAAGGAGAAATTGGACCCCAAATGTTGTTGTCCAGTTTGTCCTGAGTACGCTGATACCCCATATGTGGGGGTAAACCACTGTTTGGGCGCACGGCAGGGCTTGGAAGGGAAGGCACGCCATTTGGCTTTTTAAATGGAAAATTAGCTCCAATCATTAGCGGACACCGTGTCACGTTTGGAGAGCCCCTGTGTGCCTAAACATTGGAAATCCCCCACAAATGACCCCATTTTGGAAACTAGACCCCCAAATGAACTAATCTAGATGTGTGGTGAGGACTTTGAACCCACAAGTGCTTCACAGAAGTTTATAACGCAGAGCCATGAAAATTAAAAAATATATATATTTTCTCAAAAATGATCTTTTAGCCTGCAATTTTTTATTTTACCAAGGGTAACAGGAGAAATTTGACCCCAAAAGTTGTTGTCCAGTTTCTCCTGAGTACGGTGATACCCCATATGTGGGGGTAAACTACTGTTTGGGCACATGCCGGGGCTCAGAAGGGAAGTAGTGACTTTTGAAATGCAGACTTTGATGGAATGGTCTGCGGGCGTGATGTTGTGTTTGCAGAGCCCCTGGTGTGCCTAAACAGTAGAAACCCCCACAAGTGACCCCATTTTAGAAACTAGACCCCCCCAAGGAACTTATCTAGATATGTGGTGAGCACTTTGAACCCCCAAGTGCTTCACAGACGTTTACAGCGCAGAGCCGTGAAAATAAAAAATCATTTTTTCTTTCCTCAAAAATGATGTTTTAGCAAGCAATTTTTTATTTTCACAAGGGTAACAGGAGAAATTGGACCCCAGTAATTGTTGCGCAGTTTGTCCTGAGTACACTGATACCCCATATGTGGGGGTAAACCACTGTTTGGGCGCACGTTGGGGCTCGGAAGTGAGGGAGGGAGATTGGCTGGAATCAATGGAGACCCCTGATGTGCCTAAACAGTGGAAACCCCTCAATTCTACCTCCAACATTAACCCCAACACACCCCTAACCCTAATCCCAACTTTAGCCACAACCCTAATTCCAACCCTAACCCTAAGGCTATGTGCCCACGTTGCGGATTCGTGTGAGATTTTTCAGCATTATTTTTGAAAAATCCGCGGGTAAAAGGCACTGCGTTTTACCTGCAGATTTACCGCGGATTTCCAGTGTTTTTTGTGTGGATTTCACCTGTGGATTCCTATTGAGGAACAGGTGTAAAACGCTGTGGAATCTGCACAAAGAATTGACATGCTGCGGAAAATACAACGCAGTGTTTCCGCGCTGTATTTTCCGCACCATGGGCACAGCGGATTTGGTTTTCCATAGGTTTACATGAAACTGTAAACCTGATGCAACACTGCTGCGAATCCGCAGCGGCCAATCCGGGGGGTCATTTATTATTTTTTTTATTTTGATCACTGTGATAGATTATATCTCAGTGATCAAAATGCACTTTGGAATGAATCTGCCGGCCGGCAGATTCGGCGGGCGCACTGCGCATGCGCCCGCCATTTTGGAAGATGGCGGCGCCCAGGGAGAAGACGGACGGACCACGGCAGGATCGGTAAGTATGATGGGGTGGGGGGAGCACGGGAGGGGGAATCGGAGCATGGGGGGGTGGATCGGAGCGCGGGGGGTGGAATGGAGCAAGGGGGGTGGAACGGAGCACGGGGGGGTGGATCGGAGCACGGGGGGTGGATCGGAGTGCAGGGGGGTTGGATCGGAGCATGGGGGGGTGATTGGAGCACGTGGGGAGCGGACAAGAGCACGGGGGGAGCGGAGCACATGACGGAGGGGAGCCGGTTGGCTTGGGGGGGCGATCGGTGGGGTGGGGTGGGGGCACATTAGTGTTTCCAGCCATGGCCGATGGTATTGCAGCATCGGCCATGGCTGGATTGTAATATTTCACCAGTTTTAATAGGTGAAATGTTACAAATCGCTCTGATTGGCTGTTGAAAGTGAAACTGCCAATCAGAGCGATCGTAGCCACTGGGGGGTGAAGCCACCCCCCCTGGGCTGTACTACCACTCCCCCTGTCCCTGCAGATCTGGTGAAATGGGAGTTAACCCTTTCACCCAATCTGCAGGGACGTGATCTTTCCATGATGCCACATAGGCATCATCGGTCGGATTGGCACCGACTTTCATGACGCCTACGTGGCATCATGGGTCGGGAAGGGGTTAAATACAAGTCATTACCCTGGAAAGGATGTATCTTAACATATTTCTCAGCAAAATCCATTTTGGTTTAGTTTTTGTATGTTTTTTGATGCACCTGTAAAAATGGTGTGAAACTCTGACAACATTGCTTACAGCTGTGACCTTGGAGTCAGGAATGCTTCCAGGGGTGATTCCCATGATGTTCCTGTGTCATATGAGAAGTGAATTGTTATGACCTGGTGGTCAGGACAATAATGGACCTGGTGGTTAAGAGCACACGGAATGACCTGATAGTTACTGATAATATAGGACGAGCTCTGGGACGTGGGAACTCTGCTGACCGCAATCCCTAATCCTATCAACCACACTAGAAATAGCCGTGGATTGCTCCTAACGCTCCCTATGCAACTCGGCGCAGCCTAAGGAACTAGCTAGCCCTAAAGATAGAAAAATAAAGCCTACCTTGCCTCAGAGAAATTCCCCAAAGGAAAAGGAAGCCCCCCACATATAATGACTGTGAGCAAAGATGAAAATACAAACACAGAGATGAAATAGATTAAGCAAAGTGAGGCCCGACTTACTGAACAGACTGAGGATAGGAAAGGTAGCTTTGCGGTCAGCACAAAAACCTACAAAAAGACCACGCAAAGGGAGCAAAAAGACCCTCCGCACCGACTCACGGTGCGGAGGCGCTCCCTCTGCGTCCCAGAGCTTCCAGCAAGCAAGACAACAATCAAAATAGCAAGCTGGACAGAAAAATAGCAAACCAGAGAAAAACAAGCAGTCACTTACCTTCTGCTGGGAAGACAGGTCACAAGAACGATCCAGGAGTGAACTAGACCAATACTGGAACATTGACAGGTGGCATGGAGCAAAGATCTAAGTGGAGTTAAATAGAGCAGCCAGCTAACGAATTAACCTCGTCACCTGTGGAAGGAAACTCAGAAACACCCACAGCCACCAGAGAAAGTCCATGGACAGAACCAGCTGAAGTACCATTCATGACCACAGGAGGGAGCCCGACAACAGAATTCACAACAGTACCCCCCCTTGAGGAGGGGTCACCGAACCCTCACCAGAGCCCCCAGGCCGACCAGGACGAGCCAAATGAAAGGCACGAACCAGATCGGCAGCATGAACATCAGAGGCAAAAACCCAGGAATTATCTTCCTGACCATAACCCTTCCACTTGACCAGGTACTGGAGTTTCCGTCTCGAAATACGAGAATCCAAAATCTTCTCCACCACATACTCCAACTCCCCCTCAACCAACACCGGGGCAGGAGGATCAACGGATGGAACCACAGGCGCCACGTATCTCCGCAACAACGACCTATGGAACACATTATGGATGGCAAAAGAAGCAGGACGGGCCAAACGAAATGACACAGGATTGAGAACCTCAGAAATCTTATACGGACCAATGAAACGAGGCTTAAACTTAGGAGAGGAAACCTTCATAGGAACATAACGAGACGACAACCAAAACAAATCCCCAACACGAAGTCGGGGACCCACACAACGCCGGCGGTTAGCGAAACGTTGAGCCTTCTCCTGGGACAATGTAAAATTGTCCACCACATGAGTCCAAATCTGCTGCAACCTATCCACCACAGTATCTACACCAGGACAGTCCGAAGACTCAACCTGCCCTGAAGAGAAACGCGGATGGAAACCAGAATTGCAGAAAAACGGTGAAACCAAAGTAGCCGAGTTGGCCCGATTATTAAGGGCGAACTCAGCCAACGGCAAAAAGGACACCCAATCATCCTGATCAGCAGAAACAAAGCATCTCAGATATGTTTCCAAAGTCTGATTAGTTCGTTCGGTTTGGCCATTTGTCTGAGGATGGAAAGCCGAGGAAAAAGACAAATCAATGCCCATCCTAGCACAAAAAGATCGCCAAAACCTCGAAACAAACTGGGAACCTCTGTCAGAAACGATGTTCTCCGGGATACCATGTAAACGAACCACATGCTGGAAAAATAATGACACCAAATCAGAGGAGGAAGGCAATTTGGACAAAGGTACCAAATGGACCATCTTAGAAAAGCGATCACAAACCACCCAAATGAACGACATCTTTTGAGAGACGGGGAGATCCGAAATAAAATCCATGGAAATATGCGTCCAGGGCCTCTTCGTGACCGGCAAGGGCAAAAGCAACCCACTGGCACGAGAACAGCAGGGCTTAGCCTGAGCACAAGTCCCACAGGACTGCACAAAAGAACACACATCCCGTGACAAAGACGGCCACCAAAAGGATCTAGCCACCAAATCTCTGGTACCAAAGATTCCAGGATGCCCAGCCAACACGGAACAATGAATCGCAGAGATAACTCTACTAGTCCATCTATCAGAGACAAACAGTTTCTCTGCTGGGCAACGGTCAGGTCTATCAGCCTGAAATTTTTGCAGCACCCGCCGCAAATCAGGGGAGATGGCAGACAAAATTACCCCCTCTTTGAGAATACCCGCCGGCTCAGGAACACCCGGAGAGTCAGGCACAAAACTCCTTGACAGGGCATCAGCCTTCACATTCTTAGAGCCCGGAAGGTACGAAACCACAAAATCAAAACGGGAGAAAAATAACGACCATCGAGCCTGTCTCGGATTCAACCGTTTGGCAGACTCAAGATAAGTCAAATTCTTGTGATCTGTCAAGACTACCACGCGATGCTTGGCTCCTTCAAGCCAATGACGCCACTCCTCGAATGCCCACTTCATGGCCAACAACTCTCGATTACCAACATCATAATTGCGCTCAGCAGGCGAAAACTTTCTAGAAAAGAAAGCACATGGCTTCATCAACGAGCCATCAGAACTTCTTTGCGACAAAACAGCCCCAGCTCCAATTTCAGAAGCATCAACCTCAACCTGAAACGGGAGCGAAACATCTGGCTGGCACAACACAGGGGCAGAAGAAAAACGACGCTTCAACTCTTAAAAAGCCTCTACAGCTGCAGAAGACCAATTGACCACATCAGCACCCTTCTTGGTCAAATCCGTCAACGGTTTAGCAACACTAGAAAAATTAGCGATGAAGCGCCGATAAAAATTAGCAAAGCCCAGGAACTTTTGCAGGCTCTTCACAGATGTCGGCTGAGTCCAATCGTAAATGGCCTGGACTTTAACAGGGTCCATCTCGATAGTAGAAGGGGAAAAAATGAACCCCAAAAATGAAACCTTCTGAACTCCAATGAGACACTTTGACCCCTTCACAAACAAGGAATTCGCACGAAGGACCTGGAACACCATTCTGACCTGCTTCACATGAGACTCCCAATCATCCGAAAAGACCAAAATATCATCCAAATACACAATGAGGAATTTATCCAGATACTCTCGGAAGATGTCATGCATAAAGGACTGAAATACTGATGGAGCATTGGAAAGCCCGAATGGCATAACCAGGTACTCAAAATGGCCCTCGGGCATATTAAATGCTGTTTTCCATTCATCGCCTTGTTTAATATGCACAAGATTATATGCCCCTCGAAGATCTATCTTGGTGAACCAACTAGCCCCTTTAATACGAGCAAACAAATCAGACAGCAACGGCAAAGGATACTGAAATTTGACTGTAATTTTATTGAGAAGGCGGTAATTAATACAAGGTCTCAAAGAACCATTCCTTCTTGGCCACAAAAAAGAATCCTGCTCCTAACGGTGATGACGACGGGCGAATATGGCCTTTCTCCAAGGATTCCTTTATATAACTCCGCATAGCGGTGTGTTATGGCACAGATAAATTGAACAATCGGCCCTTAGGAAACTTACTACCAGGAATCAAATTAATTGCACAATCGCAATCCCTATGAGGAGGTAGGGCACTGGCTTTGGGCTCATCAAATACATCCCGATAATCCGACAAAAACTCTGGAACTTCAGAAGGAGTAGAAGATGAAATAGACAAAAATGGAACATCACCATGTACCCCCTGGCAACGCCAGCTGGACACAGACATAGATTTCCAGTCCAATACTGGAATATGAACCTGTAGCCATGGCAACCCCAAAACGACCACATCATGCAGATTATGCAACACCAGAAAGCGGATATCCTCCTGATGTGCAGGAGCCATGCACATGGTCAATTGGGTCCAGTACTGAGGCTTATTCTTGGCCAAAGGCGTAGCATCAATTCCTCTCAATGGAATAGGATACTGCAAAGGCTCTAAGAAAAAACCACAGCGCCTAGCATACTCCAAGTCCATCAAATTCAGGGCAGCGCCTGAATCCACAAATGCCATAACTAGAGTTGAGCGACCTTGACCTTTTTAGAGTCGAGCCGGGTTTCGCGAAACCCGACTATCTCAAAAGTCGGGTCGAGTGAAATCGGCCGATTATGACGTAAAGTCGGGATCGACCGAAACACGAAACCCAATGCAAGTCAATGGGGCAGCATAGTCGGCAGTGAGTGGGGGCCAGGAAAACACCTAGAGTGCCCATTTTAATGTCAAAACCATCCATTCTTCTTAATGAAGCTTGTCAAGCGTAATTTACCTTATAATAATTGGAAGGCATTTGAAATTGGGGGTCATTTGGCTAAAGTTGTGGTGGGTAGGGCTGGTTCAAGTAATTAGTGGGCCCAGGAAATCTGGACCACGTCATGGCAGTGGAGCAGGGAGAGGTAAGTATTTCAACTTTGCAAGTGCTGTGAACCTGAGCAAGCAGGGGGGGCCCACTCGTTGGCATTGGCACTGGCACAGGGCCGCTCAAAGTACAGCGGTGTGTTTGCACGGCGGGGGCGCCTCCCACCGGCAGCAACACTTTTGCGTACCATGAGAGGCCCTGTGCCAGTGACGTCGCCAACTAGTATTCCTCCCCCCACCTGATGAAGGAACCTGCACTTTCATCTGCACCTTCCTGTTTGTCCCCGTGTAAGGTGGTATGGTATGCGGGAAGGGGGACCTGACTTTCAGCAGGGTCACAATCTTGCAGTGTAGCGTGCACGGGAAATGTTGCGTTATGGGTCAATGTACCAGCAGACTCATCTATCACTGGCTGGGCAATGGGCAGGATGAGGAGGAAACACAGATATAGGCCCAAAGAATAAAGTGGGCTAAATGCAGTTCAAAATTGGTAACACAGGACTAATCAGGGGGCATTGCAGTGGAGGACAACTGGAATGAGAGGCTGACACAGAGAGTAGGCCCAAATCAGTAAGTAGTCGAAATGCAGTTCAAAATTGGCAACAGTAGTAAACAGGCGGCACAGCTTTGTTCAGTGGAGGAGAACAGCAAGGAGTGGCAGACACCGATAGTAGGCCCCAACCCAACTAGTAGGCCAAATGCAGTCTAACATTAACAACTACTTAACGAGCGCCTGAAAACGGAATTTCAGGACAGGAAACCAGGAGAACAGCAAGGAGCGGCAGACACCGATAGTAGGCCCCAAACCAACTAGTACGCCAAATACAGTTGTTCCGTTTAACCACAATTTAATGAGAGCCTGAAGATAGAAGTTCAGGAAAGGCAACCTGGAGAACACCTTGGAGTGGAACACACCATCTCTCTACACCCCATACCCAATTTGTAGGCCTAATGCAGCGTAGTTTCCAACAACTACTAAACGAGAGCATGATGATCGAAGCATTGGCGAGGAAACCTGGGGAACACCTTGGAGTGGAACACACCATCTCTCTACAGTGGAACACACCATCTCTCTACACCCCATACCCAATTTGTAGGCCTAATGCAGCGTAGTTTCCAACAACTACTAAACGAGAGCCGGAAGATCGAAGCAATGGAGAGGAAACCTGGGGAACACCTTGGAGTGTAACACACCATCTCTCTACACCCCATACCCAATTTGTAGGCCTAATGCAGCGTAGTTTCCAACAACTACTAAACGAGAGCCGGAAGATCGAAGCTCAGGAAAGGCAACCTGGAGAACACCTTAGAGTGGAACACACCATCGCTCTACACCCCATACCCAATTTGTAGGCCCAATGCAGCGTAGTTTCCAACAACTACTAAACGAGAGCCGGAAGATCGAAGCAATGGAGAGGAAACCTGGGGAACACCTTGGAGTGTAACACACCATCTCTCTACACCCCATACCCAATTTGTAGGCCTAATGCAGCGTAGTTTCCAACAACTACTAAACGAGAGCCGGAAGATCGAAGCAATGGAGAGGAAACCTGGGGAACACCTTGGAGTGGAACACACCATCTCTCTACACCCCATACCCAATTTGTAGGCCTAATGCAGCGTAGTTTCCAACAACTACTAAACGAGAGCCGGAAGATCGAAGCAATGGAGAGGAAACCTGGGGAACACCTTGGAGTGGAACACACCATCTCTCTACAGTGGAACACACCATCTCTCTACACCCCATACCCAATTTGTAGGCCTAATGCAGCGTAGCTTCCAACAACTACTAAACGAGAGCCGGAAGATCGAAGCTCAGGAAAGGCAACCTGGGGAACACCTTGGAGTGGAACACACCATCTCTCTACACCCCATACCCAATTTGTAGGCCCAATGCAGCGTAGTTTCCAACAACTACTAAACGAGAGCCGGAAGATAGAAGCTCAGGAAAGGCAACCTGGGGAACACCTTGGAGTGTAACAAACCCTCTCTCTACACCACGGAAGGGCTGATTCTTAGGAAGGAAGGCTGTCGGAAAGAAGCAGGGCGCGTCCGAGGGTGATTATATTCTTATTAGGTATATACTCACCCTCGGACGCGCCCTGCTTCTTTATTTGTAATGAATGTTTATTTGCAATGTGGTTTTGACTTACTCTATTTTTTTGGTAAATAATGATTTTATTATTTTCATTGTTTTGCATCTTCTTGGCAATAATATAAAGAAGACGCGACAGGACAACACTCGGTGGATGCCATATCTGTGTTTAAAATTGAAAAAACCTTTCAGTTAACTACTTGCAGGAGAAAGTTATTGTAGCTGGTGGCCATTTTTAGTACTGTACCAGATTTTTGTTGTATGTGTTTGTTTTTAATGTTAAAATGTCTGCATTTGATATCTCTCCAGTATTTTCTTTTTTATAAGCAAAATACTTATTTTTATATTTTCTGATGTTGGTTCCAGGGGTACATGGGGCAGCAGTGGTGTGGTCAGTGGAGGCCTAGTGGAAGGAGTGACCGCAGACAGGCATCGAAGGCCTAAAATAATAACACATGGCTGTAGGCAATTTTAAATTGGTTACAGGGGTACACGGGCAGCAGTGGTGTGGTCAGTGGAGGCCTAGTGGAAGGAGTGACCGCAGACAGGCATCGAAGGCCTAAAATAATAACACATGGCTGTAGGCAATTTTAAATTGGTTCCAGGGGTACACGGGCAGCAGTGGTGTGGTCAGTGGAGGCCTAGTGGAAGGAGTCACCGCAGACAGGCATCGAAGGCCTAAAATAATAACACATGGCTGTAGGCAATTTTAAATTGGTTACAGGGGTACACGGGCAGCAGTGGTGTGGTCAGTGGAGGCCTAGTGGAAGGAGTGACCACAGACAGGCATCGAAGGCCTAACATAACAAAAATGTCAATACAATGGTATTGTCAGTGGCAGGCATTGAAGGATGTCAGCGCATAGACTAAACATTGGTGGAGCTGTGAGATAATTTTGCAAGTTGTAGAGCACTGTTTGAGCTGGGGTGGGGGGAAACCGTCTTGTGGCCGGCGGTACAGGCCCAGGGCCCCTCATATTACAACGGTGTGTCTGACGTTGGGTGCGCACCACCACCGCCAGAGACACTTTATTGTACTAGGAGGGACCCAGTGGCAGTGCCGTCGACCAAAAGCGGGCTCACCCACCTCTTCAGACAAACTGCACTCTCACGGGTGCTGTCGCCAAGTGTCGATACCACGGCCCCGTGTGGGGAGTTTGGCCATTTAGTGAGGTGTAAACATGTCGTATGCTGGACAATCAGGTGCAGAAAATTACGAGATTGGAAAAGGCATTCAGAATAGTCCACAGGCAAGACCTTTTCATAGGAAAGCTAGGGGTCAGCCGGGCAAGGTGGGGCAAAAGATTTCGAAATCCAGTTGTGGTTCATTTTAATGAAGGTTAGATCATCTACATTTTGGGTAGCCAGACGAGTCCTTTTTTCTGTTAGTATTGAACCTGCAGCACTGAATACTCTTTCTGATAGGACACTAGCTGCCGGGCAAGCAAGCTCCTGCAATGCATATTCTGCCAATTCTGGCCAGGTGTCTAATTTTGATGCCCAGTAATCAAATGGGAATGACGGTTGAGGGAGAACATCGATAAGGGATGAAAAATAGTTTGTAACCATACTGGACAAATGTTGTCTCCTGTCACTTTGAATTGATGCTGCAGTACCTGTCCTGTCTGCGGTCATAGCAAAATCACTCCACAACCTGGTCAGAAAACCCCTCTGGCCAACGCCACTTCTGATTTCTGCCCCTCTAACTCCTCTGGTCTGCTGGCACCTGCAGCTCGTGTGAGAACGATCACGGGCGCTGTGTGCAGGGAATGCCAGAAGCAAACGGTCAACAAGAGTTGATTGTTTGGTTGCTAATATTAGTTCCAAGTTCTCATGTGGCATTATATTTTGCAATTTGCCTTTATAGCGAGGATCAAGGAGGCAGGCCAACCAGTAATCGTCATCATTCATCATTTTAGTTATGCGTGTGTCCCTTTTGAGGATACGTAAGGCATAATCCGCCATGTGGGCCAAAGTTCCAGTTCTCAAATCTGTGGTTGTGCTTGGTTGAGGGGCAGTTTCAGGCAAATCCACGTCACTTGTGTCCCTCAAAAAACCAGAACCCGGCCTTGCCGCGCCACCAATTTCCAGTGGCCCCGGAAAAGCTTCCTCATTAAAAATATAATCATCCCCATCATCCTCCTCGTCCTCCTCCTCCTCTTCGCCCGCTACCTCGTCCTGTACACTGCCCTGGCCAGACAATGGCTGACTGTCATCAAGGATTTCCTCTTCCTCAGCTGCAGACGCCTGATCCTTTATGTGCGTCAAACTTTGCATCAGCAGACGCATTAGGGGGATGCTCATGCTTATTATGGCGTTGTCTGCACTAACCAGCCGTGTGCATTCCTCAAAACACTGAAGGACTTGACACATGTCTTGAATCTTCGACCACTGCACACCTGACAACTCCATGTCTGCCATCCTACTGCCTGCCCGTGTATGTGTATCCTCCCACAAAAACATAACAGCCCGCCTCTGTTCACAGTCTCTGAAGCATGTGCAGTGTTGAGTTCCACCTTGTTGCAACGTCTATGATTAGGCGATGCTGGGGAAGGTTCAAAGAACGCTGATAGGTCTGCATACGGCTGGAGTGTACGGGCGAACGGCGGATATGTGAGCAAAGTCCACGCACTTTGAGGAGCAGGTCGGATAACCCCGGATAACTTTTCAGGAAGCACTGCACCACCAGGTTTAAGGTGTGAGCCAGGCAAGGAATGTGTTTCAGTTGGGAAAGGGAGATGGCAGCCATGAAATTCCTTCCGTTATCACTCACTACCTTGCCTGCCTCAAGATCTACAGTGCCCAGCCACGACTGCGTTTCTTTCTGCAAGAACTCGGACAGAACTTCCGCGGTGTGTCTGTTGTCGCCCAAACACTTCATAGCCAATACAGCCTGCTGACGTTTGCCAGTAGCTGCCCCATAATGGGAGACCTGGTGTGCAACAGTGGCAGCTGCGGATGGAGTGGTTGTGCGACTGCGGTCTGTGGACGAGCTCTCGCTTCTGCAGGAGGACGAAGAGGAGGAGGAGGGGGTGCGAACGGCTACAGCCAATTGTTTCCTAGACCGTGGGCTAGGCAGAACTGTCCCAAACTTGCTGTCCCCTGTGGACCCTGCATCCACCACATTTACCCAGTGTGCCGTGATGGACATGTAACGTCCCTGGCCATGCCTACTGGTCCATGCATCTGTTGTCAGGTGCACCTTTGTGCTCACAGATTGCCTGAGTGCATGGACGATGCGCTCTTTAACATGCTGGTGGAGGGCTGGGATGGCTTTTCTGGAAAAAAAGTGTCGACTGGGTAGCTCGTAGCGTGGTACAGCGTAGTCCATCAGGGCTTTGAAAGCTTTGCTTTCAACTAACCGGTAGGGCATCATCTCTAACGAGATTAGTCTAGCTATGTGTGCGTTCAAACCCTGTGTACGCGGATGCGAGGCTAAGTACTTCCTTTTTCTAACCATAGTCTCATGTAGGGTGAGCTGGACTGGAGAGCTGGAGATCGTGGAACTAGCGGGGGTGCCGGTGGACATGGCAGACTGAGAGACGGTGGGAGATGGTATTGTTGCCACCGGTGCCCTAGATGCAGTGTTTCCTACTACGAAACTGGTGATTCCCTGACCCTGACGGTTTTGGCCTGGCAAAGAAATCTGCACAGATACTGCAGGTGGTGCGGAAAATGGTGGCCCTACACTGCCGGAAGGGATGTTGCGTTGCTGACTAGCTTCATTGGCCGAGGGTGCTACAACCTTAAGGGACGTTTGGTAGTTAGTCCAGGCTTGCAAATGCATGGTGGTTAAATGTCTATGCATGCAACTTGTATTGAGACTTTTCAGATTCTGTCCTCTGCTTAAGGTAGTTGAACATTTTTGACAGATGACTTTGCGCTGATCAATTGGATGTTGTTTAAAAAAATGCCAGACTGCACTCTTTCTAGCATCGGATACCTTTTCAGGCATTGCAGACTGAGCTTTAACCGGATGGCCACGCTGTCATCCAACAGGTTTTAGCTTTGCCACGCGTTTTGGGCAAGATACGGGCCCGGCAGATGGAACCTGTTGCGATGTTGATGCCTGCTGCGGCCCCTCCTCCTCTGCTTCAGAACTGCTGCCGCCTGCACCCTGTTCCCCCAATGGCTGCCAATCGGGGTCAAGAACTGGGTCATCTATTACCTCTTCTTGTAGCTCGTGTGCAACTTCGTCTGTGTCACCGTGTCGGTCGGTGGTATAGCGTTCGTGATGGGGCAACATAGTCTCATCAGGGTCTGATTCTTGATCAGCACCCTGCGAGGGCAATGTTGTGGTCTGAGTCAAAGGACCAGCATAGTAGTCTGGCTGTGGCTGTGCATCAGTGCACTCCATGTCAGATTCAACTTGTAATGGGCATGGACTGTTAACTGCTTCACTTTCTAAGCCAGGGACGGTATGTGTAAAGAGCTCCATGGAGTAACCCGTTGTGTCGCCTGCTGCATTCTTCTCTGTTGTTGTTTTTGCTGAAGAGGACAAGGAAGCGACTTGTCCCTGACCGTGAACATCCACTAACGACGCGCTGCTTTGACATTTACCAGTTTCACGAGAGGAGGCAAAAGAGCTAGAGGCTGAGTCAGCAAGATAAGCCAAAACTTGCTCTTTCTGCTCCGGCTTTAAAAGCGGTTTTCCTACTCCCAGAAAAGGGAGCGTTTGAGGCCTTGTGTAGCCAGACGACGAACCTGGCTCCACAGCTCCAGACTTAGGTGCAATATTTTTTTTCCCACGACCAGCTGATGCTCCACCACTACCACTACCCTCATTACCAACTGACAATGAACGCCCCCGGCCACGACCTCTTCCACCATACTTCCTCATTGTTTTAAAAACGTAAACAAACTAACGGTATTTGTTGCTGTCACACAAATTACACGGTGAGCTATAACTTCAGTATGATTTAGCTACCCCTTTACAGGTGAGTGAGACCACAACGAAAATCAGGCACAATGTTACACACTCTGTTGTTGGTGGCAACAAATGAGAGAGATGCCACACAAGCAGGACTGTCACTGAAGCACAAATGTAAATATTAATCTCCCACTGATTTGATTTTTTTTTTTTTTTTCAGGGAGACTTTAGGAAAAAAAAAAATAGAATAAAATGATTTTTTCAGGAAGAATTTAGAAACCAAAGAAAATAAAATGATTTTTTCAGGGAGAATTTACAAAACAAATAAAACAAAAAAAGGCTTTCTATGGCCCACTGAGTGAGAGATGACGCACACAGGAGTCAGGAGTGGCACACAAGCCCAGAGGCCAATATTTATCTCCCACTGATTGATGTAGTGATTTTTTCAGGTAGATTTTGGAACCCAAATCAAGCTAAAAAACATAATAGGCTTTCTATGGCCCACAATTGGAGAGAGAGAGAGAGATGGCACACCCAGGAGTCAAGACTGGCACACAAGCAGAAAGGGCAATATTAATCTCCCACTGATTTGTTTTTTTTTTTTTTTTTTTTTCAGGGAGACTTTAGGAAAAAAAAAATAGAATAAAATGATTTTTTCAGGAAGAATTTAGAAACCAAATAAAATAAAATGATTTTTTCAGGGAGAATTTAGAAAACAAATAAAACAAAAAAAGGCTTTCTATGGCCCACTGAGTGAGAGATGACGCACACAGGAGTCAGGAGTGGCACACAAGCCCAGAGGCCAATATTTATCTCCCACTGATTGATGTAGTGATTTTTTCAGGTAGATTTTGGAACCCAAATCAAGCTAAAAAAATAATAGGCTTTCTATGGCCCACAATTGAAGAGAGAGAGAGAGATGGCACACCCAGGAGTCAAGACTGGCACACAAGCAGAAAGGGCAATATTAATCTCCCACTGATTTGTTTTTTTTTTTTTTTTTTTCAGGGAGACTTTAGGAAAAAAAAAAATAGAATAAAATGATTTTTTCAGGAAGAATTTAGAAACCAAATAAAATAAAATGATTTTTTCAGGGAGAATTTAGAAAACAAATAAAACAAAAAAAAGGCTTTCTATGGCCCACTGAGTGAGAGATGACGCACACAGGAGTCAGGAGTGGCACACAAGCCCAGAGGCCAATATTTATCTCCCACTTTTTTTTTTTTGTTCCAGGGAAAATTTATAAACCCAATAAAAAAAATAATAAATAGGCTTTCTATGGCCCACTATCTGAGAGACAGAGAGAGATGGCACGCTTAGGACTGGCACACAAGCCCAAAGGCCAATATTAATCTCCCTTTTTTTTTTAAGGGAGAATTTATAAAACCAAAAAAAAAAAAATAAATAGGCTTTCTATGGCCCACTATTTGTGAGAGAGATGGCACGCTCAGGACTGGCACACAAGCCCAGAGGCCAATGTTAATCTCCCACTTTTTTTTTTTTCCAGGGAAAATTTATAAACCCAATAAAAAAAAAAAAAAATAAATAGGCTTTCTATGGCCCACTATCTGAGAGAGAGAGATGGCACGCTTAGGACTGGCACACAAGCCCAAAGGCCAATATTAATCTCCCACTGATTGATTTATTGATTTTTTTCAGGTAGAATTTAGAATCCAAATAAAGCAAAAAAAAAAAAAAAATGGCCTTTCTATGGCCCACTGAGTGAGTGATGATGCACACAGGAGTCAAGAGTGGCACACAAGCCCTGAGGCCAATATTTTTCTCCCACTGATTGATGTAGTGATTTTTTCAGGTAGATTTTATAACCCAAATCAAGCAAAAAAATAAATAGGCTTTCTATGGCCCACTGAGTGAGAGATGACACAGACAGGGATGGCACTCTAGCAGAAATGTCAATCTTAATCTCCCACAAAAAAAAAAAAAAACAAAACAGGGAGTGTCCTTCAATTACTATCTCCCTGCAGTAATCTCAGCCAGGTATGGCAGGCAGCAATAAGGAGTGGACTGATGCACAAATTAAATAAAAAGTGTGTACAAACCAAAAAGATAGCTGTGCAGAAAGGAAGGAACAAGAGGATTTGTGCTTTGAAAAAAGCAGTTGGTTTGCACAGCGGCGTACACACAGCAATGCAGCTATCAGGGAGCCTTCTAGGGCAGCCCAATGAGCTACAGCGCTGAGGGGGAAAAAAAAAAAATGTAGCTTCCACTGTCCCTGCACACCGAAGGTGGTGTTGGGCAGTGGAAATCGCTACAGCACAAGCGGTTTGGTGGTTAATGGACCCTGCCTAACGCTATCCCTGCTTCTGACGAAGCGGCAGCAACCTCTCCCTAAGCTCAGATCAGCAGCAGTAACATGGCGGTCGGCGGGAACTCCCCTTTATAGCCCCTGTGACGCCGCAGACAGCAAGCCAATCACTGCAATGCCCTTCTCTAAGATGGTGGGGACCAGGACCTATGTCATCACGCTGCCCACACTCTGCGTTTACCTTCATTGGCTGAGAAATGGCGCTTTTCGCGTCATTGAAACGCGACTTTGGCGCGAAAGTCGCGTACCGCATGGCCGACCCCGCACAGGGGTCGGATCGGTTTTCATGAAACCCGACTTTGCCAAAAGTCGGCGACTTTTGAAAATGAACGACCCGTTTCGCTCAACCCTAGCCATAACAGAATAGGATGACAAAGAACAAATCAGAGTAACGGACAATAGAAATTTAGACTGTACCGTACCAATGGTGTCAGTCCTAGCGAACCGCTTAGTGCGCTTAGGGCAATCAGAGATAGCATGAGTGGAATCACCACAGTAAAAACATAGCCCATTCCGACGTCTGTGTTCTTGCCATTCAGCTCTGGTCAAAGTCCTATCACATTGCATAGGCTCAGGCCCATGCTCAGATAGTACCGCCAAATGGTGCACAGCTTTACGCTCACGCAAGCGTCGATCGATCTGAATGGCCAAAGACATAGACTCATTCAGACCAGCAGGCATGGGAAATCCCACCATGACATCCTTAAGGGCTTCATAGAGACTCTTTCTGAAGATTGCTGCCAGGACACATTCATTCCACTGAGTGAGCACAGACCACTTTCTAAACTTCTGACAATATATCTCCGCTTCATCCTGACCCTGACACAGAGCCAGCAAGATTTTCTCTGCCTGATCCACTGAATTAGGTTCGTCATAAAGCAATCCAAGCGCTAGGAAAAACGCATCAACATCACGCAATGCCGGATCTCCTGGCGCAAGGGAAAATGCCCAGTCTTGAGGGTCACCACGTAACAAAGAAATAATGATCTTTACTTGTTGAACAGGGTCACCTGAGGAGCGAGGTTTCAAGGCAAGAAACAATTTACAATTATTTTTGAAATTCAAAACTTAGATCTATCACCAAAAAACAAATCAGGAATTGGAATCCTAGGCTCTGACATCGGATTCTGAACCACAAAATCTTGAATGTTTTGTACACTTATAGTGAGATTATCCATCAAAGAGGACAGACCTTGAATGTCCATGTCTACACCTGTGTTCTGAACCACCCAGATGTAAAGGGGAAAAGAGAGACAAAACACACTGCAAAGAAAAAAAAAATGGTCTCAGAACTTCTCTTATCCCTCTATTGAGATGCATTAGTACTTTGGGCCACCTGTACTGTTATGACCTGGTGGTCAGGACAATAATGGACCTGGTGGTTAAGAGCACACGGAATGACCTGATAGTAACTGATAATATAGGACGAGCTCTGGGACGTGGGAACTCTGCTGACCGCAATCCCTAATCCTATCAACCACACTAGAAATAGCCGTGGATTGCTCCTAACGCTCCCTATGCACCTCGGCACAGCCTAAGGAACTAGCTAGCCCTAAAGATAGAAAAATAAAGCCTACCTTGCCTCAGAGAAATTCCCCAAAGGAAAAGGCAGCCCCCCACATATAATGACTGTGAGTAAAGATGAAAATACAAACACAGAGATGAAATAGATTAAGCAAAGTGAGGCCCGACTTACTGAACAGACTGAGGATAGGAAAGGTAGCTTTGCGGTCAGCACAAAAACCTACAAAAAGACCACGCAAAGGGCGCAAAAAGACCCTCCGCACCGACTCAGGGTGCGGAGGCGCTCCCTCTGCGTCCCAGAGCTTCCAGCAAGCAAGACAACAATCAAAATAGCAAGCTGGACAGAAAAATGGCAAACCAGAGAAAAACAAGCAATCACTTATCTTCTGCTGGGAAGACAGGTCACAAGAACGATCCAGGAGTGAACTAGACCAATACTGGAACATTGACAGGTGGCATGGAGCAAAGATCTAAGTGGAGTTAAATAGAGCAGCCAGCTAACGAATTAACTTCGTCACCTGTGGAAGGAAACTCAGAAACACCCACAGCCACCAGAGAAAGTCCATGGACAGAACCAGCCGAAGTACCATTCATGACCACAGGAGGGAGCCCGACAACAGAATTCACAACAGTGAATCCATCATTTTCAGACGTTTTTTGACCTTAAAAGGACCCCCGGGCGATCAAGGTAAAATTACTCGGGTCTCTCATAGACTTACATTGGGCTCGATGCTCGGGTTGAGTACCCAAGTATTCCAATCTGCTTGACCCGAGCAATGAGCACCTGAGCATTTTAGTGCTCGCTCATCGCTAATCTTTACATCATTAAAAATTAGCTGTGAAAGAATTAGACACTGAAATTACTATACTATTCAAGTTTTGATATGTCTCCATCATAGTTTTTGGAGCAGGTTTAATTAGTGCATCAATTGAAAAGTATTTTTATATGTCAAATATATGGGCATTTAAAGGGGTTGCTCCTTGTGTGATATTGAATTCCTATAGCTAGGTTATGATAGCATAGTCCAAATCCTTGAAAGAAATCTCTGATGTTAGCAAATAGCATTTATCATGTAGAGAAAGTTAATACACGACACTTAGTTATATATTGTAATTCATATTGCCTCCTTTGTTGGCTTGATTCATCTATATATTGCATTATACACTTTTCATTTCCATTGTTACAGACCATGCTGCCAGCGCCAGTGCCCATTCTTGCACTGGTGTCTCAGGGAGCAGGCACCACAAGAGTGCACAGAGGTAGCAATTTTCCTATAGTAATCAGGTGGTGCAACTGGTGCTGTATTGTCGGGTAGTCTGCAACCATAGAAATGAGAAGTGTATACTGCAATAGAAAGATGAGTCAAGCCAACAAAGGAGGCAATGTGGACAATCACAATGTACTAGTAGGTGCTATAGATTAACTTTCTGTACATAATAAATGCCATTTATTAAAGTGAAACAGCCTGTTTAAGAAGCAAAAAGGGACAAAGGTAGTTTGAGATAAAAAGAGGGGACAATAACAAAAGTTTATATTTTTGGTTTATCGCTTTCACTCCCGCCATTCTCGCAGCCATAGCTTTATATATTCATATAGTTTTATAACCAGCTTATCTTTTTGCAGGACAACTTGTAAGTTCTAATGGCAGCACTTAATATTAGCTACAAGTGGAAAGCAGAAAAAAACCAAAACAAAATGGGGTGCAATTTGAAAAGAAAATTCGATTTTGCCACAGTTTTATGGCTTTTATTTTAATGCCGTTCCCTATGTGCTCTGAGGAATCTGTCAGCAGGATTGTGTTCAGTAAACTACACACAGTGTCAGGTCGGAGCTGTTATACTGATTACACTGATACCTGATGCTGAAATCCATCTTGTGGTTGTTCTTTAAACAATATTTTCAGTATTGAGTTAATGATATGCTCGTGCTCCGGGGCGGCCTGTGGGGGGTCTTCATGTGGTGCTCTGATTAGCTATTCATAATGCAAACTGCTGACAGGTCAATGATCCCTCACTGACCCACCCCCTAGTTTCCATAATGAATACCATCACATAGTGAATAAAAAAAAATAACGCTTTTGCAGGCAGATGCCAGCCTTGGCCCCTGCTCTGCAGCATAATCGCATGGTTACTGAGCACTTAATCCCTTCTGCAGATTTACTTGAGCAAAAATAAAATATCAATTTTGCAAGTGGCACTTGGGGCACCTGTGCAGTAGCAGCTATCGGTTTGTATAGAGATCCAATAGCTGCAACTGCGCATGCATCGCCATCTTGCTAGAGAAGATAAGAAAATCCTCATCAAAGATGGTGCCGCTCGCGCTTGCGCGGTAGCAGCTCTCAGGGATCGCCAAGGGATCAGTGACCTGTCAGCAGTCTGCATTATGAATACCTAATCAGAGCACCACATACATGAACCCCGTCTTAGGACTCGAGCATATCAGCACCATAAAACTGGAAATAAAGATTAAGAAACAACAAGATGAATTTCATCACCAGGTATCATTTTATTCAGTATAACGTCATCGACCTAACAATGTGTGTAGGTTACTGTGCATAATCCTGCTGACAGGTTCCCTTTAACGCCCTTCAGTATAACTACAGCAACACAACAATAAGTATAGCTTTACTTGTGTTTACTAGAAAAAAGCAAAACTTGGGAACATTTTTATTCTGCTTGTTTCATTGCCATATTCTAAAATATATATTTTTTTATATTTCTGGATCTGTGTGAGAGCTCATTTTTTGTGTCACAGCCTTTGCTTTTTAATTATATGATTATATAGTGTGCATAACTTTTTGAATACTTTTGATTCAATATTCTCACAGATGTGAAGTCACTAAACAAAAGGAGAATCAGCCATTTAAATTTCTTTTCTATTATGCTGTTTGCCGTATGGAATAAAAAAATATATTGTAATAACCCTAGCTGGTCATGTGGTGTGTGACACATAAGCAGACCCATCTTGTTTCATGTATGAAGGAGGGACTCTTAAAGTCACAGAGCCTATTTTTAAAGGGGCATCAGGCGGCATTAATATTCTTAAAGGGCCATTATTAAACAGTGGGTCTCCTATGCTGTTATTGTCTATGCTGTGAGTGGATGGGCTGCCAAGAATTACAACGCATCCCAATACCCCTTTCATGAGAGGTACAGGAGGGCTCCCTGAAAAAATGTTGCATTGAATGCAAGACCTGCCCTGCAAGTCATATGCACCCAATAAGCCTTTGAACCCAGATACTGGATGGCCACAGGAAAACCCAGCTCATAGTCTTCAGTTGGTCCTGCCATACAGGTTCCTTATGCATTGAATGCAAGGGCTGCCTTGACCCAAATTTGCACGCACCCCAATCCCCCCTTGGAAGAAACATGGAGGAGGGCCTCCTAAACAAAGCAGTCCCATTACTAAGGAGTGTGTCTCCCAGACTCGTACTGCAGATACACCAACTGTGCTGTATAGGCTGACCAACATTTCCCCATGGGAGTAAATTTAAAAAAAAAATTCATGACAAAATAGTGTTTACTGTTTTGAGCTAGGGTAACACACAGCAAAAAAAAGGAGAATGGAAGCCTTAAAAGCACACTTTCAAGCCCACAGATAGATGAGGTGCGTCACAGAACTACCACACTGTAAAAATTTTGGGGTTTTAACCAAGATAGTGATTAGACCTAGGGTATTAGACAGACCAAAAATTGGAATGTATGCATGAAAAAAAACTATTTTTAGACCACACATAAAATGACCATCGGATGGAGATACCAGACTGTTTCAATATGTGGTCTATATTTTAAAAAAATTAAAACCACAAAATACTGTAGACAGCAAGGGTATCAGACCAAAAACTGGATTGTATGGCAGAAAAGCCAAGATTTGAAGACTGTGGCGCAGACACAGTTTGTAGGCCAACAATAAAAAAGTAGGCTAAATGCAGTTCAAAATTGGTAACAGGACTAAACAGGCGGCATAGCTGTGTTCAGTGGAGGACAACTGTAATGGGTGGCGCAGGCACAGTTAGTAGCCCCAAATACAAAAGTAGGCCTAAAGCAGTTCAAAATTGGTAACAGGACTAAACAGGCGGCATAGCTAGGTACTGGGGTGGGCTCCTCTGCTGAGTAGCAGACAGTGGTAGTTGGCATAAAGTATTAACTGGTCTAAATGGAGGCCAGGGCCCCTGTATATTTTAACTATCATCTATCATTTCAACAAATTTGTATTGGCAGTGCCATTGAAGGATTTAACACCACAGACTCCATAGTGGTGGAGCAGGGAGAGGTAAGAATTGCAAGTGGTAGAGCACTGTTCGAGCTGGGGGGGAACACTCTCTTGTGGGCGGCGGTACTGGCACAGGGCCCCTCATATTACGACGGTGTCTGACGTTGGTAGTATTGACCACCACCGTCAGAGACACTTCATTGTAGTATGAGGGACCCTGTGCCAGTGCCGTCTGCCTAGAGTGGGCGCACCCACCTGTCCAAGCAAACGGCACTCGCACGGGTGCTTACGCCAGGTGGTGACCACGGCCCTGTGGGGGGAGTCAGCCCATTTAGGGAGGTATAAAAATGGCCTATGGTGGATATTCAGCAGCTGCAAATGGCGGAATTGGAGAAGTCAGTAAGAGGAGGCCAAAAGCAAGACATATTTCATTCAAGCTACGTGTCAGCAGGAGAAGGTAGGGCAAAACAATCTGAAATCCATGATTGGTTCATTTTAATGGAGGTTAGATCATCAACATTCTGGGTAGCCAGACGTGTCCTTTTTTCAGTCAGTATTGAACCAGCTATAAACACAAAATAAAAAAGACTCAACCAATAATGGTATGCACACCCATAAAATATGTGAAAATATCAAAAAATGTTTAATTACACCTCAAAGAACATGACAAACATATAAAACCATTTAAAAAGGTCTGAATACAGAACCATAAGTCACCATCCCTAGGCACAAATATCATGAAATAACAACACTGCATAGATAAAGTGCTATATGTATATACAAGATGTGTCCTGTCTAAACATGTAACGGTCCAATATGACATACATGAATATATAAAGGCCGAAACAAATGCATATGTAAACCTGTAGTCGTACACTGACAGATAATCTAGCAATAAAATTACTGCAATTCAATGTTTGGTATATAACAATGTGAAGTGTTATATCAGCATGCTGTTTAGCCAAGATGATGGTAGTACCAGGATAGGTATATAAATGCGGGGTACAAGCATGTGCCAGAAAGCCTCAAATATGACATACATGAATATATAAAGGCCAAAACAAATGCATACGTAAACCTGTAGTCGCACACTGACAGACAATCTAGCAAATTACTGCAATTCAGTGTTTGGTATATAGCAATATAAAGTGTTATATCAGCATGCTGTTTGGCCAAGATAATGGCAGTACCAAGATAGATATATAAATGCAGGCTACAAGCATGTACCAGAAAGCCTCGAATAGGCATACACTGGTGCTCCCCTGCAATCAAATAATAACCCAATGGGTGCCAAGATGTAAGAAAAAATGAGGGGAGTAAAGAGAGGAAAAATTGTTCCAAAGGAACAGCATGAACACTGAACAATGGTATACCATGAGCCCAGATGCCTAATGGAGACAGGAGACAGGCTTAAGGGGTGAGGCAAGAGCCCCACGCGTATCGCTGCGGACACAGCTTCGTCAGGGGAAGTGAGAGAATCAGCCTGTTCTGAGGTATATATAGATGTGATAATGATAGAAATGAGTCAAGTACTAACCGGTGTGTAGTGCTGACGAGACGCACACTGGAGGCCGCCGCATGGAGTGTGCAGGAAATGGCTATAGCCAGGAAGTGTACACCGTCGTCATGGTGCAGATGCACATGCGAGACGGCAACACTAGCGGGAGACATAGATGCATGCGCAGAAATCCTTGCATGATGGAGGACGGCATACATAGGCCGCAGGTGAAAGAAAATAGGAAACTAGGTCCAAATAAATGCATGCGGACCATAGATGCACTATCAGTTCATGTTTGAAAATAAGAAATAGGATGACATAATGTAAAAACCTGTAACATATATTGGAAAAACAATAAATCAAAGAGAAAAACCATAATGCGGTGGTTACAAAAATGAACTGGCATTCATATAATAATGGAATAACATTTGATTAGAGGAAGACTGGCATGGAAGCAGACACCGTCCACAGAATGTTAAATAAGCCAGAGCATGAAGCCCTGCTAGGTGAGGAGGCTATACCAAAAAAAAAAAAAAGGAGAAATTAAAAATATACTGAGGCAGATTACCCAAAGGAAGCTTATCCATATATTATGTGAAAATCAGAGACACCAACAATACATACGAACGAAGAAGGTTGCACCTGAGAAGGATATGTGTCCATCAACCTGTGGTTCTCAGGATGGTGCAGATATGGTGCTCCAAAGAAAAACGCCATTTCTCCAAGTTCATGGGGTGTATGAGTCTGCCATGACAGGATGTTAATAAACCACCAGAAACACCAGGCAAGATGTCCAATACTGGATCGGCAGACCTTCTGCTGCAACAATATGGTGGCACTCTAAAAATGAAACAGAGGCGAGAGACAGACACATGAGGACCACAGTAGGGTAAAAAGCATCTGTTAAAAATCCTCCCTAACCAGTGAAAATTGTCAGAGCCGCCCACATCAACCCAAGAAACCGGTGAACAGTAATTCTTCATTGAGTCCTAGCGGAGTTATGGACCGAAGATTAAATATCCACCTCGATTCAGTCCTCAGGAGTTGATTACGTGAGTTGCCACCCCTACCGCTATATAGTATTCTCTGCAGCCCCACAACCTTGGTATTGGATGTGGATCCCCCATGTGCGGCCAAAAAATGTGCAGCCACCGGGGTAAGGGGCTTACCCTTGCGTTGTTCAGCGGCTGCCAGGTGGATGGTGGACATATGCTTCTGTATCCTCTTGCGTAGCTCTTGGGAAGTTTGTCCGACGTACGGCTTCCCACATGGGCAAATGATGACATAGATGACGTCCCTCGTCTTGCAGTTGATGTAATGTTTGAGCCGATGGGTAGAAGAATCTACTGGGTTAAAGAAAATATTCCTGGTAGGTATCATGAAGGAACATACATTACAATCCCCACAGGGGAAAGATCCTTTAAGGTTTAAGCCCCTGTTGAGTCTTACTGTAGGTCTTGTAAAGTGGCTTTGTGTCAACAGATCCCGTAGGTTCGGTGCCCGCCTCATTGCGAGCAATGGTCTGTCACTAGTCACCTCTGCTGTCTGAGAGTCAGTTCTTAAAATAGACCAATGTCTATTGATAATCGTTGTTACCTGGTGCCAGCTATTGTTGTAGTCCGTGACGAATCTGTTGGCCTTGTCCGTGTTACGTGGTCTAGAGGTTAACAATGATGCTTGATCCTCACGCCGTGCTCTCTGAAAAGCTGAAGATATGACTCTTTTGGGATAGCCCCTCTGTCTGAAGCGATTGGTAAGCTCTTGGGCCTGCGATAAAAAGTCAACATCATGCGTACAGTTGCATCTTACCCGAAGAAATTGGCTGATGGGAACACCCACCTTGGTATGAGTGGGGTGAAAGCTGCTGTATTCAAGTAAAGCGTTTGTGGCCGTGGACTTACGAAAGAGGTCCGTGGCCAGGCGACGATCCTCTGCCATGATTCTCAAATCTAGATAAGTGACCGAGGTGGTTGACATGAGATGCGTAAGAAAGATGTTGTGGACATTGGTGTTCAAATCCTGCAAAAATTGTACGCATTCAGTTTCGGTGCCTAACCATACAAAGAATACGTCGTCAATGTACCGGTACCAGTGGTGCACCTTCTCTTGAAACGTCTTGGAGGGATATACCACCGTCTCCTCCCACCAGCCTAAGAAGATGTTGGCGTAAGTTGGTGCACATTTGGCCCCCATGGCCACGCCGGACACCTGGAGGTAGAACGTCCTATCAAGTAGAAAAAAGTTGTGATATAAAACAAACTTAAGAAGCTCTAACAGGAACGTGTGATGTCTGGAGTCCTCAGGCTGGCGACGGTCTAAGAAAAAGGACACAGCATTGATACCGTCTACATGACTGATGTTGGAATACAATGATTCCACATCGCATGTTACTAGGTAAAACTCAGTAGGTAGACGGATATCTCGGATGATTTCAATGAAATGGGCAGAGTCCCTCACATACGAGGGTAGTGCTGTGGCAACAGGCTGCAGAAAAAAGTCAATGTAAGGGCAAGCTTTCTCACATAAACTGCCAATACATGAGACGATGGGGCGACCAGGGGGTTGCTTGTCGTCTTTATGAATTTTGGGCAACATGTAAAATGTCGCAATGATGGGATCATCCACCCACATGTAACGTTTTTCATTGGGGGTGATGATGTCAAGCTGATTTGCCCTGCAGAGTAAAGTCTGCAATTTAGACACAAATGTCTGCGTGGGGTCCGATGGTAACTTGGTATAAAACCGCCTATCATCAAGTTGTCTCATAGCTTCCTCCTGGTACATGTGGGTTGGCCAAAGAACGACATTGCCCCCCTTATCCGCTTACTTGATAGTGAAAGTCCCATTATTTCTCAGCTCAGAGATGGCACGACTTTCTGCAGCAGATAGATTGGATGGTGCACTAACCTTGGGGACCATGGCCATTATGTCCCTTTTCACCAATTCATAAAAAATCTTGACAGCCGGAACTAATGTGAAGGAAGGTGCCCTCAAGGATTTTTTCTTGAATGGAAATTTGTTATGTGGAGCCGCAGTTTGGTTCTCCTCCAATAGGTCTACCAAATCTTGGAAGGCCTGACGTTCGTCCTGGGGAATGCTCTGTAACATGTCTGGTTTCTTGTACATAACCTGAAAGGTGATATTCCTGCAAAAAAGGTATGTCTTTGATGAGTGTAAACTTATCTATTCTATGCGTGGGGACGAATGTTAGGCCCCTCCGGAGAACTGACAATTCAACCTGTGATAAAGGATGGTTAGACAGATTAATAACCTGTAAAACATCACTCGGTACCTCTAAATCCGTTGTTGAAATCTCCTGGGTGCCAATGTGAATTACTTGCGTCTGGTTAGATATTTGTGCCGGTATGGCGATGTCTTCCCTCGATATTGTGGAGGGCGTTTTCTTGGAGGTCTTCTTCTTTCGTCTGCCACGTCTGGTCCGTGGTCGAGCTCGCTCCCCGTTGAAGATAAAAAATCACTGGAGCTAGCCCCTCTAAGTGATGGCTCAGTGTTAGCAGGCAGGGTGGTACCCCCATAACGATGTGAAGTCCCTACTCTAGCGTTACCTCTATGTTTCCATTTATAGACTTGTTGTTGCTCATAGTCCATTTTATCGCGCTGGAACTTTTTCCGTTTGCCTGCGATAATCTCAGCCTCATATTTGTCCAATGTGTCCTTAAGTTGGATTTTGAATGTCACCACCTGAGCCTCCTCAAATTTACTGAGTTTACCTTCTAATTCTTTAATATGTGCCTTAGTGGTGGAAAACAGCCCCTTATCATGTTCAACAAGTAAGGTCATAAGTATATTAGAGCAACGCGTAAGACCCTGCTCCCAAGTTTGCTGAAATGAAGCGGAAGGTTCCCACGCAGGAAAGATGGAAACGCGGAGACCTCTGGGCACAAACCCAGCCTTGGAGTACTCTTCAAGGCTTCTCATATTCCACCAGAGTTTAATTCCAGATTTATGGGCCCTAGTCAGGTCTGTACATAATACCAAAAAATCTAAATCTGGGGTAACAGATGTTGCTGTATGGAACATACTAGAAGACTGTGCTAACCATGCGGCTTCCCTAGCGTCCCAATCCATAGCTACACACCAGAAGAATTAAAGTAAAACAATATTACTTGCTACAATAAGCCGGCAGGATATGCCCCAATAAGCATGTGCAACCACTAAGAAAAATGCCCCTGAAAAAGGGCGAGACAAACTTGGGATAATTAATATAAGTGGTGCACCCCTGCACAACACATGGAGATGGGGTGCAAAAACCTGGTCAGTAAATAGAATGCTATAAACACAAAAGAAAAAAGACTCGACCAATAATGGTATGCACACCCATAAAATATGTGAAAATATAAAAAAATGTTTAATTACACCTCAAAGAACATGACAAACATATAAAACCATTTAAAAAGGTCTGAATACAGACCCATAAGTCACCATCCCTAAGCACAAATATCATGAAATAACAACACTGCATAGATAAAGTGCTATATGTATATACAAGATGTGTCCTGTCTAAACATGTAACGGTCCAATATGACATACATGAATACGGTATATAAAGGCCGAAACAAATGCATATGTAAACCTGTAGTCGTACACTGACAGATAATCTAGCAATAAAATTACTGCAATTCAATGTTTGGTATATAACAATGTGAAGTGTTATATCAGCATGCTGTTTAGCCAAGATGATGGTAGTACCAGGATAGGTATATAAATGCGGGGTACAAGCATGTGCCAGAAAGCCTCAAATATGACATACATGAATATATAAAGGCCAAAACAAATGCATACGTAAACCTGTAGTCGCACACTGACAGACAATCTAGCAAATTACTGCAATTCAGTGTTTGGTATATAGCAATATAAAGTGTTATATCAGCATGCTGTTTGGCCAAGATAATGGCAGTACCAAGATAGATATATAAATGCAGGCTACAAGCATGTACCAGAAAGCCTCGAATAGGCATACACTGGTGCTCCCCTGCAATCAAATAATAACCCAATGGGTGCCAAGATGTAAGAAAAAATGAGGGGAGTAAAGAGAGGAAAAATTGTTCCAAAGGAACGGCATGAACACTGAACAATGGTATACCATGAGCCCAGATGCCTAATGGAGACAGGAGACAGGCTTAAGGGGTGAGGCAAGAGCCCCACGCGTATCGCTGCGGACACAGCTTCGTCAGGGGAAGTGAGAGAATCAGCCTGTTCTGAGGTATATATAGATGTGATAATGATAGAAATGAGTCAAGTACTAACCGGTGTGTAGTGCTGACGAGACGCACACTGGAGGCCGCCGCATGGAGTGTGCAGGAAATGGCTATAGCCAGGAAGTGTACACCGTCGTCATGGTGCAGATGCACATGCGAGACGGCAACACTAGGGGGAGACATAGATGCATGCGCAGAAATCCCTGCATGATGGAGGACGGCATACATAGGCCGCAGGTGAAAGAAAATCGGAAACTAGGTCCAAATAAATGCATGCGGACCATAGATGCACTATCAGTTCATGTTTGAAAATAAGAAATAGGATGACATAATGTAAAAACCTGTAACATATATTGGAAAAACAATAAATCAAAGAGAAAAACCATAATGCGGTGGTTACAAAAATGAACTGGCATCCATATAATAATGGAATAACATTTGATTAGAGGAAGACTGGCATGGAAGCAGACACCGTCCACAGAATGTTAAATAAGCCAGAGCATGAAGCCCTGCTAGGTGAGGAGGCTATACCAAAAAAAAAAAAAAAAGGAGAAATTAAAAATATACTGAGGCAGATTACCCAAAGGAAGCTTATCCATATATTATGTGAAAATCAGAGACACCAACAATACATACGAACGAAGAAGGACTCCAGACATCACACGTTCCTGTTAGAACTTCTTAAGTTTGTTTTATATCACAACTTTTTTCTATTTGATAGGACGTTCTACCTCCAGGTGTCCGGCGTGGCCATGGGGGCCAAATGCGCACCAACTTACGCCAACATCTTCTTAGGCTGGTGGGAGGAGACGGTGGTATATCCCTCCAAAACGTTACGCCAACATCTTCTTAGGCTGGTGGGAGGAGACGGTGGTATATCCCTCCAAAACGTTTCAAGAGAAGGTGCGCACCGGTACATTGACGACGTATTCTTTGTATGGTTAGGCACCGAAACTGAATGCGTACAATTTTTGCAGGATTTGAACACCAATGTCCACAACATCTTTCTTACGCATCTCATGTCAACTATCTCGGTCACTTATCTGGATTTGAGAATCATGGCAGAGGATCGTCGCCTGGCCACGGACCTCTTTCGTAAGTCCACGGCCACAAACGCTTTACTTGAATACAGCAGCTTTCACCCCACTCATACCAAGGTGGGTGTTCCCATCAGCCAATTTCTTCGGGTAAGACTCAACTGTACGCATGATGTTGACTTTTTATCGCAGGCCCAAGAGCTTACCAATCGCTTCAGACAGAGGGCCTATCCCAAAAGAGTCATATCTTCAGCTTTTCAGAGAGCACGGCGTGAGGATCAAGCATCATTGTTAACCTCTAGACCACGTAACACGGACAAGGCCACCAGATTCGTCACGGACTACAACAATAGCTGGCACCAGGTAACAACGATCATCAATAGACATTGGTCTATTTTAAGAACTGACTCTCAGACAGCAGAGGTGACTAGTGACAGACCATTGCTCGCAATGAGGCGGGCACCGAACCTACGGGATCTGTTGACACAAAGCCACTTTACAAGACCTACAGTAAGACTCAACAGGGGCTTAAACCTTAAAGGATCTTTCCCCTGTGGGGATTGTAATGTATGTTCCTTCATGATACCTACCAGGAATATTTTCTTTAACCCAGTAGATTCTTCTACCCATCGGCTCAAACATTACAACAACTGCAAGACGAGGGACGTCATCTATGTCATCATTTGCCCATGTGGGAAGCCGTACATCGGACAAACTTCCCAAGAGCTACGCAAGAGGATACAGAAGCATATGTCCACCATCCACCTGGCAGCCGCTGAACAACGCAAGGGTAAGCCCCTTACCCCGGTGGCTGCACATTTTTTGGCCGCACATGGGGGATCCACATCCAATACCAAGGTTGTGGGGCTGCAGAGAATACTATATAGCGGTAGGGGTGGCAACTCACGTAATCAACTCCTGAGGACTGAATCGAGGTGGATATTTAATCTTCGGTCCGTAACTCCGCTAGGACTCAATGAAGCATTACTGTTCACCGGTTTCTTGGGTTGATGTGGGCGGCTCTGACAATTTTCACTGGTTAGGGAGGATTTTTAACAGATGCTTTTTACCCTACTGTGGTCCTCATGTGTCTGTCTCTCGCCTCTGTTTCATTTTTAGAGTGCCACCATATTGTTGCAGCAGAAGGTCTGCCGATCCAGTATTGGACATCTTGCCTGGCGTTTCTGGTGGTTTATTAACATCCTGTCATGGCAGACTCATACACCCCATGAACTTGGAGAAATGGCGTTTTTCTTTGGAGCACCATATCTGCACCATCCTGAGAACCACAGGTTACAGCCTCTTAGAATTCTGGACTCCAAACGATATCAATGTCGCCAAGGTTGCGTATTTTTATAAGATTGACCGGGACTATGTAGCTGAGCACTGGACATCTCGCCTGGCGTTTCTGGTGGCTTATCAACAATTTGTAATAGCCGACCTATATACCCCATGAACCTGGAGAAATGTCGGCATTCTGGAGCATTATATCTGCACCATCCCGGGAACCAAATGTCATAGCCTTTCAGAATTCTGGACACCAAACAAACTCGTATGAACGCTGCCAAGGTTGCGCATTTTTACAAGACGTACTGGGACTATGTGGTTGAGCCTTTTCCCCTTGCTTTTATTTTTATCTGTTACAATACTCGTGCTTCCTAATTGGGTCCAGGTTGGCATTTGTGTGCAATCTGGCGCTGGTACTTGAGTCCCTATTGATGGACACATATCCTTCTCAGGTGCAACCTTCTTCGTTCGTATGTATTGTTGGTGTCTCTGATTTTCACATAATATATGGATAAGCTTCCTTTGGGTAATCTGCCTCAGTATATTTTTAATTTCTCTTTTTTTTTTTTTTTTTGGTATAGCCTCCTCACCTAGCAGGGCTTCATGCTCTGGCTTATTTAACATTCTGTGGACGGTGTCTGCTTCCATGCCAGTCTTCCTCTAATCAAATGTTATTCCATTATTATATGGATGCCAGTTCATTTTTGTAACCACCGCATTATGGTTTTTCTCTTTGATTTATTGTTTTTCCAATATATGTTACAGGTTTTTACATTATGTCATCCTATTTCTTATTTTCAAACATGAACTGATAGTGCATCTATGGTCCGCATGCATTTATTTAGACCTAGTTTCCTATTTTCTTTCACCTGCGGCCTATGTATGCCGTCCTCCATCATGCAAGGATTTCTGCGCATGCATCTATGTCTCCCGCTAGTGTTGCCGTCTCGCATGTGCATCTGCACCATGACGACGGTGTACACTTCCTGGCTATAGCCATTTCCTACACACTCCATGCGGCGGCCTCCAGTGTGCGTCTCGTCAGCACTACACACCGGTTAGTACTTGACTCATTTCTATCATTATCACATCTATATATACCTCAGAACAGGCTGATTCTCTCACTTCCCCTGACGAAGCTGTGTCCGCAGCGATACGCGTGGGGCTCTTGCCTCACCCCTTAAGCCTGTCTCCTGTCTCCATTAGGCATCTGGGCTCATGGTATACCATTGTTCAGTGTTCATGCTGTTCCTTTGGAACAATTTTTCCTCTCTTTACTCCCCTCATTTTTTCTTACATCTTGGCACCCATTGGATTATTATTTGATTGCAGGGGAGCACCAGTGTATGCCTATTCGAGGCTTTCTGGTACATGCTTGTAGCCTGCATTTATATATCTATCTTGGTACTGCCATTATCTTGGCCAAACAGCATGCTGATATAACACTTTATATTGTTATATACCAAACACTGAATTGCAGTAATTTGCTAGATTGTCTGTCAGTGTGCGACTACAGGTTTACGTATGCATTTATTTTGGCCTTTATATATTCATGTATGTCATATTTGAGGCTTTCTGGCACATGCTTGTACCCCGCATTTATATACCTATCCTGGTACTACCATCATCTTGGCTAAACAGCATGCTGATATAACACTTCACATTGTTATATACCAAACATTGAATTGCAGTAATTTTATTGCTAGATTATCTGTCAGTGTACGACTACAGGTTTACATATGCATTTGTTTCGGCCTTTATATATTCATGTATGTCATATTGGACCGTTACATGTTTAGACAGGACACATCTTGTATATGCATATAGCACTTTATCTATGCAGTGTTGTTATTTCATGATATTTGTGCTTAGGGATGGTGACTTATGGTTCTGTATTCAGACCTTTTTAAATGGTTTTATATGTTTGTCATGTTCTTTGAGGTGTAATTAAACATTTTTTGATATTTTCACATATTTTATGGGTGTGCATACCATTATTGGTCGAGTCTTTTTTTCTTTTGTGTTTATAGCATTCTATTTACTGACCAGGTTTTTGCACCCCATCTCCATGTGTTGTGCAGGGGTGCACCACTTATATTAATTATCCCAAGTATTGAACCAGCAGCACTAAAGACTCTTTCTGATGGCACACTAGAAGCAGGGCAAGCGAGCTCCTGTAATGCATAATCTGCCAATTCAGGCCAGGTGTCTATTTTAGATGCCCAGTAATCAAAGGGGAATGACCTGTGAGGGAGAACATCGATAAGGGAGGAAAATTAGTTCGTAACCATACTGGACAAATGCTGTCTCCTGTCTCCGATCCTGTTTGAATCGATGCAGTAGTACCTGTCGTGTCAGCGGTCATTGCGAAATCACTCCACAACCTGGTCATAAATCCCCTCTGTCCAACACCACTTCGGATTTGTGCACCTCTAACACCTCTGCCATGTTGCCCCCTACGGCTCATGTGAGAACCATCACTGTTGTGAATTCTGTTGTCGGGCTCCCTCCTGTGGTCATGAATGGTAATTCGGCTGGTTCTGTCCATGGACTTCCTCTGGTGGGTGTTTCTGAGTTTCCTTCCACAGGTGACGAGGTTGATTCGTTAGCTGGCTGCTCTATTTAACTCCACTTAGATCTTTGCTCCATGCCACCTGTCAATGTTCCAGTATTGGTCTAGTTCACTCCTGGATTGTTCTTGTGACCTGTCTTCCCAGCAGAAGCCAAGTTCCTGCTTGTATTTTCTTTGGTTTGCTATTTTTCTGTCCAGCTTGCTATTTTTATTGTTGTCTTGCTTGCTGGAAGCTCTGGGACGCAGAGGGAGCGCCTCCGCACTGTGAGTCGGTGCGGAGGGTCATTTTGCGCCCTCTGCGTGGTCTTTTTGTAGGTTTTTGTGCTGACCGGAAAGCAACCTTTCCTATCCTCAGTCTGTTCAGTAAGTCGGGCCTCACTTTGCTAAATCTATTTCATCTCTGTGTTTGTATTTTCATCTTTACTCACAGTCATTATATGTTGGGGGCTGCCTATTCCTTTGGGGAATTTCTCTGAAGCAAGGTAGGCTTTATTTTTCTATCTTCAGGGCTAGCTAGTTCCTTAGGCTGTGCCGAGTTGCATAGGGAGCGTTAGGAGCAATCCACGGCTATTTCTAGTGTGGTTGATAGGATTAGGGATTGCGGTCAGCAGAGTTCCCACGTCCCAGAGCTCGTCCTTTATTATCAGTAACTATCAGGTCATTCCGTGTGCTCTTAACCACCAGGGCCATTATTGTCCTGACCACCAGGTCATAACAGTACAGGTGGCCCAAAGTACTAATGCATCTCAATAGAGGGATAAGAAAAGTTCTGAGACCATTTTTTTTTCTTTGCAGTGTGTTTTGTCTCTCTTTTCCCCTTTACCTCTGGGTGGTTCAGGATACAGGTGTAAACATGGACATTCAAGGTCTGTCCTCTTGGATGGATAATCTCACTACAGGGGTACAAAACATTCAAGATTTTGTGGTTCAGAATCCGATGTCAGAGCCTAGGATTCCAATTCCTGATTTGTTTTTTGGTGATAGATCTAAGTTCTTGAATTTCAAAAATAATTGTAAATTGTTTCTTGCCTTGAAACCTCGCTCCTCAGGTGACCCTGTTCAACAAGTAAAGATCATTATTTCTTTGTTACGTGGTGACCCTCAAGACTGGGCATTTTCCCTTGCGCCAAGAGATCCGGCATTGCGTGATGTTGATGCGTTTTTCCTGGCGCTTGGATTGCTTTATGACGAACCTAATTCAGTGGATCAGGCAGAGAAAATCTTGCTGGCTCTGTGTCAGGGTTAGGATGAAGCGGAGATATATTGTCAGAAGTTTAGAAAGTGGTCTGTGCTCACTCAGTGGAATGAATGTGCTCTGGCAGCAATCTTCAGAAAGGGTCTCTCTGAAGCCCTTAAGGATGTCATGGTGGGATTTCCCATGCCTGCTGGTCTGAATAAGTCTATGTCTTTGGCCATTCAGATCGATCGACGCTTGCGTGAGCGTAAAGCTGTGCACCATTTGGCGGTACTATCTGAGCATGGGCCTGAGCCTATGCAATGTGATAGGACTTTGACCAGAGCTGAACGGCAAGAACACAGACGTCGGAATGGGCTATGTTTTTACTGTGGTGATTCCACTCATGTTATCTCCGATTGTCCTAAGCGCACTAAGCGGTTCGCTAGGTCTGCCACCATTGGTACGGTACAGTCTAAATTTCTATTGTCCGTTACTCTGATTTGCTCTTTGTCATCCTATTCTGTTATGGCATTTGTGGATTCAGGCGCTACCCTGAATTTGATGGACTTGGAGTATGCTAGGCGCTGTGGTTTTTTCTTGGAGCCCTTGCAGTATTCTATTCCATTGAGAGGAATTGATGCTACGCCTTTGGCCAAGAATAAGCCTCAATATTGGACCCAATTGACCATGTGCATGGCTCCTGCACATCAGGAGGATATCCGCTTTCTGGTGTTGCATAATCTGCATGATGTGGTCGTTTTGGGGTTGCCATGACTACAGGTTCATAATCCAGTATTGGACTGGAAATCTATGTCTGTGTCCAGCTGGGGTTGCCAGGGGGTACATGGTGATGTTCCATTTTTGTCTATTTCATCTTCCACTCCTTCTGAAGTTCCAGAGTTTTTGTCGGATTATCGGGATGTATTTGATGAGTCCAAAGCCAGTGCCCTACCTCCTCATAGGGATTGCGATTGTGCAATTAATTTGATTTGGTAGTAAGTTTCCTAAGGGCCGATTGTTCAATTTATCTGTGCCAGAACACGCCGCTATGCGGAATTATGTAAAGGAATCCTTGCAGAAAGGCCATATTCGCCCGTCGTCATCATCATTGGGAGCAGGGTTCTTTTTTGTGGCCAAGAAGGATGGTTCTTTGAGACCTTGTATTGATTACCGCCTTCTTAATAAAATTACAGTCAAATTTCAGTATCCTTTGCCGTTGCTGTCTGATTTGTTTGCTCGTATTAAAGGGGCTAGTTGGTTCACCAAGATAGATCTTCGAGGGGCGTATAATCTTGTGCGTATTAAACAAGGCGATGAATGGAAAACAGCATTTAATACGCCCGAGGGCCATTTTGAGTACCTGGTTATGCCATTCGGGCTTTCCAATGCTCCATCAGTATTTCAGTCCTTTATGCATGACATCTTCCGAGAGTACCTGGATAAATTCCTGATTGTGTATTTGGATGATATTTTGGTCTTTTCGGATGATTGGGAGTCTCATGTGAAGCAGGTCAGAATGGTGTTCCAGGTCCTTCGTGCGAATTCCTTGTTTGTGAAGGGGTCAAAGTGTCTCTTTGGAGTTCAGAAGGTTTCATTTTTGGGGTTCATTTTTTCCCCTTCTACTATCGAGATGGACCCAGTTAAAGTCCAGGCCATTTACGATTGGACTCAGCCGACATCTGTGAAGAGCCTGCAAAAGTTCCTGGGCTTTGCTAATTTTTATCGGCGCTTCATCGCTAATTTTTCTAGTGTTGCTAAACCGTTGACTGATTTGACCAAGAAGGGTGCTGATGTGGTCAATTGGTCTTCTGCAGCTGTAGAGGCTTTTCAGGAGTTGAAGCGTCGTTTTTCTTCTGCCCCTGTGTTGTGCCAGCCAGATGTTTCGCTTCCGTTTAAGGTTGAGGTTGATGCTTCTGAGATTGGAGCAGGGGCTGTTTTGTCGCAAAGAAGTTCTGATGGCTCGTTGATGAAGCCATGTGCTTTCTTTTCAAGAAAGTTTTCGCCTGCTGAGTGTAATTATGATGTTGGTAATCGAGAGTTGTTGGCCATGAAGTGGGCATTCGAGGAGTGGCGTCATTGGCTTGAAGGAGCCAAGAATCGCGTGGTGGTCTTGACAGATCACAAGAATTTGACTTATCTTGAGTCTGCCAAACGGTTGAATCCGAGACAGGCTCGATGGTCGTTATTTTTCTCCCGTTTTGATTTTGTGGTTTCGTACCTTCCGGGCTCTAAGAATGTAAAGGCTGATGCCCTGTCAAGGAGTTTTGTGCCTGACTCTCCGGGTGTTCCTGAGCCTGAGTATTCCTGAGTAGAGTTGAGCGACCTTGACCTTTTTAGAGTCGAGCCGGGTTTCGCGAAACCCGACTATCTCAAAAGTCGGGTCGAGTGAAATCGGCCGATTATGACGTAAAGTCGGGATCGACCGAAACACGAAACCCAATGCAAGTCAATGGGGCAGCATAGTCGGCAGTGAGTGGGGGCCAGGAAAACACCTAGAGTGCCCATTTTAATGTAAAAACCATCCATTCTTCTTAATGAAGCTTGTCAAGCGTAATTTACCTTATAATAATTGGAAGGCATTTGAAATTGGGGGTCATTTGGCTAAAGTTGTGTGGGGTAGGGCTGGTTCAAGTAATTAGTGGGCCCAGGAAATCTGGACCACGTCACGGCAGTGGAGCAGGGAGAGGTAAGTATTTCAACTTTGCAAGTGCTGTGATCCTGAGCAAGCAGGGGGGGCCCACTTGTTGGCATTGGCACTGGCACAGGGCCCCTCAAAGTACAGCGGTGTGTTTGCACGGCGGGGGCGCCTCCCACCGGCAGCAACACTTTTGCGTACTATGAGAGGCCCTGTGCCAGTGACGTCGCCAACTAGTATTCCTCCCCCCACCTGATGAAGGAACCTGCACTTTCATCTGCACCTTCCTCTTTGTCCCCGTGTAAGGTGGTATGGTATGCGGGAAGAGCAACCTGACTTTCAGCAGGGTCACAATGTTGTTGTGTAGCATGCACGGGGAATGTTGCGTTATGGGTCAATGTACCAGCAGACTCATCTATCACTGGCTGGGCAATGGGCACGATGAAGTGGAAACACAGATATAGGCCCAAAGAATAAAGTGGGCTAAATGCAGTTCAAAATTGGTAACACAGGAATAACCAGGGGGCATTGCAGTGGAGGACAACTGGAATGAGAGGCTGACACAGAGAGTAGGGCCAAATCAGTAAGTAGTCGAAATGCAGTTCAAAATTGGCAACCGTAGTAAACAGGCGGCACAGCTTTGTTCAGTGGAGGAGAACAGCAAGGAGTGGCAGACACCGATAGTAGGCCCCAACCCAACTAGTAGGCCAAATGCAGTCTAACATTAACAACTACTTAACGAGAGCCTGAAAATGGAATTTCAGGACAGGAAACCAGGAGAACAGCAAGGAGTGGCAGACACCGATAGTAGGCCCCAAACCAACTAGTACGCCAAATGCAGTTGTTCCATTTAACCACAATTTAATGAGAGCCTGAAGATAGAAGCTCAGGAACGGCAACCTGGGGAACACCTTGGAGTGTAACACACCATCTCTCTCCACCCCATAGACATTTTGTAGGCCTAATGCAGTGTACTTTTCTACAACTACTAAACGAGAGTCGGAAGACCGAAGCAATGGCAAGGAAACCTGGGGAACACCTTGGAGTGTAACACACCATCTCTCTCCACCCCATACCCAATTTGTAGGCCTAATGCAGTGTAGTTTCCAAGAACTACTAAACGAGAGCCGGAAGATCGAAGCTCAGGAAAGGCAACCTGGGGAACACCTTGGAGTGTAACACACCCTCTCTCTACACCCCATACCCAATTTGAAGGCCTAATGCAGCGTAGTTTCCAACAACTACTAAACGAGAGCCGGAAGATCGAAGCTCAGGAAAGGCAACCTGGGGAACACCTTGGAGTGGAACACACCCTCTCTCTACACCCCATACCCAATTTGAAGGCCTAATGCAGCGTAGTTTCCAAGAACTACTAAACGAGAGCCGGAAGATCGAAGCTCAGGAAAGGCAACCTGGGGAACACCTTGGAGTGTAACACAACGTCTCTCTACACCACGGAAGGGCTGATTCTTAGGAAGGAAGGCTGTTGGAAATAAGCATTGCGCGTCCGAGGGTGATTATATTCTTATTAGGTATATACTCACCCTCGGACGCGCCCTGCTTCTTTATTTGGACTGAATGTTTATTTGCAATGTGGTGTTGACTTTCTCTATTATTTTGGTAATTAATGATTTTATTATTTTCATTGTTTTGCATCTTCTCGGCAATAATATAAAGAAGACGCGACAAGACAACACTCGGTGGATGCCATATGTGTGTTTTCAATTGAAAAAACCTTTCAGTTAACTACTTGCAGGAGAAAGTAATTGTAGCTGGTGGCCATTTTTAGTACTGTACCAGATTTTAGTTGTGTGTTTGTTTTTAATGTTAAAATGTCTGCATTTGATATCTCACCAGTATTTTCTTTTTTATAAGCAAAATACTTTTTTTTTTATTTTATGATGTTGGTTCAAGGGGTACACGGGCAGCAGTAGACAGGTCAGTGGAGGCCTAGTGGAAGGAGGGACCGCAGACAGGCTTCGAAGCCCTAACATAATAAATTGGGCTGCCTGTAGGCAATTTAAAATTGGTTCCAGGGGAACACGGGCAGCAGTAGACAGGTCAGTGGAGGCCTAGAGGAAGGAGGGACCGCAGATGCGCCAATGTTTCCCCCATACCAAATTTGTAGGCCTAATGCAGTGTAGTTTCCAACAACTACTAAACGAGAGCCAGAATATCGAAGCTCAGGAAAGGCAACCTGGGGAACACCTTGGAGTGTAACACACCCTCTCTCTACACCCCATACCCAATTTGAAGGCCTAATGCAGTGTAGTTTCCAAGAACTACTAAACGAGAGCCGGAAGATCGAAGCTCAGGAAAGGCAACCTGGGGAACACCTTGGAGTGTAACACAACGTCTCTCTACACCACGGAAGGGCTGATTCTTAGGAAGGAAGGCTGTTGGAAATAAGCATTGCGCGTCCGAGGGTGATTATATTCTTATTAGGTATATACTCACCCTCGGACGCGCCCTGCTTCTTTATTTGGAATGAATGTTTATTTGCAATGTGGTGTTGACTTTCTCTATTATTTTGGTAATTAATGATTTTATTATTTTCATTGTTTTGCATCTTCTCGGCAATAATATAAAGAAGACGCGACAAGACAACACTCGGTGGATGCCATATGTGTGTTTTCAATTGAAAAAACCTTTCAGTTAACTACTTGCAGGAGAAAGTAATTGTAGCTGGTGGCCATTTTTAGTACTGTACCAGATTTTAGTTGTGTGTTTGTTTTTAATGTTAAAATGTCTGCATTTGATATCTCACCAGTATTTTCTTTTTTATAAGCAAAATACTTTTTTTTTTATTTTATGATGTTGGTTCAAGGGGTACACGGGCAGCAGTAGACAGGTCAGTGGAGGCCTAGTGGAAGGAGGGACCGCAGACAGGCTTCGAAGCCCTAACATAATAAATTGGGCTGCCTGTAGGCAATTTAAAATTGGTTCCAGGGGAACACGGGCAGCAGTAGACAGGTCAGTGGAGGCCTAGAGGAAGGAGGGACCGCAGATGCGCCAATGTTTCCCCCATACCAAATTTGTAGGCCTAATGCAGTGTAGTTTCCAACAACTACTAAACGAGAGCCGGAATATCGAAGCTCAGGAAAGGCAACCTGGGGAACACCTTGGAGTGTAACACACCCTCTCTCTACACCCCATACCCAATTTGAAGGCCTAATGCAGTGTAGTTTCCAAGAACTACTAAACGAGAGCCGGAAGATCGAAGCTCAGGAAAGGCAACCTGGGGAACACCTTGGAGTGGAACACACCATCTCTCTACACCCCATACCCAATTTGAAGGCCTAATGCAGCGTAGTTTCCAACAACTACTAAACGAGAGCCGGAAGATCGAAGCTCAGGAAAGGCAACCTGGGGAACACCTTGGAGTGGAACACACCATCTCTCTACACCCCATACCCAATTTGAAGGCCTAATGCAGCGTAGTTTCCAACAACTACTAAACGAGAGCCGGAAGATCGAAGCTCAGGAAAGGCAACCTGGGGAACACCTTGGAGTGGAACACACCATCTCTCTACACCCCATACCCAATTTGAAGGCCTAATGCAGCGTAGTTTCCAACAACTACTAAACGAGAGCCGGAAGATCGAAGCTCAGGAAAGGCAACCTGGGGAACACCTTGGAGTGGAACACACCATCTCTCTACACCCCATACCCAATTTGAAGGCCTAATGCAGCGTAGTTTCCAACAACTACTAAACGAGAGCCGGAAGATCGAAGCTCAGGAAAGGCAACCTGGGGAACACCTTGGAGTGTAACACAACGTCTCTCTACACCACGGAAGAGCTGATTCTTAGGAAGGAAGGCTGTTGGAAATAAGCATTGCGCGTCCGAGGGTGATTATATTCTTATTAGGTATATACTCACCCTCGGACGCGACCTGCTTCTTTATTTGGAATGAATGTTTATTTGCAATGTGGTGTTGACTTTCTCTATTATTTTGGTAATTAATGATTTTATTATTTTCATTGTTTTGCATCTTCTCGGCAATAATATAAAGAAGACGCGACAGGACAACACTCGGTGGATGCCATATGTGTGTTTTCAATTGAAAAAACCTTTCAGTTAACTACTTGTAGGAGAAAGTAATTGTAGCTGGTGGCCATTTTTAGTACTGTACCAGATTTTAGTTGTGTGTTTGTTTTTAATGTTAAAATGTCTGCATTTGATATCTCTCCAGTATTTTCTTTTTTGTAAGCAAAATACTTATTTTTATATTTTCTGATGTTGGTTCCAGGGGTACACGGGCAGCAGTGCCCTGGTCAGTGTAGTAGTAGTTGAAAGAATGGACCGCAGACAGGCATCGAAGGCCTAAAATAAAAAAATTGGGCTGGCTGTAGGCAATTTTAAATTGGTTCCAGGGGTACACGGGCAGCAGTGGTGTGGTCAGTGGAGTCCTAGTGGAAGGAGTCACCGCAGACAGGCATCGAAGGCCTAAAATAATAACACATGGCTGTAGGCAATTTTAAATTGGTTCCAGGGGTACACGGGCAGCAGTGGTGTGGTCAGTGGAGGCCTAGTGGAAGGAGTCACCGCAGACAGGCATCGAAGGCCTAAAATAATAACACATGGCTGTAGGCAATTTTAAATTGGTTCCAGGGGTACACGGGCAGCAGTGGTGTGGTCAGTGGAGGCCTAGTGGAAGGAGTGACCGCAGACAGGCATCGAAGGCCTAAAATAATAACACATGGCTGTAGGCAATTTTAAATTGGTTCCAGGGGTACACGGGCAGCAGTGGTGTGGTCAGTGGAGGCCTAGTGGAAGGAGTGACCGCAGACAGGCATCGAAGGCCTAAAATAATAACACATGGCTGTAGGCAATTTTAAATTGGTTCCAGGGGTACACGGGCAGCAGTGGTGTGGTCAGTGGAGGCCTAGTGGAAGGAGTCACCGCAGACAGGCATCGAAGGCCTAAAATAATAACACATGGCTGTAGGCAATTTTAAATTGGTTCCAGGGGTACACGGGCAGCAGTGGTGTGGTCAGTGGAGGCCTAGTGGAAGGAGTGACCGCAGACAGGCATCGAAGGCCTAAAATAATAACACATGGCTGTAGGCAATTTTAAATTGGTTCCAGGGGTACACGGGCAGCAGTGGTGTGGTCAGCGGAGGCCTAGTGGAAGGAGTCACCGCAGACAGGCATCGAAGGCCTAAAATAATAACACATGGCTGTAGGCAATTTTAAATTGGTTCCAGGGGTACACGGGCAGCAGTGGTGTGGTCAGTGGAGGCCTAGTGGAAGGAGTGACCGCAGACAGGCATCGAAGGCCTAAAATAATAACACATGGCTGTAGGCAATTTTAAATTGGTTCCAGGGGTACACGGGCAGCAGTGGTGTGGTCAGTGGAGGCCTAGTGGAAGGAGTGACCGCAGACAGGCATCGAAGGCCTTAAAATAATAACACATGGCTGTAGGCAATTTTAAATTGGTTCCAGGGGTACACGGGCAGCAGTGGTGTGGTCAGTGGAGGCCTAGTGGAAGGAGTCACCGCAGACAGGCATCGAAGGCCTAAAATAATAACACATGGCTGTAGGCAATTTTAAATTGGTTCCAGGGGTACACGGGCAGCAGTGGTGTGGTCAGTGGAGGCCTAGTGGAAGGAGTCACCGCAGACAGGCATCGAAGGCCTAAAATAATAACACATGGCTGTAGGCAATTTTAAATTGGTTCCAGGGGTACACGGGCAGCAGTGGTGTGGTCAGTGGAGGCCTAGTGGAAGGAGTCACCGCAGACAGGCATCGAAGGCCTAAAATAATAACACATGGCTGTAGGCAATTTTAAATTGGTTCCAGGTGTACACGGGCAGCAGTGGTGTGGTCAGTGGAGGCCTAGTGGAAGGAGCACCGCAGACAGGCATCGAAGGCCTAAAATAATAACACATGGCTGTAGGCAATTTTAAATTGGTTCCAGGGGTACACGGGCAGCAGTGGTGTGGTCAGTGGAGGCCTAGTGGAAGGAGTCACCGCAGACAGGCATCGAAGGCCTAAAATAATAACACATGGCTGTAGGCAATTTTAAATTGGTTCCAGGGGTACACGGGCCGCAGTGGTGTGGTCAGTGGAGGCCTAGTGGAAGGAGTGACCGCAGACAGGCATCGAAGGCCTAAAATAATAACACATGGCTGTAGGCAATTTTAAATTGGTTCCAGGGGTACACGGGCAGCAGTGGTGTGGTCAGTGGAGGCCTAGTGGAAGGAGTCACCGCAGACAGGCATCGAAGGCCTAAAATAATAACACATGGCTGTAGGCAATTTTAAATTGGTTCCAGGGGTACACGGGCAGCAGTGGTGTGGTCAGTGGAGGCCTAGTGGAAGGAGTCACCGCAGATAGGCATCGAAGGCCTAAAATAATAACACATGGCTGTAGGCAATTTTAAATTGGTTCCAGGGGTACACAGGCAGCAGTGGTGTGGTCAGTGGAGGCCTAGTGGAAGGAGTGACCACAGACAGGCATCGAAGGCCTAACATAACAAAAATGTCAATACAATGGTATTGTCAGTGGCAGGCATTGAAGGATGTCAGCGCATAGACTAAACATTGGTGGAGCTGTGAGATAATTTTGCAAGTGGTAGAGCACTGTTTGAGCTGGGGTGGGGGGAAACTGTCTTGTGGCCGACGGTACAGGCCCAGGGCCCCTCATATTACAACGGTGTGTCTGACGTTGGGTGCGCACCACCACCGCAAGAGACACTTTATTGTACTAGGAGGGACCCAGTGGCAGTGCCGTCGACCAAAAGCGGGCTCACCCACCTCTTCAGACAAACTGCACTCTCATGGGTGCTGTCGCCAAGTGTCGATACCACGGCCCCGTGTGGGGAGTTTGGCCATTTAGTGAGGTGTAAACATGTCGTATGCTGTATAATCAGGTGCTGAAAATTACGAGATTGGAAAAGGCATTCAGAATAGTCCACAGGCAAGACCTTTTCATAGGAAAGCTAGGTGTCAGCCGGGCAAGGTGGGGCAAAAGATTTCGAAATCCAGTTGTGGTTCATTTTAATGAAGGTTAGATCATCTACATTTTGGGTAGCCAGACGAGTCCTTTTTTCTGTTAGTATTGAACCTGCAGCACTGAATACTCTTTCTGATAGGACACTAGCTGCCAGGCAAGCAAGCTCCTGCAATGCATATTCTGCCAATTCTGGCCAGGTGTCTAATTTTGATGCCCAGTAATCAAATGGGAATGACGGTTGAGGGAGAACATCGATAAGGGATGAAAAATAGTTTGTAACCATACTGGACAAATGTTGTCTCCTGTCACTTTGAATTGATGCTGCAGTACCTGTCCTGTCTGCGGTCATAGCAAAATCACTCCACAACCTGGTCAGAAAACCCCTCTGGCCAACGCCACTTCTGATTTCTGCCCCTCTAACTCCTCTGGTCTGCTGGCCCCTGCAGCTCGTGTGAGAACGATCACGGGCGCTGTGTGCAGGGAATGCCAGAAGCAAACGGTCAACAAGAGTTGATTGTTTGGTTGCTAATATTAGTTCCAAGTTCTCATGTGGCATTATATTTTGCAATTTATGCCTTTATAGCGAGGATCAAGGAGGCAGGCCAACCAGTAATCGTCATCATTCATCATTTTAGTTATGCGTGTGTCCCTTTTGAGGATACGTAAGGCATAATCCGCCATGTGGGCCAAAGTTCCAGTTCTCAAATCTGCGGTTGTGCTTGGTTGAGGGGCAGTTTCAGGCAAATCCACGTCACTTGTGTCCCTCAAAAAACCAGAACCCGGCCTTGCCGCGCCACCAATTTCCAGTGGTCCCGGAAAAGCTTCCTCATTAAAAATATAATCATCCCCATCATCCTCCTCGTCCTCCTCTTCGCCCGCTACCTCGTCCTGTACACTGCCCTGGCCAGACAATGGCTGACTGTCATCAAGGCTTTCCTCTTCCTCAGCTGCAGACGCCTGATCCTTTATGTGCGTCAAACTTTGCATCAGCAGACGCATTAGGGGGATGCTCATGCTTATTATGGCGTTGTCTGCACTAACCAGCCGTGTGCATTCCTCAAAACACTGAAGGACTTGACACATGTCTTGAATCTTCGACCACTGCACACCTGACAACTCCATGTCTGCCATCCTACTGCCTGCCCGTGTATGTGTATCCTCCCACAAAAACATAACAGCCCGCCTCTGTTCACACAGTCTCTGAAGCATGTGCAGTGTTGAGTTCCACCTTGTTGCAACGTCTATGATTAGGCGATGCTGGGGAAGGTTCAAAGAACGCTGATAGGTCTGCATACGGCTGGAGTGTACGGGCGAACGGCGGATATGTGTGCAAAGTCCACGCACTTTGAGGAGCAGGTCGGATAACCCCGGATAACTTTTCAGGAAGCACTGCACCACCAGGTTTAAGGTGTGAGCCAGGCAAGGAATGTGTTTCAGTTGGGAAAGGGAGATGGCAGCCATGAAATTCCTTCCGTTATCACTCACTACCTTGCCTGCCTCAAGATCTACAGTGCCCAGCCACGACTGCGTTTCTTTCTGCAAGAACTCGGACAGAACTTCCGCGGTGTGTCTGTTGTCGCCCAAACACTTCATAGCCAATACAGCCTGCTGACGTTTGCCAGTAGCTGCCCCATAATGGGAGACCTGGTGTGCAACAGTGGCAGCTGCGGATGGAGTGGTTGTGCGACTGCGGTCTGTGGACGAGCTCTCGCTTCTGCAGGAGGACGAAGAGGAGGAGGAGGGGGTGCGAACGGCTACAGCCAATTGTTTCCTAGACCGTGGGCTAGGCAGAACTGTCCCAAACTTGCTGTCCCCTGTGGACCCTGCATCCACCACATTTAACCAGTGTGCCGTGATGGACACGTAACGTCCCTGGCCATGCCTACTGGTCCATGCATCTGTTGTCAGGTGCACCTTTGTGCTCACAGATTGCCTGAGTGCATGGACGATGCGCTCTTTAACATGCTGGTGGAGGGCTGGGATGGCTTTTCTGGAAAAAAAGTGTCGACTGGGTAGCTCGTAGCGTGGTACAGCGTAGTCCATCAGGGCTTTGAAAGCTTCGCTTTCAACTAACCGGTAGGGCATCATCTCTAACGAGATTAGTCTAGCTAGGTGTGCGTTCAAACCCTGTGTACGCGGATGCGAGGCTAAGTACTTCCTTTTTCTAACCATAGTCTCATGTAGGGTGAGCTGGACTGGAGAGCTGCAGATCGTGGAACTAGCGGGGGTGCCGGTGGACATGGCAGACTGAGAGACGGTGGGAGATGGTATTGTTGCCACCGGTGCCCTAGATGCAGTGTTTCCTACTACGAAACTGGTGATTCCCTGACCCTGAAGACTTTGGCCTGGCAAAGAAACCTGCACAGATACTGCAGGTGGTGCGGAAAATGGTGGCCCTACACTGCCGGAAGGGATGTTGCGTTGCTGACTAGCTTCATTGGCCGAGGGTGCTACAACCTTAAGGGACGTTTGGTAGTTAGTCCAGGCTTGCAAATGCATGGTGGTTAAATGTCTATGCATGCAACTTGTATTGAGACTTTTCAGATTCTGTCCTCTGCTTAAGGTAGTTGAACATTTTTGACAGATGACTTTGCGCTGATCAATTGGATGTTGTTTAAAAAAATGCCAGACTGCACTCTTTCTAGCATCGGATACCTTTTCAGGCATTGCAGACTGAGCTTTAACCGGATGGCCACGCTGTCCTCCAACAGGTTTTAGCTTTGCCACGCGTTTTGGGCAAGATACGGGCCCGGCAGATGGAACCTGTTGCGATGTTGATGCCTGCTGCGGCCCCTCCTCCTCCGCTTCAGAACTGCTGCCGCCTGCACCCTGTTCCCCCAATGGCTGCCAATCGGGGTCAAGAACTGGGTCATCTATTACCTCTTCTTGTAGCTCGTGTGCAACTTCGTCTGTGTCACCGTGGCGGTCGGTGGTATAGCGTTCGTGATGGGGCAACATAGTCTCATCAGGGTCTGATTCTTGATCAGCACCCTGCGATGGCAATGTTGTGGTCTGAGTCAAAGGACCAGGATAGTAGTCTGGCTGTGGCTGTGCATCAGTGCACTCCATGTCAGATTCAACTTGTAATGGGCATGGACTGTTAACTGCTTCACTTTCTAAGCCAGGGACGGTATGTGTAAAGAGCTCCATGGAGTAACCCGTTGTGTCGCCTGCTGCATTCTTCTCTGTTGTTGTTTTTGCTGAAGAGGACAAGGAAGCGACTTGTCCCTGACCGTGAACATCCACTAACGACGCGCTGCTTTGACATTTACCAGTTTCACGAGAGGAGGCAAAAGAGCTAGAGGCTGAGTCAGCAAGATAAGCCAAAACTTGCTCTTGCTGCTCCGGCTTTAAAAGCGGTTTTCCTACTCCCAGAAAAGGGAGCGTTCGAGGCCTTGTGTAGCCAGACGACGAACCTGGCTCCACAGCTCCAGACTTAGGTGCAATATTTTTTTTCCCACGACCAGCTGATGCTCCACCAATACCACTACCCTCATTACCAGCTGACAATGAACGCCCCCGGCCACGACCTCTTCCACCAGACTTCCTCATTGTTTTAAAAACGTTAACAAACGAACGGTATTTGTTGCTGTCACACAACTTACACGGTGAGCTATAACTTCAGTATGATTTAGCTACCCCTTTACAGGTGGGTGAGACCACAACGAAAATCAGCCACAATGTTACACACTCTGTTGTTGTTGGCAACAAATGAGATGGCACACACGCAGGACTGTCACTGAAGCGCAAATGTAAATATTTATCTCCCACTGATTTGTGTTTGTTTTTTTTAAAAGGGAGACTTCAGAAAAAAAAAAAATTTAAAAAAAATTATTTTTTACAGAAGAATTTATAAAACAAATAAAATGAAATGATTGTTTCAGGGAGAATTTAGGAAAAAAAAAAAAAAAAAAAGGCTTTGTAGGGCCCACTGAGTGAGAGAGGACGCACACAGGAGTCAGGAGTGGCACACAAGCCCAGAGGCCAATATTTATCTCCCACTGATTGATGTAGTGATTTTTCCAGGTAGATTTTGGAACCCAAATCAAGCTAAAAAAAATAATAGGCTTTCTATGGCCCACAATTGGGGAGAGAGAGAGAGATGGCACACCCAGGAGTCAAGACTGGCACACAAGCAGAAGGGGCAATATGAATCTCCCACAGATTTTTTTTTTTTTTCAGGGAGACTTGAGAGAAAAAAAAATACCAAAAAAATGATTTTTTTCAGGAATAATTTAGAAACCAAAGAAAATAAAATGATTGTTTCAGGGAGAATTTAGAAAACAAATAAAACAAAAAATAGGCTTTCTAGGGCCCACTGAGTGACAGATGACGCACACAGGAGTCAGGAGTGGCACACAAGCCCAGAGGCCAATATTAATCTCCCACTGATTGATTTAGTGATTTTTTTCGGTAGATTTTGGAACCCAAATCAAGCAAAAAAATTAATAGGCTTTCTATGGCCCACAATTGGGGAGAGAGAGAGAGAGAGATGGCACACCCAGGAGTCAAGACTGGCACACAAGCAGAAGGGGCAATATGAATCTCCCACAGATTTTTTTTTTTTTTTTTCAGGGAGACTTGAGAGAAAAAAAAATACCAAAAAAATGATTTTTTTCAGGAATAATTTAGAAACCAAAGAAAATAAAATGATTGTTTCAGGGAGAATTTAGAAAACAAATAAAACAAAAAATAGGCTTTCTAGGGCCCACTGAGTGACAGATGACGCACACAGGAGTCAGGAGTGGCACACAAGCCCAGAGGCCAATATTAATCTCCCATTTTTTTTTTTTCCAGGGAAAATTTATAAACCCAATAAAAAAAATAATAATAAATAGGCTTTCTATGGCCCACTATCTGAGAGAGAGAGATGGCACGCTTAGGACTGGCACACAAGCCCAAAGCCCAATATTAATCTCCCACTGATTGATTTAATGATTTTTTCAGGTAGAATTTAGAACCCAAATCAAGCAAAAAAATTAATAGGCTTTCTATGGCCCACTGAGTGAGAGATGGCACACACAGGAGTAAGGAGTGGCACACAAGCCCTGAGGCCAATATTTTTCTCCCACTGATTGATTGATTGATTTTTGCAGGTAGAATTATGAACCCAAATCAACCCAAAAAATAAATAGGCTTTCTATGGCCCACTATTTGTGAGAGAGATGGCACGCTCAGGACTGGCACACAAGCCCAGAGGCCAATATTAATCTCCCACTTTTTTTTTTTTCCAGGGAAAATTTATAAACCCAATACAAAAAATAATAATAAATAGGCTTTCTATGGCCCACTATCTGAGAGAGAGAGATGGCACGCTTTGGACTGGCACACAAGCCCAAAGGCCAATACTAATCTCCCACTGATTGATTGATTGATTTTTTAAGGTAGAATTATGAACCCAAATCAACCAAAAAAATAAATAGGCTTTCTATGGCCCACTATTTGTGAGAGAGATGGCACGCTCAGGACTGGCACACAAGCCCAGAGGCCAATATTAATCTCCCACTTTTTTTTTTTTTCCAGGGAAAATTTATAAACCCAATAAAATAATAAAGAAATAGGCTTTCTATGGCCCACTATCTGAGAGAGAGATGGCACGCTTAGGACTGGCACACAAGCCCAAAGGCCAATATTAATCTCCCACTGATTGATTTATTGATTTTTTCAGGTAGAATTTAGAACCCAAATCAAGCAAAAAAATTAATAGGCTTTCTATGGCCCACTGAGTGAGAGATGGCACACACAGGAGTAAGGAGTGGCACACAAGCCCTGAGGCCTATATTTTTCTCCCACTGATTGATGTTGTGATTTTTTCTGGTAGATTTTGGAACCCAAATCAAGCAAAAAAATAAATAGGCTTTCTATGGCCCACTGAGTGAGAGATGACACAGACAGAGATGGCACTCTAGCAGAAATGTCAATCTTAATCTCCCACCAAAAAAAAAAAAAAAAAAAAAGGAACTATCCTTCAATTACTATCTCCCTGCAGTAATCTCAGCCAGGTATGGCAGGCAGCAATAAGGAGTGGACTGATGCACAAATTAAATAAAAAGTGTGGACAAACAAACAAGATAGCTGTGCAGAAAGGAAGGAACAAGAGGATTTGTGCTTTGAAAAAAGCAGTTGGTTTGCACAGCGGCGTACACACAGCAAAGCAGCTATCAGGGAGCCATCTAGGGCAGCCCAATGAGCTACAGCGCTGAGGAAAAAAAAAAAAAAAAGGAGCTTCCACTGTCCCTGCACACCGAAGGTGGTGTTGGGCAGTGGAAATCGCTACAGCACAAGCGGTTTTGTGGTTAATGGACCCTGCCTAACGCTATCCCTGCTTCTGACGAAGCGGCAGCAACCTCTCCCTAAGCTCAGATCAGCAGCAGTAACATGGCGGTCGGCGGGAACTCCCCTTTATAGCCCCTGTGACGCCGCAGACAGCAAGCCAATCACTGCAATGCCCTTCTCTAAGATGGTGGGGACCAGGACCTATGTCATCACGCTGCCCACACTCTGCGTTTACCTTCATTGGCTGAGAAATGGCGCTTTTCGCGTCATTGAAACGCGACTTTGGCGCGAAAGTCGCGTACCGCATGGCCGACCACGCACAGGGGTCGGATCGGGTTTCATGAAACTCGACTTCGCCAAAAGTCGGCGACTTTTGAAAATGTTCGACCCGTTTCGCTCAACCCTATTCCTGAGTATTCCTGAGTATTCTCAAAGAGGGGGTAATTTTGTCTGCCATCTCCCCTGATTTGCGGCGGGTGCTGCAAAAATTTCAGGCTGATAGACCTGACCGTTGCCCAGCGGAGAAACTGTTTGTCCCTGATAGATGGACTAGTAGAGTTATCTCTGAGATTCATTGTTCAGTGTTGGCTGGGCATCCTGGAATCTTTGGTACCAGAGATTTGGTGGCTAGATCCTTTTGGTGGCCGTCTTTGTCGCGGGATGTGCGTTCTTTTGTGCAGTCCTGTGGGACTTGTGCTCCGGCTAAGCCCTGCTGTTCTCGTGCCAGTGGGTTGCTTTTGCCCTTGCCGGTCCCGAAGAGGCCCTGGACGCATATTTCTATGGATTTTATTTCGGATCTCCCCGTCTCTCAAAAAATATCGGTCACTTGGGTGGTTTGTGATCGCTTTTCTAAGATGGTCCATTTGGTACCCTTGTCTAAATTGCCTTCCTCCTCTGATTTGGTGCCATTATTTTTCCAGCATGTGGTTCGTTTACATGGTATCCTGGAGAACATCGTTTCTGACAGAGGTTCCCAGTTTGTTTCGAGGTTTTGGCGATCCTTTTGTGCTAGGGTGGGCATTGATTTGTCTTTCTCCTCGGCTTTCCATCCTCAGACAAATGGCCAAACCGAACGAACTAATCAAACTTTGGAAACATATCTGAGATGCTTTGTTTCTGCTGATCAGGATGATTGGGTGTCCTTTTTGCCGTTGGCTGAGTCCGCCCTTAATAATCGGGCCAGCTCGGCTACTTTGGTTTCACCGTTTTTCTGCAATTCTGGTTTCCATCCTCGTTTCTCTTCAGGGCAGGTTGAGTCTTCGGACTGTCCTGGTGTAGATACTGTGGTGGATAGGTTGCAGCAGATTTGGACTCATGTGGTGGACAATTTGACATTGTCCCAGGAGAAGGCTCAACGTTTCCCTAACCGCCGGAGCTGTGTGGGTCCCCGACTTCGTGTTGGGGATTTGGTTTGGTTGTCGTCTCGTTATGTTCCTATGAAGGTTTCCTCTCCTAAGTTTAAGCCTCGTTTCATTGGTCCGTATAACATTTCTGAGCTTATCAATCCTGTGTCATTTCGTTTGGCCCTTCCTGCTTTTTTTGACATCCATAATGTGTTCCATAGGTCGTTATTGCGGAGATACGTGGCGCCTGTGGTTCCATCCGTTGATCCTCCTGCCCCGGTGTTGGTTGAGGGGGAGTTGGAGTATGTGGTGGAGATGATTTTGGATTCTCGTATTTCGAGACGGAAACTCCAGTACCTGGTCAAGTGGAAGGGTTATGGTCAGGAAGATAATTCCTGGGTTTTTGCCTCTGATGTTCATGCTGCCGATCTGGTTCGTGCCTTTCATTTGGCTCATCCTGGTCGGCCTGGGGGCTCTGGTGAGGGTTCGGTGACCCCTCCTTTGGGGAATTTCTCTGAGGCAAGGTAGGCTTTATTTTTCTATCTTCAGGGCTAGCTAGTTCCTTAGGCTGTGCCGAGCGTTAGGAGCAATCCACGGCTATTTCTAGTGTGGTTGATAGGATTAGGGATTGCTGTCAGCAGAGTTCCCACGTCCCAGAGCTCGTCCTTTATTATCAGTAACTATCAGGTCATTCCGTGTGCTCTTAACCACCAGGTTCATTATTGTCATGACCACCAGGTCATAACACATCACCGTTGCTGTGTGCTGGGAATGCCTGAACCAAACGGTCTACAAGAGTTGCTTGTTTGGTGGCCAATATTTGCTCAAGGTTCTCATGTGGCATGATATTTTGTCATTTTCCTTTATATCGTGGATCCAGTGTTATGACCTGGTGGTCAGGACAATAATGGACCTGGTGGTAACGAGCACACGGAATGACCTGATAGTTACTGATAATATAGGACGAGCTCTGAGACGTGGGAACTCTGCTGACCGCAATCTCTAAACCTATCACACACACTAGAAATAGCCGTGGAGCGCTCCTGACGCTCCCTAGGCGCCTCGTCACAGCCTATGGAACTAGCTAGCCCTAAAGATAGAAAAACAAAGCCTACCTTGCATCAGAGAAATTCCCCAAAGGAAAAGGCAGCCCCCACATATAATGACTGTGAGTAAAGATGAAAATTACAAACACAGAGATGAAATAGATTTAGCAAAGTGAGGCCCGACTTACTGAACAGACAGAGGATAGGAAAGGTAGCTTTGCGGTCAGTACAAAAAACTACAAAAAGACCACGCAGAGGGCGCAAAAAGACCCTCCGCACCGACTCACGGTGCGGAGGCGCTCCCTCTGCATCCCAGAGCTTCCAGCAAGCAAGACAACAATCAAAATAGCAAGCTGGACAGAAAAATAGCAAACCAGAGAAAAACAAGCAGGAACTTAGCTTCTGCTGGGGAGACAGGTCAAAAGAACGATCCAGGAGTGAACTAGACCAATACTGGAACATTGACAGGTGGCATGGAGCAATGATCTAGGTGGAGTTAAATAGAGCAGCCAGCTAACGAATTAACCTCCTCACCTGTGGAAGGAACCTCAGAAGCCGCAGCCCCACTCACCGCCACCAGAGGAAGCCCATGGACAGAACCAGCCGAAGTACCATTCATGACCACAGGAGGGAGCTTGACAACAGAATTCACAACAATCCAGGAGGCAGGCCAACCAGTAATCGTCATCGGTCATCATTTTGATAATGCGGGTTTCCCTTTTTAGGATACGCAAGGCATGCTCTGCCATGTGGGCCAATGTTCCAGGTGTTAATTCACTGCTTGTGCTGGGTTGAGGAGCACTTTCTTGCAAATCAACATCACTTGTGTCCTGCAAAAACCCTGTACCTGATCTTGCAACGCCTCCAGTTTCTATTGCCCCCTGTGAAGCATCCTCCTCCCATAAATATTCATCCCCATCATCCTCCTCCTCCTCCTCTTCGTCTGCCATCTCATCCAGGAGAGTTCCCTGAGCAGACAATGGCTGATTGTCATCAAGGCTTCCCTCCTCCTCAGCTGCAGATGCCTGCTCCTTAATGTGCTTCAAACTTTGCATCAGCAGACGCATTAGTGGGATGCTCATACTTATGATGGCGTCATCTGCACTGACCAGCCATGTGCATTCCTCAAAACACTGAAGGACTTGACAGAGGTCTTGGAGCTTCGACCACTGCACACCAGACAACTCCATGTCTGCCATCCAACTGCCTGCCCGTGTATGTGTATCCTCCCACAAATAATTACAGTATGCCTCTGTTCGCACAACCTCTGAACCATATGCAGTGTGGAGTTCCACCTTGTTGCAACGTCGATTATTAGGCGGTGCTGGGGGAAGATTCAGCGATCGCTGATGGTTCAGCATACGGCTTGATTGTACAGGCGACCGGCGGATGTGCGAGCAAAGTCTTCGCACCTTCAGGAGCAGGGCTGGTAACTCCGGATAATTTTTGAGGAAGCACTGTACCATCATGTTCAAGGTGTGAGCCAGGCTAGGTATGTGTTTAAGTTCTGAAAGGGCTATGGCAGCCATAAAATTCCTTCCGTTATCACTGACTACCTTGCCTGCCTCAACATGTACACTGCCCAGCCATGACAGAGTCTGTTGCTGCAAGTACTCGGCTAGAACTTCCACGGTGTGTCTGTTGTCGCCCAAACACTTCATTTGGTGGTGGTGGACATTGCAGATTGAAAGAGGGTTGGTGATGGTATTCTCGATTTTGGCCTACATACGGTGTTTCCTACCAATAACCTTGTGATTCCCTGACTGCTTTGGCCTTGCGACGATACCTCCACATTTGCTGCTTATGGTGTCCTAACCGGCGAGCTTACAGTGAGGGAAGCAATGTAGCGTTGCTGACTACCGTCATTCTGAGCAGGTGCACCAACGGTATGGGACCTTTGGTAGTCAGTTCAGGCTTGCAAGTGCATGCTGGTTAAATGTCTAAGCATGCACGTTGTATTTAAATTTTGCAGATTCTTCCCTCTGCTAAAGGTCTTTGAGCATTTCTTACAGATAACTTTTGACTGATCATTCGGATCTTGGTTAAAAAGTTGCCACACTGCACTCTTCCTACTATGGAATACCTTTATAATAACAGGAGGAACAACTGAGCATCGATGAACAATTTCAATAAACTTTATTCAAAGGTTAAAAAGTACCATGTAATTTCAAATAAGTATATCATAAAGTAACAAAAACAAAGATGAAAAATCAAGAAAATGCTGAAGACATAGCCCCCATACCTCTACTCCCCCACCCTGAAATAACTACCCGACATAGATGTACATATCAGGCCCCTGCCTACCCACTCCCCCCCCCACCTGAGAAGTACAGAGGAGGGGCGAAGAAATAAGGTGCTGGATATAACTAACAATATCGGTATATACACTCGTATGCCCCCCCAGACCGACCCCTTTCCCTATGTGTCATGTAGCATAATTAATAGGAACACCATATAATAACAAGGTTCATGAGGCTGACATGAGGGCAAAGACAGGGCTAATTCGGTCTATAGGCAGATAGAGGGAACTACCAGCATACCTCCACATTTGCTGCTTATGGTGTCCTAACCGGCGAGCTTACAGTGAGGGAAGCAATGTAGCGTTGCTGACAACCGTCATTCTGAGCAGGTGCACCAACGGTATGGGACATTTGGTAGTTAGTTCAGGCTTGCAAGTGCATGCTGGTTAAATGTCTAAGCATGCACGTTGTATTTAAATTTTGCAGATTCTTCCCTCTGCTAAAGGTCTTTGAGCATTTCTTACAGATAACTTTTGACTGATCATTCGGATCTTGGTTAAAAAGTTGCCACACTGCACTCTTCCTACTATGGAATACCTTTTCAGGCATTGCACACTGTGCTACTTTCACCAGATGGCCACACTGTCCTAAAACTGTTTTTGTTTTTGACAAATGTTTTTGGCCTGATATGGGCCTGCCAGATGACAGCTGTTGCGATGTAGATGGCTGCTGCGGATCATCCTCCTCCGCTTCTGAGCTACTGGCAGCGGCACCCTCTTCCCCCAATGGCTGCCAATCTGGGTCAACAATTGGGTCATCTATCACCTCCTCTTCAATGTCATGTGCACCTTCCTCTGTGTCACCGTGTAAGGTGCTATAGCATTCGGGACGGGGCACCATAGTCTCATCAGGGTCAGATTCTGGCTCAGTACACTGCGAGGGAAATGTAGTGATCTGAGTCAATGGAACAGCATTATAATCTAGCTGTGGCTGTGCATCAGTGCAATCCATGTCCGATTCATCTTGTAATGGGCAGTTAACAATTTCCCGTTCCAACCTAGGCACGGTATGTGTAAAGAGCTCCATGGAGTAACCTGCAGTGTCGCCTGACGAATCCTTCACTTTTGGTTATGGTGAAGGACACAAGGACACGTCTTGTTCCTGATCGGGAGCATCCACTGACTACTCGCTGCTTTTATATTTGGAACTTTCTGAAGAGGAGGCGAAAGAGCTAGAGGCTGAGTCAGCAAGGAAAGCCAAAACTTTTTCCTGCTGCTCCGGCTTTAAAAGCTGTTTTCCTACTCCCAGATAAGGAAGCCTTCGAGACCTTGTGTAGCCAGACGATGACACTGGCTCAACACCTCCAGCCTTAGGTTCTATTGTGCTTTTGCCTCTACCACCAGATGCACCACCACCACCATCAGTACCAGCTCGCAACCACCGCCCAGGGCCTCTTCCACCTGACTTCCTCATTTTTTGGAAAATCTAACCAAAATAACAAATGTTATATGGTACTGTAAAACAAGGTAGAAGGTGTATATAAACGTGTTGAGATTTTAAATCTCCCTTTTTTTTGGGAGACTGAACAAAAAATCAGGCCTTGTGCAAAAAACAACACAATGTAAGTGGCTGAAAGTGGCTGGCTGATATACGACAAACTAACAGGACAGAAGTATATCCACTTTGTGAGAATTTGAATCTCCCCTTTTTTTGGGGGAGACTGAACCACAACTTAGGCCCAGTGTATATAACAATGCAATCTAAGTGGCAGAAAGTGGATGGCTGATATACGACAAACTAACAGGACAGAAGTATATCCACTTTGTGAGAATTTGAATCTCCCCTTTTTTGGGGGGAGACTGAACCACAACTTAGGCCCAGTGTATATAACAACGCAATCTAAGTGGCAGAAAGTGGCTGGCTGATATACGAAAAACTAACAGGACAGAAGTATATCCACTTTGTGAGAATTTGAATCTCCCCTTTTTTGGGGGAGACTGAAACACATCTTAGGCCCAGTGTATATAACAACGCAATCTAAGTGGCAGAAAGTGGCTGGCTGATACACGACAAACTAACAGGACAGAAATATATCCACTTTGTGATAATTTGAATCTCACTTTTTTTGGGGGGGAGACTAAACCAAACCTCAGGCCCTGTGCATAAAACAACACAATGTAAGTGGCAGAAAGTGGCTGTCTGATATACCACAAACTAACAGGACTGAAATATATCCATAATTTGAATCTCACTTTTTTTGGGGGGAGACTAAACCAAACCTCAGGCCCTGTGCATAAAACAACACAATGTAAGTGGCAGAAAGTGGCTGGCTGATATACCACAAACTAACAGGACTGCAGTATATCCACTTTGTGATAATTTGAATCTCGCTTTTTTGGGGGGAGACTAAACCAAACCTCAGGCCCTGTGCATAAAACAACACAATGTAAGTGGTAGAAAGTGGCTGGCTGATATACCACAAACTAACAGGACTGAAATATATCCATAATTTGAATCTCACTTTTTTTGGGGGGAGACTAAACCAAACCTCAGGCCCTGTGCATAAAACAACACAATGTAAGTGGCAGAAAGTGGCTGGCTGATATACCACAAACTAACAGGACTGCAGTATATCCACTTTGTGATAATTTGAATCTCGCTTTTTTGGGGGGAGACTAAACCAAACCTCAGGCCCTGTGCATAAAACAACACAATGTAAGTGGCAGAAAGTGGCTGGCTGATATACCACAAACTAACAGGACTGCAGTATATCCACTTTGTGATAATTTGAATCTCACTTTTTTGGGGGGGAGACTAAACCAAACCTCAGGCCCTGTGCATAAAACAACACAATGTAAGTGGCAGAAAGTGACTGGAAGATATATGAAAAAATACAAGGACTGTAGTACAATTTCAATCTCCCTACAATGATCTCAGGATAAGTATGGCAGCAATATAAAGGACTGCTGCACACAAAAGTGTGGACAAATAAACAAGATAACTGAAGGAGAAAGGAGCAACAGAATTTGTGCTTTTAAAAAAGCAGTTGGTTTGCACAGCGGCATGCAAACAGCAATGCAGCTATTAGGGAGCCTTATAAGGCAGCCTAATAAGCTACAGAGATGATGCATAAAAATATAGCCTCCACTGTCCCTGCAAACAAATGGTGGTGTTGGACAGTGGAAATCGCTACAGCACAAGCAGTTTCGGGGCTTAACCTTCCCTCCCTAACTATATCCCTTCTTCTGATGAACCTGCGGCAACCTCTCCCTATGCTACGATCGGCAGAAGTAAGATGGCGGTCGGCGTGCACACCCCTTTATAGCCCCTGTGATGCCGCAGAAAGCAAGCCAATCACTGTCATGCCCTTCTCTAAGATGGTGGGGACCTATGTCATCACACTCCCACACTCTGCGTCCTCCTTCATTGGCTGAAAAATGGCACTGAACGCGTCATACAAAACGTGACTTTGGTGCGAAGATCACCAACCTCATAGCCGATCCCACACTAGGATCGGGTCGGGTTTCATGAAACCCGACTTTGCCGAAAGTCGGCGATTTTTGAATTTGTCCGATCCGTTTCGCTCAACCCTATTTCTGATGTTTGACTTTGATATGTGATCATGTCCTAAAATGAACACTGCAGCATAGGCTTGGCATTTATATGTGTGCCTAAAGTCCTGCGAATACAACTGGGTAAAGTATTGAAAGTGAACAGTCGCTATGAATGTTTATGCCAGTCATCTACCCGTGTTCAATCTGTTGCTTTATGTGAGAAGATCAGTTACCACAAAGCTAGTTTTCCACTAGAAGATACCAAGCTTAAATCCTCTCATTGAGTAAGGTTATCTAGAAATATATTTTATCTACATTTGCTTTCTACTATCCATGAGTGCTGACACTAGACATCACTTTCCACAAAGGCTGAGTGTATTTCTCGTCTATATAACAGGCATTCCACCACATAAATACCCATCACAACCTATTATACCTGGTGGCCTATGATGGACAATTATATTCATTGATGATTGAAGGCAATAAAATGTACCTAGAGGTCAATTTTTTTAAAATCTAAATTAGTCTAACATTTGTATAGCTGTCAAAGTTTTTTGCTACAGATCAATGACTTGCTTGAATTCACATAACCATCCAATGAAATAATAAAATTCTGGCTACCTATAACCACTCTGTCACTCATTGTGTTGTTTTCTTTATATCTCCTGTTGATCTCAATAATAAACCAATGTGCATTAAATAAACCCACAGGAAAAAAGAAAATTGTATTTTTTTTCTTAAACACTTATAGTGCTGTCACTATGTACTAGAAAATCCCATTAGGTGTGCGTCAGGTGTTTATAGACCGTGTGTGGTGAGTGGTACATGAAGTTCCAACAAATCCATGATACACCATAGGAAACAAATCAAGAAAGAAGGCATAACTTTTTTATTTGATTACGCACAATTTAAAGCCAGGCTCTCATTGCTGTTTTACAATTTTTAGCAGTTTGGCAGTGTGTATACAGTATATATATATATATATATATATATATATATACATATATATATGTATATATATATATATATATATATATATATATATATACACACACACACCGGTATATATATATCTACCGCTCAAAATATATATATATATATATATACATACTGCTCAAAAAAATAGAAGGAACACTTACACTACAGAATATAACTCCTAGTAACTCAAACTTCTGTGAAATCAAACTGTCCACTTAGGAAGCAACACTGTTTGACAATCAATTTCACATGATGTGCAAATAGAATAGACAACAGATGGAAATAAAGGAGTGGTTCTACATGCGAGGACCACAGACCACATCTCAGTACCAATGCATTCTGGCTGATGTTTTGGTCACTTTTGAATGTAGGTTATGTTAGGAGTTGAGTTTCCTCTGCTGCACAGGGGGAATCTCGATCCGTGTCTGCTGCGGTCTCCCATTCTGCATCGGCCGCAGTGGGGGCTGCTCAGCGGAGACGTCGCTCCCAGCGTCTCGCTGAGGCTGATTCTGTGCATAGGGTCACTACTGCCTTTTCTGGCTTTCCTATGGTACCCTGCACTGATCTTCGGCGAGCAGGCCTCTCTGGGACTAAGTCCTTATTTACACACACTGAGAATGCCCAGGGCAAGATCTCCCGTTGGAGGTCGAGGGTCACATGCTCAGGTACTGCAGCGTATCCCATTGGTCCTCCAGGAAGGTCCTGAAAGGGCAAAACTTCGGTAGCAGCTTCCTGTGCTGTAACTATATAAACTGCGCATGACCGCACGGCCATGCGCTAGTATTGTTTTGATATTATGTGTGTGTGTAGATGGATGTATGTCGAAGGATGAAAGCTCCTAAATATCCCATTCCTAGTGTTGTTGTCTGTTTGTGAATGGAGGTAGCTATCTAGCGCCCGACTAGCCATCAGCACGTAACACACATCACAGCGTCAAGTTGCTGTGTCCGCCAGTACGGCGCCTTGCGCTTTCTCTACGCTTTCCTGACCCAAGCCTGGGTGGTTAGTGAAGTCCGTCAGTGCGGCACCGCACGCACTCTTGTGCCTTTATATATTATTATTTATGTTTTTCTGACACCCCAGTTGCGGTGTCGAGCGCATGAGGTCTTCTGAACTCAAATCCTCAGTCTCGGGTTTGAGATTAGAGACTCCTTGCTTGCGCTCTATGTGCGGTACCGTGGTCCTGTGACGCAACAGGGTCGCTTCCTTCACACAGGGTGAAGTTAACCCATGTGTGTATTCTTATAGTACCGCCATATAGTATGTCTTTACAAGCAGCAGAGTTTTTACCTGCACGGTGGACCTCGGACTGCGAACGCACCTAGTTCCATATCATCTTATACTTGGTGCGTTCCGCCAGTCCTTAACAGGTTGTGCTTTCACATTCGTGGTAGCATGAGACGGACTCTACAACCCACAAAAGTGGCTCAGGTAGTGCAGCTCATCCAGGTTGGCACATCAATGTGAGATGTGGCAAGAATGTTTGCTGTGTCTGTCAGCGTAGTGTCCAGAGGCTGGTGGCGCTACCAGGAGACAGGCCAGTACACCAGAAGATGTGGAGGGGGCCGTAGGAGGGCACCAACCCAGCAGCATGGCCGCAACCTCAGCCTTTGTGCAAGGAGGAACAGAAGGACCACTGCCAGAGCCCTGCAAAATGACCTCCAGCAGGACACAAATGTGCATGTGTCTGCACAAACGGTTAGAAACCGACTCCATGAGGATGGTCTGAGTGCCTGACGTCCACAGATGGGGGTTGTGCTCACAGCCCAACACTGTGCAGGACGCTTGGCATTTGCCACAGAACACCAGAATTGTCAAATTCGCCACTGGCACCCTGTGCTTTTCACAGATGAAAGCAGGTTCACACTGAGCACATGTGACAGATGTGACAGCGTCTGGAGACGCTATGGAGAGTGATCTGCTGCCTGCAACATCCTTCAGCATGACAGGTTTGGCAGTGGGTCAGTAATAGTGTGGGGTGGCATTTCTTTGGAGGGCTGCACTGCCCTCCATGTGCTTGCCAGAGGTAGCCTGACTGCCATTAGGTACCGAGATGACATCCTCAGACCCCTTGTGAGACCATATGCTGGTGCGGTTGGCCCTGGGTTCTTCCTAATGCAGGACAATGCCAGACCTCATGTGGCTGGAGTGTGTCAGCAGTTCCTGCAAGATGAAGGCATTGAAGCTATGGACTAGCCCGCCACCCTGGGTTCCTCCTAATGCAGGACAATGCCAGACCTCATGTGGCTGGAGTGTGTCAGCAGTTCCTGCAAGATGAAGGCATTGAAGCTATGGACTGGCCCGCCCATTCCCCAGACCTGAATCTGATTGAACACATCTGGGACATTATGTCTCCCACCATCCACCAACGTCACGTTGTACCAAAGACTGTCCAGTAGTTGGTGGATGCTTTAGTCCAGGTCTTGGAGGAGATCAGTCAGGAGACCATCCACTGCTTCATCAAAAGCATGCCCAGGTGTTGTAGGGAGGTCATACACTACTGAGCATCATTTTCTTGTCTTGAGGCATTTCAACTGAAGTTGGATCAGCCTGTAACTTCATTTTCCACTTTGATTTTGAGCATCATTCCAACTTCAGACCTCCATGGGATATTAGTTGTGATTTACGTTGATGATTTTTAGGTTTTATTGTTCTCAACACATTCCACTATGAAGTGAATAAAGATCTACAGATGGAATATTTCATTCAGTGATATCTAGGATGTGGGATTTTAGTGTTCCCTTTATTTTTTTGAGCAGTGTATATAGCATAGAAGTGAATCTACACAGACAACAAAAAAGAGAAGCAGGTCACAGACATATTGTGTAGTTCAAGCAGAAGGGACTCACACACATGCATCTCGCTTATATAGATTCTTTTGTACAAATGTACTGTATATCAATTGAAGCAAGTACAAAAGTGCCAGGAGCAAACTGCAATACAGTCTCCTAACATTCTATTATAGATTTTATCAGAATATGATTGTATACATGGCATAAAGTGTTAAAGAGTACTTGTCATCATGAAAATGCCATCTAATCTGCAGGAATCATTTTATAAAGCAAGAGAAGCAAATCAGATTGATATGAAGGTTTCAGCATAACATGAGTTTTAAACATTTAAACCTATGCTTTTTCTGGGGTTTTGGTCCAGTGGGCGGTCCTATCAGTGACTGACAGCTATCACTGTATGCACACTTATGCATGAAAGGCTGTCAGTCACTGCTAGGATGGCTCACTGGACTGAATATCTCCGAGAAGACGGCTAAAGGATTAAAACACAGGTTATACTGAATCTTTTCTCACAAAATTACATTTTAGTCTACTCAGTCTAACTTAGTCTACTTTAGTCTAACAAGATGCCTGCAGATTAGAAAAAATGTTCCCTCTTACATCGCCTATTAAAGATGTCTACTGTATGCCTTCAAAATCAGTCCCCCAAACACGTCTGCAGATGGAGGATTTATTTTAACTTCATATCCTAAGCAATTTGTCAAGGCTTGTTAAGTGGTCAATATCGACTTTTAGGTTTGCTACATCTAGCAGGTGGACCTAAAGTTCAAGTCCTCTTCCTCTCTGAAGAAGCTAGTTGCATATTAAAACACATACCATTAATAGCAAGGGTTATAGGCATGCAAAGTTGCAATGAATATAAATGCAGAAAACTGGGAACAGAGACTTATTGTAAATGCAGGGAAGGATGAAGCCACATTTTTTGGTAACTTTTCTCTGCAACCTTACAAGCCTTCATTTTCCCTATATGCTCATTTTTATTCATTGCATCTTTGTATGCATATACACTGTGTGCACAATGATTTGGGAGTGTTTTCACCATATCATAATTTTTAGCATCTTTTCCAGATGGATAAAGCTGAATAAACTTGAATGCTTATTGGATGTAGCAGATCAGGTGATGCGCATTTGTGTAATGAAGGAGGGCGTGATCTAAGGATACAACACCCTTTACCATGGTGTGCAGAATTATAATGGTATGTGCCCACATTGCGGAATGGTGTGCAGATTTTTCCGCACTTATTTTCTTAAATCCGCAGGAAATCCGCACTGCGGTTTTCCAGGGTTTTTGTGCAGATTCCTATTGAGGAGCAGGTGTAAACCGCTGCAGAATCCACACAAAGAATTGACATGCTGCGGAATAAACAAGGCAGCGTTTCCACGCGTTTTTTTTCCGCAGCATGTGCACTGCTGATTTTGTTTTCCATAGGCTTACTTGGTACTGTACAACGCATGGAAAACTGCTGCGAATCCGCAGCGGCCAATTGCTGTGGATCTGCAGTAAAATCCGCAGCGTGTGCACATACCCTTAGGCATCTTGTTTTACCTAGGTAAAATGGGCCAAATACAGATTTAACTTAGTGTGAAAAGTCAAAACTTGTTAAAACACAGTTTTCCACCTTACTCAATGCATCCATTTAAACCATATTAAAATATTTTAGTTCACATTCAAGCAATATTCACTAATAGGATTCAACATTACCTCCGCTAAAATATGAGCCAATATCTCAGGAGCTAGAACAGTCATGTCAACTCCTGTGGTCCCATATAACATACCATACATCTATAATACAGAAACTATAGTAGTAAAGCATTTTTGTATAAATAAATAATTAAATGGAGACCAAAGGAAGCCGTGCGAAATTTATCACAGTTGCACACACAAAGTAAACACCCTTCTGTTCCCTAAACCACTTCTTGGTGACCTTACTTATTGACCAAGCAGCTCACTATTGTTTGTGCCATTTTGACAAATAGGAGGGGAGATCTGTATTCATACTATTCTGTCATTGCATAAGGCAGTGTTCCCCAACCTGAGTCCTCAAGAGCCACTATCAGGTCATGTTTTCAAAATTTCCTTATTATTGCCCAGGTGATGGAATTATTGCTTGTGCAGGTGATGCAATTGTCACCAGGCCAAAACTAACAAAATCCTAAAAACGTGTTCTGTTGGTGGCTCTTGAGGACTGATGTTGGGGAACACTGACATAGGGCATCATATTCTGATTTTTTAAAATATTTTTTAAAATAGGCATAGCAAATAACAGATGACTGTCACATATGGGGGGTGAGAAGATGGGCTAGAGTAGTTTTAAGAAGGGAAGCATTAACCCCTTCACAACATCCGCTGTACATGTGCAGCGCTGCGGAAGATGCATTCCCGCAAACTGCTGCACTTGTACGGTGTGATGATCGTGCGGGCTCAACAGAGAATATAAAAGGGCACCTCAAATATATACTGTATATAAATATTGGGATCAACCTATCGCACACCAATAAGTAGCACATTAAGAAGAAAAAGAAGAGTGTGAATTCAGGGATACACCAAACAATATTAAATATTACATATTAATTGAAGAACAAAAAAGTCAAAAGTAGAAAATGTAAAAACATTTAAAAAGCACAACTGGCTGTAGTATAGAAACAGGATCAAGTTAGAATAAAACAAGATCTCCGCTGTCTGTTTATATAATATTACATTATAAGGTACCAGCAAAGATAGTATTAGTCCAATAAGGACCAACCTGATAAGCCCAAGTATGATCAATTCCAACAAATGAACTGTGATGAATTCACAAAATAAATATATGTTCACAACAGGAATTCAAATACATACGAGAGTAGATTGACTATCTGAAACGTTGTCCAGCAATAAGAAATACTACCATGTGTAGAAAACACATAATAGATTAAATATTGTTGGTACAAAAATATAATAACGTTAATGAAGATACCCAAATAGACAGTGGGGAAGAAAGACCCCATGCATATCACCACTACAATTGTGGCTTTATCAGGGGTGGCAGCATCGGTGAGATTTAGCAAGTAATGGGAAACTGATAGAACAGAGAACTAGCCTGAACTGGTGAATAACCAAAAAACAACTGATATAACAAATAGATAAATGGCTGCACTCAATTGTACTAAAGCAAATGAATGTGTGACACATGAAATGTGAATAGCATAATGGCTGGTGAAATCTATGAAAAAACACATAAGATGCTTAGCACAAAATTTGGCCAAAAAATGTGAGCCCATCCACCAACGTCTGTTCAGTCAGTTTACCATTACTTGCTATATACTACGGTACTTTTAGCCAAAGGTAAGTGTTCACACTAGGCAGTCAGGTCAGGGACCCATCCGATCCATGAGATTACCATGACGCTTTATCATCATGCTGCCGAACAAAAAGTGCAATAAAACGTGATCAAAAAGACAAAAGTAATTAAAGATGGTACCGCTGTAAAACATCATCTTGTCCTGCAAAAAACAAGCTGCCATACAGCTCCATTAGCAGAAAATTGAAAAAGTTATAGCTCTTAGAACAAAAGGATGCAAAAATAATTATTTTTTCTACAAAATAGTTTTTATTGTGTAAAAGCGTCAAATCATAAAAAAAGATATAAATTGGGTATCACTGTAATTATACTGACCCAAAAAATAAAGCTGCCTTACCAATTTTACCACAAGCAGAACAGTACAATAAAAAAAAAAGCAATTCCTGAATTGCTGTTATCTGTTCATTCTGTCTCCCAAAAATCAGAATAGAAAGCGATCAAAAAATGTCACGTGCCTGAAAATGCGGTACCAATAAAAATGTCTGCTCGTCCCACTAAAAGCAAGCCATAACATGACTCTGGCTGCCAAAATATGGAAAAATTATAGCTCTCAAAATATGGTGATGCCAAAACTAATTTTCGCAAAAAAACTTGATATAAACTTAGTATCGCTGTAATCTCACCAACCCAAAGAATAAAGTAGTCTAATCACTTATACCGCATAAGGAGCGGCGTAAAAATTAAATAAAAATAATTCTTCACATGATGTTGATTTTTTCATTCTGCCTCCCAAATATCGCAGTAAGGCTCGAGGCACATTTATCCTGTGCTCTGCGCTAAGCGCTTACATCCGAGTTTCTGCGTAAATCTCTGAAATACGTGATTCAGATTTTTAGTACATGACATGGTAAAACCAATGGTGTTGTTCAAAAGTACAACTGATCGCGAAAAAATTAAGCCCTCACTTGGCCATATTGACAGAAAATTAAAAAAGTTATGGCTCTGGGAAAGAGGGGAGCGAAAAACGAAAACGCAAAATCAAACTCTGGGGGTGAAGGGGTTACTCCCATAGAAAACTTATGGAGGGATTTGAAGCTTCGAGTTGCAAGAGACAACCTCAAAATCTTAATGATTTATAGATGATCTGCAAAGAGGAGTGGACCAATTTTCCTCCTGACATGTGCGCAAACAAGGGTTTTGCCACCAAGTATTAAGTCTTGTTTGCCAGAGAAATCAAATACTTATTTCTCACTGCAAAATGCAAATAATTTTATATAATTTATACAATGTGATTTTCTGGATTTTTTTTTGATATTCTATCTCTCAATGTTAAAATTAACCTACACTTAAAATTATAGATTGTTCTTGTCTTTGTCAGTGGGCAAACTTACAAAATCAGCAAGGGATCAAATATTTATTTCCCCCCACTGTACAATGCTCTGAATTCCGACTGCTGTTAACCTCGTCATATAATTTTTACTTCTCTGAATTGATAGGGAAGATGTGCTCTTAGCTAAGGGGGTAGGTGGACTATGTAACTAAGTCTCTCGCTCTCCTACAGAACACTGGAATATAGTTGCAGTTTCATCCGTATAATATGAAAGTTTCTGTATGAAAATTAAAATTTCTCTCTCGCCCCCACAACTTCTCTTTCCTCTGCATCCCTCCCTGATTAAGTGAGTCTGGCAAGGAACAGCTCGGCAGAAGCATAAAAGCAATTTCAATCTGTCCGGCAGCTATCTTGCGAGGTCCTGAGTTAATGATCCGTAGGTTTCCCTCTTAACTCATCCTGCCACCACTACTGATTTTTCTTGATTACTGTAATGAAACGGTCAGGGGATTATTAAACAACCCGCCCGGTATCATTTCATCTGCTGCCCGCCTGATAACACCAGCTGACATTGATTCATAGAAGCTTCTGATTGGCTGGGAGGAAAGTCCACTGATGAAGACTTCTCATCTGCTTTGATTAGCACAATGAGAAGGGGAATGTTGATATATAGGCCACTTTATAGGTTAGCTTGCAGTAGGGGAAGTTAACTTCGCTAAGGCTTGAAAAAAAGGGATAATTGTGGTAGAGATAATTTGATTTAATCCTGACCAACTTTTCATTTTCAGAGTTTTCCATGGTAGTGTAACCATCTCAGGTGATTTAGACAGACAGGTGCTATCTGGTTGATAAGTAAAGGGTTGAATTAGGGAAAGAAATAAAGTACTTTGAGCAAAGAAATATTATATCCTGAGCTATACACTAAGCTAAATGTAATCCTATCACCATATTTATTTATTTTAAAATATAAAAAGATATTTATATAATGAAAAACGTATAGATTGATTGTCACTGGAGCTGAGTGCATCCTTTGAAATTTGAATTAGCAGAATTTCCTCCCAAAACTCGATTCTCTGTAAATAAGTTTGCATTAATCTCAAAATTAAAAGGCCCCATATTGCTTGAAAAAATGTTTGTAGAACACTGTGAGTTCCCCTTAGAGTAAACTTGTTTTGAGCTCTGTGATGCAAGCAAAGCTCTTTTAATGTCCAAATGACAACTTATCTGGCTTGGGGAAAACTAGGGACTAGGGGAAAATATATGGTAATGTGAAGTAACCAACATTGTATTTAACTTTGGATGGGCAAACCTGAACGAGAAAGTTTGGGGTCCGTATCAAACACCTAGTGTGTGCACAGCAGTAGCATAGCTACCGGGGATGGGGGAAGAGGGAGCAGTCGCCTCGGGGACCGTGCTCTGAGGAGGCCCACCTGGAGCTATGCTACTGTAGCTGTATCTGCATGCGCAGCGCACCAATACAGTTACATTCTGTGGCAGAGCAGGGAGAAGACGTCACAACTTGGCGCCCACTGTCTGGAGATGTGCGGGCACTCAGAGCAGTGGATTAACGAGGAGAAGAGGTGACTCAGGTTAGTATTGTATTTATTTTTTGTGGGGCTGCATTAAACTATATAGCATCTGCCTATGGGTTGCTGCCTTATACTATACAGAGGCTGCCTTATACAATACAGAGTCTGCCTATGGGGGGCTGCCTTACTATACAGAGTCTGTCTATGGGGGCTGCCTTATACTATAGCATCTGCCTATGGGGACTGTCTTATACTATACAGAGTTGGCCTATGGGGGCTGTCTTATACTATGCAGAGTTGGCCTATGGGGGCTGCCTTATGCTATAGAGTCTGCCTATGGGTCTTCACTGTCAGGATTCTTTTGAAAATGGCAATATTCCCGCACTTTTTTCCCCCCAAAGTAGTCCCTAAGCCTGCCCCCCATAACACCCTTTCTTATCCTCCACCAGTCCCTATCCATCCTGTTACTTCCCTTCTGGAATCCCTCCCATAGCCAACTGCAGTCATGGGGTGCTTCCATCTAGCTATGCTTATTCCAGCCCCCATCTTGACTGTGTATGGCAAATACGGGTTTCTTACCTTGCAACTGCCCCCCTTTCTGCACCCAACTCGTAGACCATTATACTCCTTGAAAATAAAAACATTATTCATCAGTTCTTTGGATAATATTGGTCACAGCGGCCAGTTTATTAACAAGCAACAACATATAACAAATACATAGCAATTATTTATATAATCTCTAACATGAGGGGAGGGTTCTTGGAGCTAAAAAAATCTGGCTTTTATTTGGCAATAACAAACGAACTTCAACCACCATGTTACCCTCAGCCGTAAACCACCAGCTCGAGAGCACCAAACAACCCGTTCAGGGAAGACTAACCACCAAAAGCTCCCAGGGTAAGACCCCGACCAGAGCCCATTGCCGAATGTCAGATCAAACTCACCTCATTTTAACTTTCCGGAATTACTCACAATTTTTTCCCCGACGAATTAGCGTCAACTCCAAGAACCCCACCCCCTGCCAACTACGAACAGTCCTGAACACCAACACTGCCACTGCTCTTTCAACCCCTTCCTGTATTGCGAGTGCCCACAAATCAATCCCTATTTCGTTTAAATGAACCCAATCTTTCCTCTAAAAATTACCAACCCCAGATTCCAATTCGAAGCGTCTCACACTTATGTCACCATTCCTGGATACAAAACTAAACATGGCCATATTCAACTTAACCCTTGCCCTATTGATCTCCTTAATCGATCTGGCCACCATCCACTTCTTCCTAGGAATAATATCCAACCATACTGTCAATACTCCCGGAAGCAACGTCCACAGTCTCAAAAAATCGAGACGAATATCCCTGATCAATTCTCTGACCAGCTTAACTCCCAAGTCATTTCCACCCATATGCACAGTTAAAATCTGTTTTGTTTTTTAACCTCCGCCAACTTGTTGTGGCTTTCTGGCTGATGGGTTTTTTTCCCTGGTGCTGGGTTGTCTTAGGTCAGGTGATAGTATCACCCTTTATTACCCAACACCTGCCTCCCATTCCTTGATGGACAACAGTGTTAATCCACTGGAGTTTCTGTTTCCATAGGTGCTTTGATAGCTTTCTGTGTTTGATATGTGATGGAAATATATATATATTTCTGTTATGATTAGGTAATTCAGAACCACAATGGACCTTGAAGTTCAGAGCACACAAAGTGACCTGACAATAAAGAAAAGACATAGGACGAGCTCTGAGACGTGGGAACTCTGCTGACCGCAATTCCTAATTCTATCCAACCACACTAGAGGCAGCCGTGGATTGCGCCTAACGCTCCCTATGCAACTCGGCACAGCCTGAGAAACTAGCTAGGCCTAAGATAGAAAAATAAGCCTACCTTGTCTCAGAGAAATACCCCAAAGGAAAAGGCAGCCCCCACATATAATGACTGTGAGTAGAGATGAAAATACAAACGCAGAGATGAAATAGATTTAGCAAAGTGAGGCCCAACTTACTAAACAGACCGAAGATAGGAAAGATAACTTTGCGGTCAACACAAAACCCTACAAACAACCACGCAGAGGGGGCAAAAAGACCCTCTGCACTGACAAACGGTACGGAGGTGCTCCCTCTGCGTCCCAGAGCTTCCAGCAAGCCAGAAAAACTAATTAAGCAAGCTGGACAGAAAAAATAGCAAACAAAAATAACACAAGCAAAACTTAGCTTATGCAGAGCAGACAGGCCACAGGAACGATCCAGGAGGAACAAGACCAATACTAGAACGTTGACTGGAGGCCAGGAGCAAAGCACTAGGTGGAGTTAAATAGAGCAGCACCTAACGACTTCACCACATCACCTGAGGAAGGAAACTCAGAAGCCGCAGTACCACTCACCTCCACCAACGGAAGCTCATAGACAGAATCAGCCGAAGTACCACTCACGACCACAGGAGGGAGCTTGGCCACAGAATTCACATCAGTACCCCCCCCTTGAGGAGGGGTCACCGAACCCTCACCAGAGCCCCCAGGCCGACCAGGATGAGCCATATGAAAGGCACGAACAAGATCGGCAGCATGGACATCAGAGGCAAAGACCCAGGAATTATCTTCCTGACCATAACCCTTCCACTTAATCAGATACTGGAGTTTCCGTATCGAAACACGAGAATCCAAAATCTTCTCCACAATATACTCCAACTCCCCCTCCACCAAAACCGGGGCAGGCGGATCAACAGATGGAGCCATAGGTGCCACGTATCTCCGCAACAATGACCTATGGAATACGTTATGGATTGAAAAAGAATCTGGAAGGGTCAAATGAAAAGACACAGGATTAAGAACCTCAGAAATCCTATACGGACCAATGAAACAAGGCTTAAACTTAGGAGAGGAAACCTTCATAGGAATATGACGAGATGACAACCAAACCAAATCCCCAACACGAAGTCGGGGACCCACACAGCGTCTGCGATTAGCGAAACGTTGAGCCTTCTCCTGGGACAAGGTCAAATTGTCCACTACATGAGTCCAAATCTGCTGTAACCTGTCCACCACCGTATCCACACTAGGACAGTCCGAAGACTCAACCTGCCCTGAAGAGAAACGAGGATGGAACCCAGAGTTGCAGAAAAACGGCGAAACCAAGGTTGCCGAGCTGGCCCGATTATTAAGGGCGAACTCAGCCAAAGGCAAGAAGGACACCCAATCATCCTGATCAGCAGAAACAAAGCATCTCAGATATGTTTCCAAGGTCTGATTGGTTCGTTCGGTCTGGCCATTAGTCTGAGGATGGAAAGCCGAGGAAAAAGACAAATCAATGCCCATCCTAGCACAAAAAGCTCGCCAAAACCTCGAAACAAACTGGGAACCTCTGTCAGAAACGATGTTCTCTGGAATGCCATGTAAACGAACCACATGCTGGAAGAACAATGGCACCAAATCAGAGGAGGAAGGTAATTTAGACAAGGGTACCAAATGGATCATCTTAGAGAAGCGATCACAAACCACCCAAATGACCGACATTTTTTGAGAGACGGGGAGATCCGAAATAAAATCCATAGAGATATGTGTCCAAGGCTTCTTCGGGACCGGCAAGGGCAAAAGCAACCCACTGGCACGAGAACAGCAGGGCTTAGCCCGAGCACAAATCCCACAGGACTGCACAAAAGAACGCACATCCCGCGACAGAGACGGCCACCAAAAGGATCTAGCCACTAAATCTCTGGTACCAAAGATTCCAGGATGACCAGCCAACACTGAACAATGAACCTCAGAGATAACTTTATTCGTCCACCTATCAGGGACAAACAGTTTCTCCGCTGGGCAACGATCAGGTTTATTAGCCTGAAATTTTTGCAGCACCCGCCGCAAATCAGGGGAGATGGCAGACAAAATTACTCCCTCTTTGAGAATACCCGCCGGCTCAGACAAACCCGGAGAGTCGGGCACAAAACTGCTAGACAGGGCATCCGCCTTCACATTTTTAGAGCCCGGAAGGAACGAAACCACAAAGTCAAAACGGGAGAAAAACAGCGACCAACGAGCCTGTCTAGGATTCAACCGTTTGGCAGACTCGAGATAAGTCAAGTTCTTGTGATCAGTCAAGACCACCACACAATGCTTAGCTCCTTCAAGCCAATGACGCCACTCCTCGAATGCCCACTTCATGGCCAGCAACTCTCGATTGCCAACATCATAATTTCGCTCAGCAGGCGAAAACTTCCTGGAAAAGAAGGCTCATGGTTTCATCACCGAGCAATCAGAACTTCTCTGCGACAAAACAGCCCCCGCTCCAATTTCAGAAGCATCAACCTCGACCTGGAACAGAAGCGAAACATCTGGTTGACACAACACAGGGGCAGAAGAATAACTACGCTTTAGCTCTTGAAAAGCTTCCAGCAGAAGACCAATTGACCACATCAGCACCCTTGTTGGTCAAATCGGTCAATGGTTTAGCAATACTAGAAAAATTACAAATAAAGCGACGATAAAAATTAGCAAAGCCCAGGAACTTTTGCAGACTCTTCAGAGATGTCGGCTGAGTCCAATCATAGATGGCCTGGACCTTAACAGGGTCCATCTCGATAGTAGAAGGGGAAAAAATGAACCCCAAAAATGAAACCTTCTGAACACCAAAGAGACACTTTGATCCTTTCACAAACAAAGAATTAGCACGCAGGACCTGGAACACCATTCTGACCTGCTTCACATGAGACTCCCAATCATCCAAGAAGACCAAAATATCATCTAAGTATACAATCAGGAATATATCGTTTCTGGCAGAGGTTCCCAGTTTGTTTCGAGGTTTTGGCGAGCTTTTTGTGCTAGGATGGGCATTGACTTGTCTTTTTTCTCGGCTTTCCATCCTCAGACCAATGGCCAGACCGAACGAACCAATCAGACCTTGGAAACATATCTGAGATGCTTTGTTTCTGCTGATCAGGATGACTGGGTGTCCTTTTTGCCTTTGGCTGAGTTCGCCCTTAATAATCGGGCCAGCTCAGCTACCTTGGTTTCGCCGTTTTTCTGCAACTCTGGGTTCCATCCTCGTTTCTCCTCAGGGCAGGTTGAGTCTTCGGACTGTCCTGGTGTGGATACTGTGGTGGACAGGTTGCAGCAGATTTGGACTCATGTAGTGGACAATTTGACCTTGTCCCAGGAGAAGGCTCAATGTTTCGCTAATCGCAGATGCTGTGTGGGTCCCCGACTTCGTGTTGGGGATTTGGTTTGGTTGTCTTCTCGTCATATTCCTATGAAGGTTTCCTCTCCTAAGTTTAAACCTCGTTTCATTGGTCCGTATAGGATTTCTGAGGTTCTTAATTCTGTGTCTTTTCGTTTGACCCTTCCAGATTCTTTTTCCATCCATAACGTATTCCATAGGTCATTGTTGCGGAGATACGTGGCACCTATGGTTCCATCTGTTGATCCTCCTGCTCTGGCTTTGGTGGAAGGGGAGTTGGAGTATATTGTGGAGAAGATTTTGGATTCTCGTGTTTCAAGACGGAAACTCCAGTATCTGGTTAAGTGGAAGGGTTATGCTCAGGAAGATAATTCCTGGGTCTTTGCCTCTGATGTCCATGCTCCCGATCTTGTTCGTGCCTTTCATATGGCTCATCCTGGTCGTCCTGGGGGCTCAGGTGAGGGTTCGGTGACCCCTCCTCAAGGGGGGGGTACTGTTGTGAATTCTGTGGCAGAGCTCCCTCCTGTGGTCACAAGTGGTACTTCGGCTGATTATCTCTATGACCTTCCGTTGGTGGAGGAAAGTGGTACTGCGGCTTCTGAGTTTCCTTCCTCAGGTGATGTGGTGAAGTCGTTAGGTGCTGCTCTATTTAACTCCACCTAGTGCTTTGATCCTGGCTTCCAGTCAATGTTCTAGTATTGGACTTTTGGACTTGCTTCCTCCTGGATCGTTCCTGTGCTGCTCTGCATAGCTAAGTTCCGCTTTTGTTATTTTTGTTTGCTGTTTTTTCTGTCCAGCTTGCTTATTTGGTTTTTTCTTGCTTGCTGGAAGCTCTGGGACACAGAGGGTGTACCTCCGTACCGTTAGTCGGTACGGAGGGTCTTTTTGCCCCCTTTGCGTGGTTGTTTGTAGGGTTTTGTGTTGACCGCAAAGTTACCTTTCCTATCCTCGCTCTGTTCAGAAAGTCGGGCCTCACTTTGCTAAATCTATTTCATCTCTGTGTTTGTCTTTTCATCTTACTCACAGTCATTATATGTGGGGGGCTGCCTTTTCCTTTGGGGTATTTCTCTGAGGGAAGGTAGGCTTATTTTCTATCTTCAGGCTAGCTAGTTTCTCAGGCTGTGCCGAGTTGCATAGGGAGCGTTAGGCGCAATCCACGGCTGCCTTTAGTGTGGTTGGAGAGGATTAGGGATTGCGGTCAGCAGAGTTCCCACGTCTCAGAGCTCGTTCTATGTTTTTGGGTTATTGTCAGGTCACTGTATGTGCTCTGACTTCTATGTCCATTGTGGTACTGAATTACCTAATCATAACAGGTCGCCACGTAATAAAGAAATAATGATCCTAACTTGTTGAACTGGGTCACCAGAGGAGCGAGGTTTCAAAGCCAGAAACAGTTTACAATTATTTTTGAAACTCAGAAATTTAGCTCTATCTCCAGAAAACAAATCAGGAATAGGAATTCTTGGTTCTAACATAGAATTCTGAACCACAAAGTCTTGAATATTTTGTACTCTTGCAATGAGATGATCCACACATGAAGACAGACCTTTAATGTCCATCACTACACCTGTGCCCTGAACCACCCAAATGTCTAGGGGAAAAAAAAGGCAAAACACAGTGCAAAGAAAAAAAAATGGTCTCAGAACTTCTTTTTTCCCTCTATTGAGAAGCATTAGTACTTTGGGCCTCCAGTACTGTTATGATTAGGTAATTCAGAACCACAATGGACCGTGAAGTTCAGAGCACACAAAGTGACCTGACAATAACCAAAAGACATAGGACGAGCTCTGAGACGTGGGAACTCTGCTGACCGCAATTCCTAATCCTATCCAACCACACTAGAGGCAGCCGTGGATTGCGCCTAATGCTCCCTATGCAACTCGGCACAGCCTGAGAAACTAGCTAGGCCTAAGATAGAAAAATAAGCCTACCTTGCCTCAGAGAAATATCCCAAAGGAAAAGGCAGCCCCCCACATATAATGACTGTAAGTAGAGATGAAAATACAAATGCAGAGATGAAATAGATTTAGCAAAGTGAGGCCCAACTTACTGAACAGACCGAAGATAGGAAAGATAACTTTGCGGTCAACACAAAACCCTACAAACAACCACGCAGAGGGGGCAAAAAGACCCTCCGCACCGACTAACGGTACGGAGGTGCTCCCTCTGCGTCCCAGAGCTTCCAGCAAGCCAGAAAAACCAATTAAGCAAGCTGGACAGAAAAAATAGCAAGCAAAAATAACACAAGCAAATCTTAGCTTATGCAGAGCAGACAGGCCACAGGAACGATCCAGGAGGAAGCAAGACCAATACTAGAACATTGACTGGAGGCCAGGAGCAAAGCACTAGGTGGAGTTAAATAGAGCAGCATCTAACGACTTCACCACATCACCTGAGGAAGGAAACTCAGAAGCCGCAGTACGACTCACCTCCACCAACGGAAGCTCATAGACAGAATCAGCCGAAGTACCACTTGTGACCACAGGAGGGAGCTCTGCCACAGAATTCACAACATATTTCATATAGATCTCACTTGCATATAAACTCATATATTATCACAGCTAATATATATATACACTATAATCAATTGCTTAAAATGGCTGACATAAACTGATCTAAGCCAGACAGACTGTTTGGGGCTTTCCAGGCAAAAGCGGAACAGCAACAGATGTACTAAGTGATGATCAGATATCTCAACTTTGTCCTAGATGCAGAAAAAGGAGACTTCAGCATTCATATGTGCATTAATCACAATATTCCATATATATTTAGATAAAAAATTACAGAGGAACTTGGCAATATGGTAATTAACTTACCATCCCCAACCACCCCCTTTCTATATGCAATTATAAAACCATGTATGTACAATAAACCGTCAGTATTGATGGAATGTTATTCTGTCACCATAGTGTACAGTCTCATTGTTGATGAGCGCTCAAAATACTCAGTCTTATTGGGAATGGCCGCAGCACACACATGGATAGATTTATCCAAACCAAATTTCCATAACATCTGGCACCCAACGTGGGGCAGTGGACGAAATGCACAGGGAGCCTGCTGACTGGAGAGATGGAGGTGTTGGCCATGGCCTCGGCTCACAGGACGGAGACTGCGTAGCTCCATAAGTAAGATAAGAAAATCTTGTCATCTTACCTGAATGTCCCCTGTGCCCAGTCCGGGTCTATACCTCTTGCCGGTCAGATGTGGTCACCACCGCATTCCCAGGTAGTGTAAAAAGTCCACACCCATATCCAAACCCTGGAATATAAGCCTAAAGGTACCGTCACACTGAACGATATCGCTAGTGATCCGTGATGTTGCAGCGTCCTGGCTAGCGATATCGTTCAGTTTGACACGCAGCAGCGATCAGGATCCTGCTGTGATGTCGTTGGTCGCTGCAGAAAGTCCAGCACTTTATTTCGTCGCTGGACTCCCTGCAGACATCGCTGAATCGGCATGTGTGATGCCGATTCAGCAATGTCTTCACTGGTAACCAGGGTAAACATCGGGTTACTAAGCGCAGGGCTGCACTTAGTAACCCGATGTTTACCCTGGTTACCAGCGTAAAAGTAAAAAAAAAAAACACTACATACTTACCTTCCGCTGTCTGTCCCCGGCGCAGTGCTTCTCTGCACTGGCTGTGAGCGCTGGCCAGCCGGAAAGCACAGCGGTGACGTCACCGCTCTGCTTTCCGGCTGCTGTGCTCACAGTCAGTGCAGGAAAGCACAGCGCTGGGGACAGACAGCGGAAGGTAAGTATGTAGTGTTTGTTTTTCTTACTTTTACGATGGTAACCAGGGTAAACATCGGGTTACTAAGCGCGGCTCTGCACTTAGTAACCCGATGTTTACGCTGGTTAGCGGCATCATTGGTCGCTGGAGAGCTGTCTGTGTGACAGCTCTCCAGCGACCAAACAGCGACGCTGCAGCGATCGACATCGTTGTCGGTATCGCTGCAGCGTCGCTGAGTGTGAAGGTACCTTAAGTGTCTGCTGTGTGCCGTGTATGTGTTTTATGTCTGTGTAGATCTGGGAGATAGTTGGAACAGTGACTGTTTTGTTTGTGGTTGCTGGGAAACAGATAACAGGAGGTCAAATTACTCGATAAGTTATCACAGGATTCCCGTGCATAGGAGGGACAGGCAGTCCCAGCATCCAGGCTCGGGGGGTGATAACTTAGAGGGCTACCACAGATTCCCGTAGCCGACGAGCCAGTCAGGACAACCGGACCGGAAGGTGGTAGGATCCCAGCTTGTCGTGCTAGTCACGGGAGAGGCTCGAGCATATGCGTGCTCAGTGCAATTGACTGTTGTCTGCTCCCAGAGTGGCCTGCACATGTCACAGAATAATAAAGAGGGCATCGATTTCTCCCGGACGTCTGTCTATCTGTACTTGTTCATGTCAGGTACTGTTGCTTTAAGTGCATAAAGTTGCAAAGGAAAGTTTTTTTTCTCTTTTCCGCACTTCCCCTTTTGCTGTTAGCAAGGATATATCCATTGTAAATCACACTGTCACATCTGTTTTTGCTTGGTTTCCTGTTCTTGCACTCTGAGATAAGTGTAAGCTGCAGCTTAGGAATATTGAGGAAGTGAAACTGAGTGGTGCCTATCACTATTGCTGTGAGCTACTTGTTTTTAGATATGTGATTTTAGTGACTTTGGATACACCAGCATAAGAAAGGGGAAGTGTGTGTGTTTGCATCTGGGCACAGACTGAAGTGTTAGGAGCTGTTATGACTTTTTAGTTTTGGAGTCTTTCCTTCTGTACCAAACTTTTAAAACTTTTAAGTTTGTTGTTTTTTTGTACCAACCTTTTTGAAGTTTGTCTTTTTTATACCAACCTTTTTGAAGTTTTTCTTTTTTATAACGACCTTTTTGAAGTTTGTTGTTGTTGTTTTTCCCTTTTGTTTTTGCCATGGGGAATAAGGTGGCCAAGCAACAGGAGGGTCTTTTACTTCCTGATGAGAAAATGGCCCTCCAGATAGTGGCAGAACAAGAAGCTGTTAAGTATGTGAAGAATTTTAGAAGGTATAAAGTATATGGGATTCATAGGAATGGCAGACTCCAAGCTGCAGAATGACATGACGCATTGAGAAAGGAAAAACAGGGAAGTTAGTTGATGTTAAATTACTGAATGCTAATAGATGATATAAAGCAGCAGAGCTACATTGTTTAGGAAGCACTGAACGATATGTGAACAAATCAGGAAGGGATTTTTATGTGTACAAGATGGGAAAAGGTGTTAAGCCATCAGCGCCTCCCCCATAAGGGGATGGGAGTTATTGGACATGTGCAGTCTGCTCTCAGCAGAATCCAGGAGAGGGCATCATTGTTCCAACCAAAAGGGGAGGAACTCTCTCCTCCTTCCCCTCCTCTGTCACTCCCTCTCCTTTTTCATTTCTATCTCCTCCTTCTCTCTCTCCCCTTCACTCCTTCTCTTTTTTCACCACACCCCTTTCCTCCACCTCCACGTTTTTCTCCGCACCCTTCATCTCCTCCTCCCTCTTCATCTCTTTCGTCTTCACCTCTCTCTCCTCCTCTTTTCTCTCTGCCTCTCCCTCTTCCTTCTCTTCCTTCACCACACCTCTCTCTCCCTCCTCCTTCTCTTCCTTCACCACACCTCTCTCTCCTCCTCTTTGTCTTTCCTCTCCACCTCTCTCTCCTTCTCTTTCTCTGCCACACCTATCTCCTCCTGTTCTTTCTTCTCTGCACCCTTCACCCCTCTCTCATCACCTCCTCCTCTTTCTTCTCTGCATCACCTATCTACTCCTTTTTCACATTCTTCTTCTTTGCTGCCAGCTGGACAACCGCCCAATTTAAACAGTGTGGTGTCTCTGTATCCAGTGCTTACAGCACAAGGCTCCTTCTATGTCCCAAGTACAGTCCAGCCTTTGCCAGTCATGATATTGGGAAAGAAGGTGACAATGCCCACAGTACAGTAGGCAACTCCCAGACACATCAGGCAGGGGGGCAGCTCAAGCCTGGATGCAGAGGGGAGGGCAGACATCCTCACCTGCTGAAAATGTACAAACTCAGCATCGGTCAGAGCTGCCCACATTTTCACCATCATGGAACTATAAGCCTAGTCCACAGTTTCAGCAGGATTAGGGATCATCCTCAAACAAAAAGGCAACTTCTAAGACCAAATATCAGCCAGTCCTTGACCCCAGTATGTGCTATCACAACTATTTCTCTGATGAGGAAGGAGACAGAACATCATACATACAGCCTAGTACTAGAAAAAGAAACCCACAGGCACCAAGATTGCAGGGCAGATAGAAGTACCACCATTACACTATGTGCACTTCACCCCAAGTCAGGCAACCAGCAATCTTCCAGACCCAGAGATGTACCCCATGCCATTCTACAGAAGAATGCAGCATAACCAGCGGACATATGCAACTACCTGGAATGATCTCTGGGCCATAATGGAAATAAAAGCAGGTGATGCATTCTGGCCAATCATGAAGGAACGCTTCAAACTTCCAGCAGAATTAGATGTACGAGCTTGGGAGTCAGGGCCACATCTAATTGAACAGCACAGAGAGTGGGCCAAAGGCAGATTGGTAGGACAAGCCCTCAACTTATATGACATGAGCCAAGACAAGACAGAGCCTGTAGAGAAGATTCATGGCTGAGGAATGTGTTATGAACAGGTAATTCGGAACCACAATGGACCTTGAAGTTCAGAGCACACAAAGTGACCTGACAATTAACAAAAACATAGGACGAGCTCTGAGACGTGGGAACTCTGCTGACCGCAATCCCTAATCCTATCCAACCACACTAGAGGTAGCCGTGGAGCGCTCCTGACCAGTCCTATGCGCCTCGAGCACAGCCTGAGAAACTAGCTAGCCCTAAGAAAGAAAAATAAGCATAGCTTGCCTCAGAGAAATACCCCAAAGGAAAAGGCAGCCCCCCACATATAATGACTGTGAGTTGAGATGAAAATACAAACGCAGAGATGAAATAGATTTAGCAAAGTGAGGCCCAACTTACTGAACAGACCAAAGATAGGAAAGATTGCTTTGCGGTCAACACAAAACCCTACAAACAACCACGCAGAGGGGGCAAAAAGACCCTCCGCACCGACTAACGGTACGGAGGTGCTCCCTCTGCGTCCCAGAGCTTCCAGCAAGCAAGAAAAACCAATATAGCAAGCTGGACAGAAAAAATAGCAAACAAAAATAACACAAGCAAAACTTAGCTTATGCAGGATAGGCAGGCCACAGGAACGATCCAGGAGAAAGCAAGACCAATACTAGAACATTGACTGGAGGCCAGGATCAAAGCACTAGGTGGAGTTAAATAGAGCAGCACCTAACGACTTAACCTCATCACCTGAGGAAGGAAACTCAGAAGCCACAGTACCACTCTCATCCACCAAAGGAAGCTCATAGACAGAACCAGCCGAAGTACCACTCACGACCACAGGAGGGAGCTTGGCCACAGAATTCACAACAGTACCCCCCCTTGAGGAGGGGTCACCGAACCCTCACCAGAGCCCCCAGGCCGACCTGGATGAGCCACATGAAAGGCACGAACCAGATCGGCAGCATGGACATCAGAGGCAAAGACCCAGGAATTATCTTCTTGACCATAACCTTTCCACTTAACCAGATACTGGAGTTTCCGTCTCGAAACACGAGAATCCAAAATCTTCTCCACTATATACTCCAACTCCCCTTCAACCAAAACCGGAGCAGGAGGATCAACAGATGGAACCACAGGTGCCACGTATCTCCGCAACAATGACCTATAGAACACGTTATGAATGGAAAAAGAAGCTGGAAGAGTAAAACGAAAAGACACAGGATTAAGAACCTCAGAAATCTTATACGGACCAATGAAACGAGGCTTAAACTTAGGAGAGGAAACCTTCATAGGAATATAATGATATGACAACCAAACCAAATCCCCAACACGAAGTCGGGGACCCACACAGCGCCTGCGGTTAGCGAAACGTTGAGCCTTCTCCTGGGACAAGGTCAAATTGTCCACTACATGAGTCCAAATCTGCTGCAACCTATCCACCACAGTATCCACACCAGGACAGTCCGATGACTCAACCTACCCTGAAGAGAAACGAGGGTGGAACCCAGAATTGCAGAAAAACAGCGAAACCAAAATAGCCGAGCTGGCCCGATTATTAAGGGCGAACTCAGCCAAAGGCAAAAAGGACACCCAATCATCCTGATCAGCAGAAACAAAACATCTCAGATATGTTTCCAAGGTCTGATTGGTTCGTTCAGTCTGGCCATTAGTCTGAGGATGGAAAGCCGAGGAAAAAGACAAATCAATGCCCATCCTAGCACAAAAGGCTCGCCAAAACCTCGAAACAAACTGGGAACCTCTGTCAGAAACGATGTTCTCTGGAATGCCATGTAAACGAACCACATGCTGGAAAAACAATGGCACCAAATCAGAGGAGGAAGGCAATTTAGACAAGGGCACCAAATGGACCATCTTAGAGAAGCGATCACAAACCACCCAAATGACCGACATTCTTTGAGAGACGGGAAGATCAGAAATAAAATCCATAGAGATATGTGTCCAAGGCCTCTTCGGGACCGGCAAGGGCAAAAGCAACCCACTGGCACGAGAACAGCAGGGCTTAGCCCGAGCACAAATCCCACAGGACTGCACAAAAGTACGCATATCCCGCGCCAGAGACGGCCACCAAAAGGATCTAGCCACTAACTCTCTGGTACCAAAGATTCCAGGATGACCAGCCAACACCGAACAATGAACCTCAGAGATAACTTTATTGGTCCACTTATCAGGGACAAACAGTCTCTCCGCTGGACAACGATCAGGTTTATTAGCCTGAAATTTTTGCAGCACCCGCCGCAAATCAGGGGAGATGGCAGACACAATTACTCCTTCCTTGAGGATACCCGCCGGCTCAGACAAACCCGGAGAGTCGGGCACAAAACTCCTAGACAGAGCATCCGCCTTCACATTTTTAGAGCCCGGAAGGTACGAAATCACAAAGTCAAAACGGGCAAAAAGCAGCGACCAACGAGCCTGTCTAGGATTCAACCGCTTAGCAGACTCAAGATAAGTCAAGTTCTTATGATCAGTCAATACCACCACGCGATGCTTAGCTCCTTCAAGCCAATGACGCCACTTCTCGAATGCGCACTTCATGGCCAGCAACTCTCGGTTGTCCACATCATAATTTCGCTCAGCAGGCGAAAACTTCCTGGAAAAAAAAGCGCATGGTTTCATCACTGAGCAACCAGAACCTCTCTGCGACAAAACAGCCCCTGCTCCAATCTCAGAAGCATCAACCTCGACCTGGAACGGAAGAGAAACATCTGGTTGACACAAGGCAGGGGCAGAAGAAAAACGACGCTTCAACTCTTGAAAAGCTTCCACAGCAGCAGAAGACCAATTGACCACATCAGCACCCTTCTTGGTCAAATCGGTCAATGGTTTGGCAATACTAGAAAAATTGCAGATGAAGCGACGATAAAAATTAGCAAAGCCCAGGAACTTTTGCAGACTTTTCAGAGATGTCGGCTGAGTCCAATCATGGATGGCTTGGACCTTAACAGGATCCATCTCGATAGTAGAAGGGGAAAAGATGAACCCCAAAAATGAAACCTTCTGCACACCAAAGAGACACTTTGATCCCTTCACAAACAAAGAATTAGCACGCAGGACCTGAAAAACTGTTCTGACCTGCTTCACATGACACTCCCAATCATCCGAGAAGATCAAAATGTCATCCAAGTACACAATCAGGAATTTATCCAGGTACTCTCGGAAGATGTCATGCATAAAGGACTGAAACACTGATGGAGCATTGGCAAGTCCGAATGGCATCACTAGATACTCAAAATGACCCTCGGGCGTATTAAATGCAGTTTTCCATTCATCTCCTCGCTTAATACGCACCAGATTATACGCACCACGAAGATCTATCTTGGTGAACCAACTAGCCCCCTTAATCCGAGCAAACAAATCAGATAACAATGGCAAGGGGTACTGAAATTTAACCGTGATCTTATTTAGAAGGCGGTAATCTATACAAGGTCTCAGTGAACCATCCTTCTTGGCTACAAAAAAGAACCCTGCTCCTAATGGTGACGATGACGGGCGAATATGCCCCTTCTCCAGGGATTCCTTCACATAACTGCGCATAGCGGCGTGCTCAGGCACGGATAAATTAAACAGTCGACCTTTTGGGAATTTACTACCAGGAATCAAATTGATAGCACAATCACAATCCATATGCGGAGGTAGGGCATAGGACTTGGGCTCATCAAATACATCCCGGTAATCAGACAAGAACTCTGGAACCTCAGAAGTGGTGGATGACGAAATTGACAGAAATGGAACATCACCATGTACCCCCTGACAACCCCAGCTGGACACCGACATGGATTTCCAATCTAATACTGGATTATGGGCTTGTAGCCATGGCAACCCCAACACGACCACATCATGCAGATTATGCAACACCAGAAAGCGAATAACCTCCTGATGTGCAGGAGCCATGCACATGGTCAGCTGGGTCCAGTATTGAGGCTTATTCTTGGCCAAAGGCGTGGCATCAATTCCTCTCAATGGAATAGGACACTGCAAGGGCTCTAAGAGAAACCCACAACGCTTAGCATACTCCAAGTCCATCAAATTCAGGGCAGCGCCTGAATCCACAAATGCCATGACAGAATACGATGACAAAGAGCAGATCAAGGTAACAGACAGAAGAAATTTTGACTGTACCGTACCAATGGTGGCAGACCTTGCGAACCGCTCAGGTTTAAGTTTAGGTAATACCGCCAAATGGTGCACAGATTTACGCTCACGCAAGCGTCGACCGATCTGAATGGCCAAAGACATAGACTCATTCCAAGCAGCAGGCATAGGAAATCCCACCATGACATCCTTAAGGGCTTCAGAGAGACCCTTTCTGAACATAGCTGCCAGCGCAGATTCATTCCATTGAGGGAGCACGGACCACTTTCTAAATTTCTGACAATATACCTCTATCTCATCCTGACCCTGACAAAGAGCCAGCAAATTTTTCTCTGCCTGATCCACTGAATTAGGTTCATCGTACAGCAATCCGAGCGCCAGGAAAAACGCATCGATATTACTCAATGCAGGATCTCCTGGCGCAAGAGAAAATGCCCAGTCCTGAGGGTCGCCGCGCAAAAAAGAAATAACAATCAAAACCTGTTGAACTGGATCACCAGAGGAGCGAGGTTTCAAGGCCAGAAACAATTTACAATTATTTTTGAAACTCAGAAACTTAGTTCTATCTCCAAAAAACAAATCAGGAATAGGAATTATTGGTTCTAACATAGATTTCTGATCAATAGTGTCTTGAATCTTTTGTACTCTTGCCGAGAGCTGATCCACAGATGAAGACAGACTTCTAATGTCCATCGCTACACCTGTGTACTGAACCACCCAAATGTCTAGGGGAAAAAAAAGGCAAAACACAGTGCAAAGAAAAAAAAATGGTCTCAGAACTTCTTTTTTCCCTCTATTGAGAATCATTAGTACTTAGGGCTTCCTGTACTGTTATGAAAGGCAATTCAGTACTACAATGGACATAGCAGTCAGAGCACATACAGTGATCTGACAATAACCCAAAATCATAGAACGAGCTCTGAGATGTGGGAACTCTGCAGACCGCAATCCCTAATCCTCTCCAAACAATACTAGAGGCAGCCGTGGATTGCGCCTAACTCTGCCTATGCAACTCGGCACAGCCTGAGAAACTAACTAGCCTGAAGATAGAAAATAAGCCTACCTTGCCTCAGAGAAATACCCCAAAGGAAAAGGCAGCCCCCCACATATAATGACTGTGAGTTAAGATGAAAAGACAAACGTAGAGATGAAATAGATTCAGCAAAGTGAGGCCCGACTTTCTTAACAGATCGAGGATAGAAAAGGTAACTTTGCGGTCTACACAAAACCCTAAAGAACACCATGCAAAGGGGGCAAAAAGACCCTCCGTACCGAACTAACGGCACGGAGGTACACCCTTTGCGTCCCAGAGCTTCCAGCAACAAAATAGACAAGCTGGACAGAAAAAATAGCAAACAAATAGCAAAGAAGAACTTAGCTATGCAGAGCAGCAGGCCACAGGAATGATCCAGGGAAAAGCAAGTCCAACACTGGAACATTGACAGGAAGCCAGGATCAAAGCATTAGGTGGAGTTAAGTAGAGAAGCACCTAACGACCTCACCAGATCACCTGAGGGAGGAAACTCAGAAGCCGCAGTACCACTTCCCTCCACCAACAGAAGCTCACAGAGAGAATCAGCCGAAGTACCACTTGTGACCACAGGAGGGAGCTCTGCCACAGAATTCACAACAAGAAGGAATGTCAGATGTTTCAACTGTGGCAGATTGGGCCATTACCGGAACCAGTGCAGAACACCACCACAACCCAAGACCCTGCCCAGAGGAGCAGGCCAAGGAACAGACCAAGTAAGCAGTGAAGTACCCCATCCATAGGACAGGGGCAAACCAGGTCCGCAAGACACCCCACTCCTGACATGTAAAACTCCATCTGCAGGACCAATACCCCAAATTACCCTGGAAGTGTTGTCAGATCTTTTCTTGTGGACACTGGTGCAGCCAGAATTGTGATGAGAGATGTGGAACTCCCCGATCCCACCTGCCTATCAGAATCCTCCATGTCTTGTGTGGGCATTGATGGTCAAATCAGACATTCCCAGCTCACAAAGCCCCTGAGCATGTGGACTTAGCCAGGACACACTATTCTGGCCCAGTTTGTGGTGTCAAGGACCTGCCCACACAACCTGCTGGGGGAAGACCTACTACAGATGCTGAAGGTGACCATAGTGTTCCAGGAAGATGGGACCGTCCGTGACACTTTCTTCACCCCTGACCCAGGAAGTATCAATCATGCTGGCAGCCCTACAAGAACCTCAAACAACCGATGGAGACCTACCCAAGGAAGTATTGGATGGAGTACCAGAAAGTCTATGGTCTAAGGGATCCCAGAAAGTGGGAAAACTTCAAGTTGCCCCAGTATGGGTATCACTCAAGCCAGGCACTCCATACCCTCATAAGGCCCCAGTATCCCCTGTCCATCACCCAGAGTCAAGATGTCTCTGACAAACTGAAGGTCTTCCTGGAAGTAGGAATCATTATTCCTTGCACATCACCTTGCAATACCCCACCTTTCCCGTTCAAGAAAAAGACTGTAGAAGCAGAGCCAGCCAAGTTCAGAATGGTGCATGACCTGAGGGCTGTGAACGAGGCTACGGTATTTGAAACCACAGTTGTGCCAAATCCACACTCTGCTCTCAAATGTGCCTTCCACAGCAACAGTGTTCACAGTGATCGACCTGGCTAATGCTTTCTTCAGTATCCCCCTTCACCCAGATGACCAGTTCCTATTTGCCTTCACGCACAAGGGGGCACAGTGCACATGGGTGGTGATGCCCCAGGGGGCTCAGAACAGCCCCTCACAATTCACCAGATCAATGTCCACAGTCCTCGCCAACTGGATCACAGAGCATGCAGAAGTGATCCTGCTACAATACGTGGATGATCTACTCCTTTGTGCAGTTGACTTTGACACATGTAAAGCCCATTTCGTGTCTCTCCTGCTCTACCTGGCAAAGCAGCACTGCAAGGTCTCAAAGAACAAGGTCCAGTAGTGTCTGAAGCGAGTTACGTTCCTGATACATGGTATTGCTCACCAGACGAAACACTTGACAGATGACTGGAAGACCATAGTAGAGAAGATGGCTCCCCCAACAACTCCAAAGGCGCTGCAGGCCTTCCTTGGTCTAGTTTCGTATTGCAGGACCTAGATCCCTGATGCCTCAGTCCTAATGCAGCCTCTTTACGATTGCATCAATGCAACCCCATTCCTCCTGCCAGATGCAGCCTTCAGCTCGTTCAAGAAGTTGAAAGACTCAGTAGTCTCAGTGCCAGCTCTAGGCCTACCTGACTACGAGAAGCCATTCGGTGTCTATCTGATGGAAAAAGGTCATGCTACGGGAGTCCTGACGCAGGTTCATGGGGGAAAGCAGAGACCTTTAGGCTACTTTTCAGCTTGCCTGGATCCAGTTGCAAGGGGAGCCCCCTCCTGCATAAGAGCAGTATTTGCAGCACATGCCCTGGTTGACAAGACTGCTGACATCATTCTTGGACATCCACTGGAAATCCTGGCTCCACATGACATCTCAGCAATTCTCAACCAAACCCAGCCAAAACATCTCTCCACCGCCAGGCATCTTCACCTCCAGTGCTCTCTACTCCTGCCTGACAATGTCACCTTCTCCAGATGCACGGTCCTAAACCCAGACACTCTACTCACACTCCCAAGGGGGGATACGGATATGGACCCTTCAGATCAAAATCTGCGTGATACCTTTAACAAGGATCTGGATTTGCTCCGTACTGATGACCATGATTGCTTCAGCATCATGCAACAGGAAACAGAAGGACTACCCAATGTGGCAGATGAGCCACTGACCAACCCAGGGTTGATCCTCTACATAGATGGCTCCAGATTTGCAGATGATGAAGGAAGATTCCACACGGGATGTGCAGTGACCAGCAATCAAGAAATCATGTGGTCCAGAAGTCTGCCATCTAGCCTGTCAGCCCAGAAAGCAGAACTGATAGCGCTGACGAAGGCCTGCCAGATTGCAGAAGGCAAAACTGCGAACATATACACCGATTCAAGGTACTCGCATGGCATAGCACACGATTTTGGACCCATCTGGGCTGCAAGGGACTTCATCACAGCAAGCGGAACAACCGGGAAGCATCATGGAGCCATTAAGGACCTGCTGGACGCACTCCAACTTCCAAAAAGGGGGCGGTACTAAATGTCAAAGCGCATGGAAAACTAAACACAGTAGAGGCACGGGGCAACAACATGGCGGATAGGGCAGCCAAAGAAGCAGCCAAAGGAAGACAATATGGAGAAGTGGAGGAGGTCGTAGAGCCAGACGGCTACTACATGGCAACTGAGGACAAGACACCAGACAAGATGACGTCTTGGGACTAGTGTTGAGCAATAACTTCCGATATCAGGAAAAATACCGGAAACCAATGCAAATCAATGGGACAAAAATATCGGAATGAAAAAAAAGCCTTTCTTTCCTTTGCACATCCAGTTCCGGAGGGGGGAAGAATGTGGGCGGTACGTGGGCGGGGACACATCTGTGTGTGCGGGTGGGGTCTGTGCAGGCCTGCCCGGGGTCTGTACGGGCCTCTTGGGGGTTTGTGTGGGCTGCCAGGCATCAGTGAGGGCCTGCTGGGGGTCTGTATGTGCCTCTTGGGGGTCTGTACGGTGTGCCAGGGGTCTGTGCGGGCCTGCCGGGGGTCTGTATGGGCCTCTTGGGGGTCTGTGCGGGCTGCCGGGGGTCTGTGCGGGCCTGCCGGGGGTCTGTACGGGCCTCTCAGGGGTCTGTGCGGGCTGCCGGGGGTCTGTGCGGGCCTGCCGATGGTCTGTGCGGGCTGCCGGGAGTCTGTGCGGGCCTGCTGGGGGTCTGTACGGGCCCCTTGGGGGTCTCTGCGGGCTGCCGAGTGTCTATACGGGCCTCTCAGGGGTCTTTGTGTCTGTGTCCAGGCACAAGTCCCATCGGGTTATGCCTGCTATAATGACAGTGATCGACACATTAGCCAATGATGGGACAGTAGTAGTCCCATCATCCGGCTAATGTGTTGAATGTAAAAAAAAAAACACAAACGTACATACTATCTTCTACATGCATACAACATACTACATACATACAACATACTACATACATAAAACATACATACTGCATACAGTACATACTACATACATACTACATACAACATACTACATACATACTACATACATACAACATACTACATACAATACATTCATGCATTACAAACAATACATATATATAGACATACAGTACATATAACATAGAGTACATACTCAACATCACTTGTCCCTTTGTTCCCTGAAGCAAGTGTCATCTGTAAAAAAATATGAAAATAACAAACAAAGAATATATACTCCCTGATCCGCAGAAATCCACGAGTGTCCCACGACGATCTCCCGTGGAGAATGCAGCATCAGCTGATGCAACCACTCTCTAGGGGCTCCAGGAATACAATGACGAGAGGAAGATATCCTTCTGCACTGTATTCCTCTGCCACTGTAAAAAAATAGTCCCTAGTCTCACTTTTGGCATTGCTATGTGAGAAATTTCCCATGCAGCAAATGTCATAAAGTGAGACTCTGAACTTGCATTTGCTGCATGGGAAATTTCTCACATAGCAATGCCAAAAGTGAGACTAGGGACTATTTTTTTACAGTGGCAGAGGAATACAGTGCAGAAGGATATCTTCCTCTCGTCATTGTATTCCTGGAGCCCCTAGAGAGTGGTTGCATCAGCTGATGCTGCTGTTCTTCACGAGAGATCATCGTGGGACACTCATGGATTTCTGCGGATCAAGGAGTATATTGTTTGTTTGTTATTTTAATATTTTTTTACAGATGACACTGGCTTCGGATAAACAAAATGACAAGTGATGGTGCGTATGTACTCTATGTTATATGTACTGTATGTCTATATGTATGTATTGTATGTAATGTAAGAATGTATTGTATGCAGTATGTATGTAGTATGTTTGTAGTATGTATGTAGTATAGTTATATGAAAAAGTTTCGGCACCCCTATTAATCTTAAGCTTAATGTTTTATAAAAAATAGTTTTTTTTGTAACAGCTATTTCAGTTTCATATATCTAATAACTGTTGGACACAGTAATGTTTCTGCCTTGTAATGAGGTTTATTGTATCAACAGAAAATGTGCAATCTGCATTCAAACAAAATTTGACAGGTGCATAAGTATGGGCACCCTTATCATTTTCTTGTTTTAAATACTCCTACCTACTCTTTACTGACTTACTAAAGCACTTTTTTTGGTTTTCTAACCTCATTGAGCTTTGAACTTCATAGCCAGGTGTATGCAATCATGAGAAAAGCTACTTAAAGTGGCCACTTGCAAGTTGTTCTCCTGTTTGAATCTTCTCTGAAGAGTGGCATCATGGGCTCCTCAAAACAACTGTCTAATGATCTGAAAACAAAGATTATTTAACATAGTTGTTCAGGGGAAGGATACAAAAAGCTGTCTCAGAGATTTAACCTGTCAATTTCCACAGTGAGGAACATAGTAAGGAAATGGAAGAACACAGGTACAGTTCTTGTTAAGGCCAGAAGTGGCATGCCAAGAAAAACATCAGAAAGGCAGAGAAGAAGAGTGGTGAGATCAGTCAAGGACAATCCTCAGACCACCTCCAGAGAGCTGCAGCATCAACTTGCTGCACATGGTGTCACTGTGCATCGGTCAACTATACAGCGCACTTTGCACAAGGAGAATCTGTATGGGAGAGTGATGCGATAGAAGCCGTTTCTGCAAGCACGCCACAAACAGAGTTGGCACAAGCACATTTGGAGAAGGCAATTTCTTTTTGGAAGAAGGTCCTGTGGACTGATGAAACCAAGATTGAGTTGTTTGGTCATACAAAAAGGCGTTATGCATGGCAGCCAAAAAACACAGCATTCCAAGAAAAACACTTGCTACCCACAGCAAAATTTGGTGGAGGTTCCATCATGCTTTGAGGCTGTGTGGCCAATGCCGGCACCGGGAATCTTGTTAAAGTTGAGGGACGCATGGATTCCTCTTAGTATCAGCAGATTCTTGACAATAATGTTCATGAATCAGTGACAAAGTTGAAGTTACGCAGGGGATGGATCTTTCAGCAAGACAATGATCCAAAACACTGCTCCAAATCTACTCTGGCATTCATGCAGAGGAACAATTACACTGTTCTGGAATGGCCATCCCAGTCCCCAGACCTGAATATCATTGAACATCTGTGGGATCATTTGAAGAGGGCTGTACATGCTCGGCTACCATGAAACTTAACTGAATGGGAATTGTTTTGTAAAGAGGAATGGTCAAAAATACCTTCATCCAGGATCCAGGAACTCATTAAAAGCTACAGGAAGCGACTAGAGGCTGTTATTTTTGCAAAAGGAGGATCTACTAAATATTAATGTCACTTTTCTGGTGGGGTGCCTATACTTATGCACCTGTCAAATTTTGTTTGAATGCAGATTGCACATTTTCTGTTAGTACAATAAACCTCATTTCAAGGCAGAAACATTACTGTGTCCAACAGTTATTAGATATATGAAACTAAAATAACTGTTGCAAAAAAAACTATTTTTATAAAACATTAAGCTTAATATTAATAGGGGTGCCCAAACTTTTTCATATAACTGTATGTATGTAGTATGTATGATGTATGTAGTATGTATGTTATATGTATGTAGTATGTATGTAGAATGTATGTTGTATGCTGTATGCTGTATGTATGTAGTTTGTATGCAGTATGTTGTATGTATGTAGTATGTATGTTGTATGTATGTAGTATGTATGTTGTATGTATGTATGTAGTATGTATGTTGTATGTATGTATGTAGTATGTATGTAGTATGTATGTAGTATGTATGTAGTATGTATGTAGTATGTATGTAGTATGCTGTATGCATGTAGTATGTATGTAGTATGTTGTATGTAGTATGCATGTATGTAGTATACATGTTGTATGTTGTATGTATGTTGTATGTATGTAGTTTGTATGTTATATGCATGTAGTATGTATGTTGTATGTATGTAGTATGTATGTATGTATTGTAGGGATTGTACTCGCTCAGGTGCGGCGGATGACACTCTGGAGGCACGTTTCATTAAAAGTTCACAGGTTTATTGCTCCATAAACCACATAGCAACAGGAACAACAGGTAAACAGTCTTACTTCAGACAGTTGAATCCTCAATGTCCATATTAGAGCTCCGCTCTCTCTCAGACCTGTAGGCATACAGGCTGTGCCATGTCCAGCACGTAGGCTCTCCAGCCTAAATATGGTCTCTGTGTGCTGTTCAGGACGTCTGTCCCCACTTGGAACCGTCCAACACACAGGTCACTCTGCAGTGTCCAGCCAGGACACATGGAAGTCTGTCCACTCTTGCAGACTCCCAAACACACTCACCACATGGGCTACACACACCTCTTTACATAAGTGTAACCACACCCAGATACCTGTCACATGGCCAGTCAGGTGAGTGTGATATCACCACAGGTCCTTCAACACAAAACCATCTTAGGTATTCAAACACGCCTCTTAGGGTGGGTTTGTAGGTGACTGAACCCACCCATCTCTCCAATCACCTGGAAGCCTTCCCAATGTAAACAAATCCCTCAGCAGTAGATCTGCTTGAGCAAAACATACCCAGGCTTCCATCACAGAGCCACCCACCTCTGCGATACATACCGTCCATTAATCACATGACCTTTAGCCACGCTACAGTATGTTGTATGTATGTATATTGCTTGTACGTATGTTGTATGTATGTAGTATGTGTGTAGTATGTATGTATGTACGTAGTATGTATGTATGTAGTATGTATGTTGTGTGTATGTAGTATGTATGTAGTATGTAGTACGTCACATGCATGTATGTAGTATGAATGTTTATGTATGTAGAATGTAGTATGTTGTATGTAGTATGTATGTTTGTGGGTTTTTTTTACATTCAACACATTAGCCGGATGATGTGACTACGACTGTCCCATCATTGGCTAATGTGTCGATCACTGTCATTAGAGCAGGCATAGCCTGATGAGACTTGTAGTCCCATCGGACGATGCCTGCACACAGACACAAAGACCCCTGAGAGGCCCGTACAGACCCCGGCAGCCCGCAGAGACTCCCGAGGGGCCCATACAGACCCCTGGCAGGCCCGCACAGACTCCCGGCAACCCGCACAGACCCCCGGCAGCCCGCACAGACCCCCGAGAGGCCCATACAGACCCCCGGCAGGCCCGCACAGACCCCTGACAGCCCGCACAGCACCCCGAGAGGCCTGTACAGACCCCCGGCAGGCCCGCACAGACCCCTGGCACACCGCACAGACCCCCGAGAGGCCCGTACAGACCCCCGGCAGGCCCGCAATCACTGTCATTGTAGCAGGCATAGCCCGATGGGACTTGTAGTCCCATCGGACGATGCCTGCACACACACACAACCCCTAAGAGGCCCACACAAAGAGGCCCACACAGACCCCTGGCAGGCCCACACAGACCCCTGGCAGGCCCACACAGACCCCCGGCAGCCCGCACAGACCCCCGGCAGGCTCATATAGACCCCCAGCAGGCCCGCACATACCCCCAGCAGCCGCACAGACCCCCGGCAGACCCGTACAAACCCCCGGCAGGCCCGCACAGACCCCCCAAGATCATGGACAGACCCCACCCTCACACACAGACACGCAGTCTCTGCCCACACACCGCCCACACTCCATTATAGTGCATCATGTGAAGTAAAAGTATCGGAACTCAGTATCAGAACTCTGATACAGCGAATATCGGCCGATACCTGATATTTGCAGTATCGGAATGCTCAAAACTACTTGTGACCTGTTCAAGAAGTTGAAGGAGCAAGCTCCAAGGGGGAGAAGGAGAGTTGGATGCGGAAGGGTGCAAGACATCAAGAAGGAAGGGTATACTCAATGGACTACAAACCCTGTTTACCCCGAAGCATGTACCCTATGGTGGTTCAATGGGCACATGGGCCCAAACACAGATCAAAGACACAGATGAATGATCTGATAGTCACCTACTGGTTCGCTCTAGGGATCTCCACCCTAACAGCCAAATTCACTAGCAGTTGTTTGACCTGCGGGAAAAATGCAACCCTGGACGAGGGGAGAAAGTTCCCACACACCATCTTGCCAGACCACTGTACCCCTTCCAGAGGATCCAGATAGATCACATCCAGATGCCGCCAAGTGGAGGTTTCGAATACGCCCTTGTGGTTGTGGACGTGTTCTCAGGATGGCCAGAAGCTTTCCCAGCAAGAAACCAGTCAGCGAAGACTACTGCAAAGAAGCTACTCTCAGAGATAGTGTGCAGATATGGGGTTCCAGAAGTGATAGAGAGTGATCAGGGACCCACATTCACAGCAAATCTAACATGAGAGATCTGGTCAGCAGTAGGGTCAATTTAGGCCTACACACTCCCTAACACCCCCAGAGTAGCGGGAAAGTGGAAAGACTAAACGGTACACTTAAGAACAGGATGTTGAAAGTTGCCCAAGAGACAAATAAACCCTGGCATGAGACACTCCCAATCACACTATTTAGTGTAAGACACACTCCCAGAGGCCAGAAAAGCTGTCACCATATGAAATTTTGATTGGGTCTAGTCCCAGGTTAGGGGTATTCTTCCCTCAGCAGCTGACTATGCAATATGATACTTTGTCTGCTTATGTAATTGAACTCACCAAGAAACTTGCTAATATCCATTCTTAAGTTTTTTCTTCATTGCCAGATCCAGATTCAGTATCCGGTACGCACTCCTCGAAGCTAGGAGACTGGGTGTTGGTGAAAAAGTTTGTAAGGAGAACACCACTCCATCCCAGATTTGATGGTCCTTTCCAAGTGCTGCTAATGACACCAACCTCTGTGAAGCTGGAGGGAAGACCCTCTTGGATCCACACATCGCACTGCAAGAAAGTTCCCATACCAGAAGATACAACCAATCCAGAATGATGTTGTGGACACCCTGCCTGACCGGATAGATGACCTACCTGATAAAGAATACACACCGCTGACTACACAGGCTGTTGACTAAGAGACTATAATTACAATGCCATGAACCCCCATTAGGGACAGATCTCCTAACTGCCCATTTGCGAAAGTCTGTACGGAGTGGGGTGTATGCGCTAGGCATGCATCAGCTCGCCGGCAGCACAAAAGAGTTGCAGCGCTTTTGGACAGGAGGCTAGGATTAGGGCAAGTGATATCTAAGCGGGGATTGTGATGGAAATTTATATATATTTCATATAGATCTCACTTGCATATAAACTCATATATACTCACAGCTAATATATACACTATCATCAATTGCTTAAAATGGCTGACATAAACTGATATAAGCCAGACAGACTGTTTGGGGCTTTCCAGGCAAAAGTGGAACAGCACCAGATGTACTAAGTGATGATCAGATGTCTCAACTTTGTCCTAGATGCAGAAAACGGAGACAGCTACACTTTAGTTGCTTAATCAGTATTCATATGTGAATTAATCACAATATTTCATATATATTTAGATAACCAATAACAGAGGAGCTTGACAATATGGTAATTAACTAACCACCCCTAACCACCCCCTTTCTATATGCAATTATAAAACCATGTATGTACAATAAACCGTTAGTATTGATGGAATGTTATTCTGTCACCATAGTGTACAGTCTCACTCTTGATGAGCGCTCAAAATACTCAGTCTTATTGGGAATGGCTGCAGCACACACAGGGATAGATTTATCCAAACCAAATTTCCATAACAGATATTGTGCAGTTCTGGGAACTCTGATTCTGCTATCCTTAGGTTCTTTTTTCAGTTTGTTTCTGCAACCGTCTCTTTGTTTTCTATTAGGAGTTGACCTGTTTTTATACCCAGTCCTTTGATCTTTCAGGGACCTCCTTCCTCCTGTCTATAGGTCTTTGCTGGAGTATAACCTAGGATCGTTGGTGGGTCTAGTCGCAAGGAACGGGTTGCCCACTCCATCATAGGGTATCAGTCTAGTCTCAGTGCAGAGTCAGTTTTCCCCCCTTCTATTCTAGTTCTGTATTGCAGTTCCATAACATGCACAACCCAAATGTCTGGATCTCTACCAAAACGAGTGGATCTCTAAAATCCACCTTAACCCTGCTCCAAACCATACCTCTAAAACCTAACCAATGAATGACCACCTGATCTCTACTAAAGCCTTATTGCCTACCGTCCGGCCTCACGTCAGCCCATAGGGCCCCCCAATGCACGGACGACTGTCTGAAAATCCAGGCTAAGGAGAGGTCGCGACCTGAAAAATACACAACAAGCAACATGAAAACCATTCCTGCCCCACTTCCTCACCACATTAATAACGCACATAAGTTAAATAACGGTCAGAGCTCCATCTGCCGATCCGCCGAATTGCCCCAGCCTCTAAACCCCAACCATGGGCCTCTGACGCGGCCCCAAACCTGAAAGAATACGTACCTTATGTATCCGGGGACAAGCTCAACTCTTGCAACCCTTTATTCAACCACAACCACAAGCGCCAGTACGATTCCAGACATCTTCGTGCCTACCCTTTCCCAAATGATCGGTCTTTGAATATCGTATCCAAAAAACAATGTCCCCAATCCGAATTTCCACGTCCTCTGCCATCAAACCCCCTGCCCTGTCTCTGCTGTGCAACACGAGTTCACCAATACGCAACACCCCAAAAAACGCCAAAGAAAAAGCAAGTATAAACAAAGCGACCTCGAAATTAGAAAAACAAATCTTTTCCAACACACTGCCTAACCGTTCAAGCATGCTGAACGAGATTGGTCTGCACCTTTCAAAACTCCGATTGCCCCTCCGCAAACCCTTGGACTGCTTAACAACAATTTTTTTTGTAACATCCACAGACCCCTCTAATCTAAAAGCAAATGCCAAACCCACCACAAATTTATTAACTTTAGAAACTGACCAGCCAATGTCAGCCACATTACCCACTAACCATAATGATGCCTGTACTTTATCTTCTTCCAACTCAACCATTCCCCACTTTAACAGCCAACCTTGCTACACCCTCCACGATTCCTCGTAAGTAGTGTTAAGCGAAACGGATCGTTCATTTTCATAAGTCGCCGACTTTTGGCAAAGTCGGGTTTCACGAAACCCGACCCGATCCCTGTGTGGGGTCGACCATGCGGTACGCGACTTTCACGCCAAAGTTGCGTTTCAATGACGCGAAAAGCGCCATTTCTCAGCCAATGAAGGTGGACGCAGAGTGTGGGCAGCGTGATGACATAGGTCTTAGTCCCCACCATCTTAGAGAAGGGCATTGCAGTGATTGGCTTGCTGTCTGCGGCGTCACAGGGGCTATAAAGGGGCGTTCTCGCCGACCACCATCTTACTGCTGCTGATCTGAGCATAGGGAGAGGTTCTGCCGCTTCGTCAGAGGCAGGGATAGCGTTAGGCAGGGTACATTAACCCCGAAACCGCTTGTGCTGTAGCGATTTCCACTGTCCAACACCACCTTTTGTTTGCAGGGACAGTGGAGGCTCCCTGATAGCTGCATTGCTGTGTGTACGCTGCTGTGCAAACCAACTGCTTTTTTCAAAGCACAAATCCTGTTGTTCCTTCATTTCTGCACAGCTCCTTGTTATTGCTGCCTGCCATACCTTGCTGAGATTACTGCAGGGAGATAGTAATTGTAGGACAGTCCCTTTTTTTTTTTCGTTACATCTCTTCAAGCCACTTTCTGCCACAGAAAATATACTCTAATACAGTGGCCCACATTTATTCACTAGTCTCCCTAAATAAAAAAAAAAGGGTGCAGATTAAAATTGGCAAATCTGCATCAGTGGCAGTCCTGTGTGTGGCATCTGTGTCTCATTTTCTGGCACAGAAAACATACAGTCTAACAGTGGGCCTGATTTCTTGCCAATTCTCCCAGAAATAAAAAAAAAATAGTGGGAGATTAATATTGGCATTTGTGCTTGAGTGCCAGTCGTGTGTGCCATCTCTCTCAAATTTTGGGGCACAGAAAGCCTAGTGTCTAATACTGGTTTTTTTTTTCTAATTCTCCCTGAAAAAAAAAATAGTGGGAGATTAATATTGGCATTTGTGCTTGAGTGCCAGTCGTGTGTGCCATCTCTCTCAAATTTTGGGGCACAGAAAGCCTAGTGTCTAATACTGTTTTATTTTATTTTTTTTAAATTCTCCCTGAAAAAAAATAAATAATGGGAGATTAATATTGGCATTTGTGCTTGAGTGCCAGTCGTGTGTGCCATCTCTCTCAAATTGTGGGGCACAGAAAGCCTAGTGTCTATAATACTGTTTTTTTTTTTTTTTTAATTCTCCCTTAAAAAAAAATTAGTGGGAGATTAATATTGGCATTTGTGCTTGAGTGCCAGTCGTGTGTGCCATCTCTCTCAAATTGTGGGTCACAGAAAGCCTAGTGTCTATAATACTGTTTTATTTTATTTTTTTTAAATTCTCCCTGAAAAAAAAAATAGTGGGGGATTAATATTGGCATTTGTGCTTGAGTGACAGTCCTGCGTGTGTGGCATCTCTCTCATTTTGTGCCACAGAAAACCTAGTGTGTAACATTGTGCCTGATTTTCCTTGCAGTCTCACTCACCTATAGAGAGATATCTAAATCCTACAGAAGTTAGAGTTCACCTTGTAAGTTGTTTTACAGTAACAAATAGCGTTACTTTGGTTATGTTTTGCAAACAATTAGGAAGTCTGGTGGAAGAGGTCGTGGCCATGGGCGGTCATTGCCAGCTGGTAATGATGGTAGTGGAGCATCAGGTGGTCGTGGGAAAAGCAATATAGCACCTAAGTCTCGAGTTGTGGAGCTAGGTTCGTCGTCTGGCTACACAAGGCCTCGAACGCTACTTTTTCTGGGAGTAGGAAAACCGCTTTTAAAGCCGGAGCAGCAAGAACAAGTTTTGGCTTTCCTTGCTGACTCAGCCTCTAGCTCTTTTGCCTCCTCTTCTGAAACTGGTAAATGTAAAAGCAGTGCGTCGTTAGTGGATGTTCACGGTCAGGGACAAAGAGAGAGAGAGAGAGAGAGAGAGAGAGAGAGATTCAGTACCACAATGGACATAGAGGTCAGCGCACATACAGTGACTGGCAATAACCCAAAAAACAAGAACGAGCTCTGAGACGTGGGAACTCTGTTGACCGCAATCCCTAATCCTCTCCAACCACACTAAAGGCAGCCGTGGATTGCGCCTAACGCTCCCTATGCAACTCGGCACGGCCTGAGAAACTAGCTAGTCTGAAGATAGAAAATAAGCCTACCTTGCCTCAGAGAAATACCCCAAAGGAAAAGGCAGCCCCAACATATAATGACTGTGAGTTAAGATGAAAAGACAAACGTAGAGATGAGATAGATTTAGCAAAGTGAGGCCCAACTTTCTGAACAGAGCGAGGATAGGAAAGGTAACTTTGCGGTCAACACAAAACCCTACAAAAACCACGCAAAGGGGGCAAAAAGACCCTCCGTACCGAACTAACGGCACGGAGGTACACCCTCTGCGTCCCAGAGCTTCCAGCAAGCAGTAAAAAACAAATTGACAAGCTGGACAGAAAAAAACAGCAAACAAATAGCAAAGAGGAACATAGCTATGCAGAGCAGCAGGCCACAGGAACGATCCAGGAGAAAACAGGTCCAATACTAGAACATTGACTGGAGGCCAGGATCAAAGCACCAGGTGGAGTTAAATAGAGCAGTACCTAACGACTTCACCACATCACCTGAGGAAGGAAACTCAGAAGCCGCAGTACCACTTTCCTCCACCAACGGAAGCTCACAGAGAGAACCAGCCGAAGTACCACTTGTGACCACAGGAGGGAGCTCTGCCACAGAATTCACAACACCGTCACGAACGCTATACCACCGGCTTACACGGTGACACAGACGAAGTTGCACATGAGATAGAAGAGGAGGTCATAGATGACCCAGTTGTTGACCCCGATTGGCAGCCATTGGGGGAACAGGGTGCAGGCAGCAGTAGTTCTGAAGCGGAGGAGGAGGGGTAGCAGCAGGCATCAACATCGCAACAGGTTCCATCTGCCGGGCCCGTATCTGGCCCAAAACGCGTGGCAAAGCCAAAACCAGTTGGAGGACAGCGTGGCCATCCGGTTAAAGAAGCTCAGTCTGCAATGCCTGAAAAGGTATCCGATGGTAGAAAGAGTGCAGTCTGGCATTTTTTTAAACAACATCCAAATGATCAGCGCAAAGTCATCTGTCAAAAATGTTCAACTACCTTAAGCAGAGGTCACAATCTGAAAAGTCTAAATACAAGTTGCATGCATAGACATTTAACCACCATGCATTTGCAAGCCTGGACTAACTACTAAACGTCCCTTAAGGTTGTAGCACCCTCGGCCAATGAAGCTAGTCAGCAACGCTACATGTTGTGAATTCTGTTGTCGAACTCCCTCCTGTGGTCGTGAGTGGTACTTCGGCGAGTTCTGTCTATGGGCTCCCTCTGGTGGCTATGAGTGAAGCTGCTGCTTCTGAGGTTCCTTACACAGGTGACGTGGATTGTCCTTTGGTTGGCTGCTCTATTTAACTCCTCTCAGATTGTTACTCCATGCCAGCTGTCAATGTTTTTGCATTTGTTCAGTTCGCTCCTGGATCTCTCTGGTGACCTGCCTTCTCCTGCAGAAGCTAAGTTCCTGATAGTCATTATTTGTTCACTGTTTTCTTGTCCAGCTGGTTTTCATGATTTTGTCTTGCTAGCTGGAAGCTCTGGGATGCAGAGTGGTCCCTCCGCACCGTGAGTCGGTGCGGAGGTCTTTTTTGCACACTCTGCGTGGTCTTTTGTAGGTTTTTGTGCTGATCGCAAAGTTACCTTTCCTATCCTCTGTCTATTTAGTAAGTCTGGCCTCCCTTTGCTGAAACTTGTTTCATCTCTGCGTTTGTGACTTTCATCTTTACTCACGGTCAATATATGTGGGGGGCTTCCTTTACCTTTGGGGAGTTTCTCTGAAGCAAGGTAGGCTTTATTTTCTATCTCTAGGGCTAGATAGTTCTTAGGCTGTGATGAGGCGCCTAGGTCTGGTAAGGAGCGCTCCACGGCTATTTTTAGTGTGTGTGATAGGATTAGGGCTTGCGGTCAGCAGAGCTCCCACATCCCAGAGCTTGTCCTGTATGAGGTTTAACTATCAGGTCATTCCGGGTGCTCCTAACCACCAGGTCATAACAGTACAGCTGGCCCAAAGTATTAATGCATCTCAATAGAGGGATAAGAGAACTTCTGAGACCATTTTTTTTTCTTTGCACTGTGTTTTGTCTTTCTTTTCCCCTAGACCTTTGGGTGGTTCAGGACACAGGTGTAGACATGGACATTCAAGGTCTGTCCTCTTGTGTGGATCATCTCACTGAAAGGGTACAAAACATTCAAGATTTTGTGGTTCAGAATCCTATGTTAGAGCCTAGAATTCCTATTCCTGACTTATTTTCTGGGGATAGATCTAGGTTCTTGAATTTCAAAAATAATTGTAAACTGTTTCTAGCTTTGAAACCCCGCTCCTCTGGTGACCCCGTTCAACAGGTAAAAATCATTATTTCTTTGTTGCGTGGTGACCCTCAAGACTGGGCATTTTCCCTTGCGCCGGGAGCATTGCGTGATGTTGATGCGTTTATTCTGGCGCTTGGATTGTTTTATGATGAACCTAATTCAGTGGCTCAGGCAGAGAAAATCTTGCTGGCTTTGTGTCAGGGTCAGGATGAAGCGGAGGTGTACTGTCAAAAGTTTAGAAAGTGGTCTGTGCTTACTCAGTGGAATGAATGTGCCCTGGTGGCAATTTTCAGAAAGGGTCTTTCTGAAGCCCTTAAGGATGTCATGGTGGGACTTCCCACGCCTGCTGGTCTGAATGAGTCTATGTCTTTGGCCATTCAGATCGATCGGCGCATGCGTGAGCGCAAAGCTGTGCACCATCTGGTGATATTCTCTGAGCATAGGCCTGAGCCTATGCAGTGTGATAGGACTTTGACCAGAGCTGAACGGCAAGAACACAGACGTCGGAATGGGCTGTGTTTTTACTGTGGTCAATCCACTCATGCTATCTCCGATTGTCCTAAGCTCACTAAGCGGTTCGCTAGGTCTGCCACCATTGGTACGGTACAGTCTAAATTGCTTTTGTCTGTTACTCTGATTTGCTCTCTGTCGTCCTATTCTGTAATGGCATTTGTGGATTCAGGCGCTGCCCTGAATTTGATGGACTTGGAGTTTGCCAGGCGCTGTGGTGTTTTCTTGGAGCCCTTGCAGTATCCTATTCCATGGAGAGGAATTGATGCTACGCCTTTGGCCAAGAATAAGCCTCAGTACTGGACTCAATTGACCATGTGAATGGCTCCTGCACATCAAGAGAATATTTGCTTTTTGGTGTTGCATAATCTGCATGATGTGGTCGTTTTGGGGTTGCCATGGCTACAGGTCCATAATCCAGTGTTGGATTGGAAATCTATGTCTGTGTCCAGTTGGGGTTGTCAGGGGGTACATGGTGATGTTCCATTGCTCTCAATTTCACCTTCCACTCCTTCTGAAGTCCCTGAGTTTTTATCAGATTACCGGGATGTATTTGAAGAGCCCAAATCTGGTGCCCTACCTCCTCATAGGGATTGCGACTGTGCTATTGATTTGATTCCTGGTAGTAAGTTTCCTAAGGGCCGTCTGTTTAATTTATCTGTGCCAGAGCACGCTGCTATGCGGAGTTATGTAAAGGAATCCTTGGAGAAGGGTCATATTTGCCCATCGTAGTCACCATTGGGAGCAGGGTTCTTTTTTGTGGCCAAGAAGGATGGTTCTTTGAGACCTTGTATTGATTACCGCCTTCTTAATAAGATCACAGTCAAATTTCAGTATCCTTTGCCGCTGCTGTCTGATTTATTTGCTCGGATTAAGGGGGCTAGTTGGTTCACCAAGATAGATCTTCGTGGTGCGTATAATCTTGTGCGAATTAAACAGGGTGAGGAATGGAAGACGGCATTTAATACGCCCGAGGGCCATTTTGAGTACCTGGTTATGCCATTCGGGCTTTCTAATGCTCCATCTGTGTTTCAGTCCTTTATGCATGACATCTTCCGAGAGTACCTGGATAGATTCATGATTGTATATTTGGATGACATTTTGGTCTTTTCGGATGATTGGGAATCTCATGTGAAGCAGGTCAGAATGGTGTTCCAGGTCCTTCGTGCGAATTCCTTGTTTGTGAAGGGGTCAAAGTGTCTCTTTGGAGTTCAGAAGGTTTCATTTTTGGGTTTCATTTTTTCCCCTTCTACTATCGAGATGGACCCTGTTAAAGTTCAGGCCATTTACGATTGGACTCAGCCGACATCTGTGAAGAGCTTGCAGAAGTTCCTGGGCTTTGCTAATTTTTATCGTCGCTTCATCACTAACTTTTCCAGTGTTGCTAAGCCGTTGACTGATTTGACCAAGAAAGGTGCTGATGTGGTCAATTGGTCCTCTGCGGCTGTAGAGGCTTTTCAGGAGTTGAAGCGTCGTTTTGCTTCTGCCCCTGTGTTGTGCCAGCCAGATGTTTCGCTTCCTTTTCAGGTGGAGGTTGATGCTTCTGAAATTGGAGCAGGGGCTGTTTTGTCGCAAAGAAGTTCTGATGGCTCGGTGATTAAACCCTGTGATTTCTTTTCTAGAAAATTCTCGCCTGCTGAGCGCAATTATGATGTGGGCAATCGGGAGTTGTTGGCCATGAAGTGGGCATTCGAGGAGTGGCGACATTGGCTTGAAGGAGCTAAACATCGCGTGGTGGTCATGACGGATCACAAGAATTTGACTTATCTCGAGTCTGCCAAACGGTTGAACCCTAGACAGGCTCGATGGTCGCTCTTTTTCTCCCGTTTTGATTTTGTGGTTTTATACCTTCCGGGATCTAAGAATGTGAAGGCTGACGCCCTGTCAAGGAGTTTTGTGCCTGACTCTCCGGGTGTTCCGAAGCCGGCGGGTATTCTTAAAGAATGGGTAATTTTGTCTGCCATTTCCTCTGATTTGTGGCGTGTGCTGCAAAAGTTTCAGGCTGATAGACCTGACCGTTGTCCTACGGAGAAACTGTTTGACCCTGATAGATGGACTAGTAGAGTTATCTCGGAGATTCATTGTTCAGTATTGGCTGGTCATCCTGGAATCTTTGGTACCAGAGATTTGGTGGCTAGATCCTTTTGGTGGCCTTCTTTGTCACGGGATGTGCGTTCTTTTGTGCAGTCCTGTGGGATTTGTGCTCGGGCTAAGCCCTGCTGTTCTCATGCCAGTGGGTTGCTTTTGCCCTTGCCGATCCCGAAGAGGCCCTGGACGCATATTTCTATGGATTTTATTTCTGATCTCCCTGTTTCTCAAAAGATGTCGGTCATTTGAGTGGTTTGTGATCGCTTCTCTAAGATGGTCCATTTGGTACCCTTATCTAAACTGCCTTCCTCCTCTGATTTGGTGCCATTGTTTTTCCAGCATGTGGTTCGTTTGCATGGCATTCCAGAGAACATCGTCTCGGACAGAGGTTCCCAGTTTGTTTCGAGGTTTTGGCGGTCCTTTTGCGCTAAGATGGGCATTGATTTGTCTTTTTCTTTGGCTTTCCATCCTCAGACTAATGGCCAAACCGAACGAACTAATCAGACTTTGGAGACATATCTGAGATGCTTTGTTTCTGCTGATCAGGATGATTGGGTGTCTTTCTTGCCTTTGGGCCAGCTCGGCTACTTTAGTTTCTCCGTTTTTCTGTAATTCTGGTTTCCATCCTCGTTTCTCTTCAGGGCAGGTTGAGTCTTCGGACTGTCCTGGTGTGGATGCGGTGGTGGACAGGTTGCAGCAGATTTGGACTCATGTGGTGGACAATTTGACATTGTCCCAGGAGAAGGCTCAACGTTTCGCTAACCGCCGGCGTTGTGTTGGTCCCCGACTTCGTGTTGGGGATTTGGTTTGGTTGTCATCTCGTCACGTTCCTATGAAGGTTTCCTCTCCTAAGTTTAAGCCTCGTTTCATTGGACCATATAAGATTTCTGAAGTTCTTAATCCTGTGTCATTTCGTTTGGATCTTCCAGCTTCTTTTGCCATTCATAATGTGTTCCATAGGTCGTTGTTGCGGAGATACGTGGCGCCTATGGTTCCCTCCGTTGATCCTCCTGCCCCGGTGTTGGTCGAGGGGGCGTTGGAGTATGTGGTGGAGAAGATTTTGGATTCTCATGTTTCGAGACGGAAACTCCAGTACCTGGTCAAGTGGAAGGGTTATGGTCAGGAAGATAATTTATGGGTTTTTGCCTCTGATGTTCATGCTGCCGATCTTGTTCATGCCTTTCATTTGGCTCATCCTGATCGGCCTGGGGGCTCTGGTGAGGGTTCGGTGACCCCTCCTCAAGGGGGGGGGTACTGTTGTGAATTCTGTTGTCGAACTCCCTCCTGTGGTCGTGAGTGGTACTTCGGCGAGTTCTGTCTATGGGCTCCCTCTGGTGGCTATGAGTGAAGCTGCTGCTTCTGAGGTTCCTTACACAGGTGACGTGGGTTGTCCTTTGGTTGGCTGCTCTATTTAACTCCTCTCAGATCGTTACTCCATGCCAGTTGTCAATGTTTTTGCATTTGTTCAGTTCGCTCCTGGATCTCTCTGGTGACCTGCCTTCTCCTGCAGAAGCTAAGTTCCTGATAGTCATTATTTGTTCACTGTTTTCTTGTCCAGCTGGTTTTCATGATTTTGTCTTGCTAGCTGGAAGCTCTGGGATGCAGAGTGGTCCCTCCGCACCGTGAGTCGGTGCGGAGGTCTTTTTTGCACACTCTGCGTGGTCTTTTGTAGGTTTTTGTGCTGATCGCAAAGTTACCTTTCCTATCCTCTGTCTATTTAGTAAGTCTGACCTCCCTTTGCTGAAACCTGTTTCATCTCTGCGTTTGTGACTTTCATCTTTACTCACAGTCAATATATGTGGGGGGCTTCCTTTACCTTTGGGGAGTTTCTCTGAGGCAAGGTAGGCTTTATTTTCTATCTCTAGGGCTAGATAGTTCTTAGGCTGTGACGAGGCGCCTAGGTCTGGTCCATGGCTATTTTTAGTGTGTGTGATAGGATTAGGGCTTGCGGTCAGCAGAGCTCCCACATCCCAGAGCTCGTCCTGTATGAGGTTTAACTATCAGGTCATTCCGGGTGCTCCAAACCACCAGGTCATAACAGCTACATCCCTTCCGTCACTGTAAGCCCACCATTTCCCGCACCACTTGCAGTATCTGCGAAGGTTTCGTTGCCAGGCCAAAGCAGTCAGGGTCAGGAAGTCACCAGTTTCGTAGTAGGAAACACTGCATGTAGGGCACCGGCAAGAATACCGTCTCCAACCGTCTCTCAGTCTGCCATGTCCACCGGCACCCCCGCTAGTTCCACGATCTCCAGCTCTGCAGTCCAGCTCACCCTACATGAGACTCTCATTAGAAAAAGGAAGTACTCATCCTTGCATCCGCGTACACAGGGTTTCAACGCCCACATTGCTAGACTAATCTCGTTAATCAAATAATCAAATAAATTAAATTATATACAAATTTTGCATTACTAAAATAACATCTGAATAAAGAAAGCATGCTTGTGTGCTGTAACCTTTTTTAAACTGCATTGAGCCAAATTTTTTGTTTAAGGCCTACTACCTGTGTCTGTCTGCGCCACTCAATACAGCTGTCCTCCTCTGAAAAAAGCTGAGAGTTAATTGTCTGGTTTTCAGCCTATAGGAATTTGAAAACTGCATTGGGCTACTACTTCGGTAGGGCGGTAGGGCTACTAACGGTGTCTGCCGCTCCAAGGTGTTCTCCTGGTAGCATTTCATGAGCTTCAATTTTAAGGCTCTCATTGAAGAGTTTTTTAATTTAAAAACTGCAGTGGGCCTACTTGTCTGGTTGGGTTCTAGAAACGGTGTCTGCCGCTCCAAGGTGTTCTCCAGGTTGCCTTTCCTTAGCTTCAATTTTGAGGCTCTCGTTAAATTTTGTAATATAACAATGCATTTGGCCTACTTGTTTTGTTGGCCCTACTAACGGTGTCTGCCGCTCCTTGCTGTTCTCCACTGAACAAACCAGTGCCGCCTGTTTACTTCTGTTTCCAATTTTGAACTGCTTTTAGCCTATTTACTGATTTGGGCCTACTCACTGTCTCAGCCTCTCATTACAGTTGTCCTCCACTGAACAAAGCAATGCCCCCTGGTTAGTCCTGTTACCAATTTATTATTTGGGCCTATATCTGTGTTTCCTCTTCATCCTGCCCATTGCCCAGCCAGTGATAGATGAGTCTGCTGGTACATTGACCCAGACTACTACATTCCCCTTGCACGCTACACAGCCAGAATCTGACCCTGCTGAAATTCAGGTTCCCCTTCCCACATACTATACCACCTTACAAGGGGACAAAGAGGAAGGTGAAGATGAAAGTGCAAGTTCCATCATCAGGTGGGGGGGGCATACTCATTGGCGACGTCACTGGCACAGGGCCCCTCATAGTACGCAAAAGTGTCGCTGCCGGTGGGAGGCGCCCCCGCCGTGCAAACACACCGCCATACTTTGAGGGGCCCTGTGCCAGTGCCAATGCCAACGAGTGGGCCCCCCCTGCTTGCTCAGGATCACAGCACTTGCAAAGTTTAAATACTTACCTCGCCCTGCTCCACTGCCATGACGTGGTCCAGATTTCCTGGGCCCACAAAATATTTGAACCAGCCCTAGCCCCAACAACTTTAGCCAAATGACCCCCAATTTCCAATGCCTAACTATTATTGTAAGGGAAATTAAGATTGACAAGCTTCATTAAGAAGAATGGATGTTTTTGCCATTAAAATGGGCACTCTAGGTGTTTTCCTGGCCCCCACTCACTGCCGACTATGCTGCCCGATTGACTTGCATTGGGTTTCGTGTTTTGGTCGAACCCGACTTTACGACATAATCAGCCGATTTCACTCGACCCGACTTTTGAGATAGTCGGGTTTTGCGAAACCCAACTCGACTCTAAAAAAGTCAAGGTCGCTCAACCCTACTCGTAAGTTGCCCAGGTCTGGCCCGTAACAGACTCACAAATCAGGTGTCCCGCTCGTCCGTAACCACTTGCCACAAGTGTAAAGGGCATTCCTCTCCCAATGCCTCCGCTTCTGGTGTCAATTCCCAGAACCTTTCCCACTGAAAATGAGATAAAGCATTCGATATAGAGTTTTGAACACCTGGCACATGCACTGCAGAAATCCACGCTTTCAATTCAAGACACAGTAAAACTAATTCCCTCACTAACTTCATCAACGGGGGAGATAACGCTGACAAGATATTAATCACCGACACCTTGCTCATATTGTCACAATGAAACCGAAATTTCAGATTCACGAACATATCTACCCAAATGAAAACTGCCACCACTATCGGGAACAATTCCAACAAAGCCAGATTTCTTGCCAGGCCCTTCCGCTGCCACCCCTCTGGCCATCTTCCTACACTACACCTCCCTTTACAATAGGCCCCGTAACTGGCCCCACCTGCTTCATCCATGTAGATTTCACAGTCAAAACTACTCAAAATCTCCTGTTGAATCAACGACCGTCCATTATAATGTTCCAGAAAACATTGCCACACAATCAAATCCTCCCTGTGCTCTTTTGGACAAAATGGTGCGCTGCCCACACTCCAGCCTTCGCGCTAGCCAGCCTCCGGCAAAAAATTCTGCCCATGGGTATGATCCTGCACGTGAAATTTAACCAACTTAGACTGCAACTCCTTCAACGTCTATTTGCACAGTTTCCTAACCCTATTCACTTCCTATTTCAGTAACAACAATTTATCGTCCAGTAACCGACACTCCATTCTCTCAGAATCAATTAAAATTTCAAGGAAGCTTAACACCATGCCCAGGCCCTCGGTCTTTTCTCTAGCCAAAGACACACCAAAACGCTCTGCCACCCATTCCATGGCAGCCAAGGTATTCCTACACAACACCGAATCTGGCGGACCTATAAATAAAAAGTCGTCCAAATAGTGAATAACACACTGGCCGCCGGCAACATATCTAACCACCCACTCTAAAAAGGTACTAAACATTTCAAACAAAGAACATGAAATTGCACAACCCATTGGCAAACATCGATTCAAATAGTACCCGCCTTTCCAAAAACAACCCAACAATGGAATACTGTCCGGATGAACCGGAAGTAGCCTAAAGAGTCCGATTCAATATCAGTTTTTGCCAACAAAGCACCCATCCCGTATTTTGAACCCATCGCACTGCCATATCAAACGGTGTGTATTCCACTGAACACAACTCCTGTGCAATGTCATCATTAACTAACCAGCCCTACGGGTACGACAAATGTTGAATCAATCTGAATTCATTCGGTTCTTTCTTAGGCACAAACCCTAATGGAGAAATAATCACCCCTGCAACCGGTAAAGACAAAAACGGACCCGCCATCCTACCCAACTCGACCTCTTTTTCTAATTTTACACTAACAATCTCAGAATGTAAATCAGCCAACCTCAGATTTTTAACATAAAAAGGAACCGTGTGGTTAGGGGGAGGGATTCTAAAACCTTCCGCAAAACCACTCCAAATAACCCCTGTCTTCTCTTGGTCCGGATACCTATTTAGAAAGGGGGCCATCTCTTTAATCCTCACTGGTGTCACCCCCATGACCGGCACCCACTGAGGGCTTCCCCCTTGCCTTATTAAAACATTTTGATGCTCCATGGGAACTCCAATTGCATGTGTGCCTGAACTTACAGGTACTGCCGTACTTGCAGTGGCCATCGTTGAATTGCCAGCACCTTCTGGATTTTTCTTTTGATCCTTGCGTCCCCTGACCACTGCTACCATGTCCTGCTTGCTGACTGCTGCTACCTCCGCTCCCGTGAAAGGACTGCCCATACCCGACTGGAGCCATAACCTTCAGCCAAAGCCCAATATCCTTCTGATCCCACTTATTAACTTTTCCAATGGAAGAATGGAGAATGTTTCAACATATTCATCCCGCCAAATCTTCTTTACCTCTTTCTTCAAATGGGCTCCCAAAGGGCCCTCAAAACACACATAGACTTCTCCCTTCGCTTGATCGTCCAAATTAATCGCATCCCCTTTTTCCTTTTCTGTTTGTAGAGACACAGATAAACTGGAACCAGTGGCTCGCTCCCCTTCAACCAATACCGACGGCTCGCTTGCGACCTGCGACCCAAAAGCTATCCCCAGCAACCATGCCCCAACTGGCGCTGTCCCCACAGCGCCCGCTGCCCCACTCTCTAATCTTTGCAAAACCTGTGCCATACTAAGCAAGATCTCATGAATGCCATGATCCCCCTCCCCACTAGGACCCCCCAACTGCCTTCCCTCCGACCCCAGCGCCTGACTCCCCACAACCTATTGTAATACAGCCCCTGTGGGCGACAAATAGCACATAGAATCATGCTCACCAAGCTGCACAGGTGCTGTGTCCCCGCCAGCTGTAAATCCAGAGTCCTGCCGCCTTCTATCCTCCTGACAGTCGCTGCCTGACTCAGATTCCTCTTCTCTCTGTGGCCCCAGGCCTGTGCCCCTGACCCCTTCATGACCGGGGACCGGTGCCCTTGAAGTGACATGCTCCACAGTGCCTGACCCATGCCCAACAGACCGGTCCGAAATGCGGCCACGCGATCTGCCAGGCAGCCCTTGGTCACTGCCCGCCGCTCTTCCTGCCTGTCCAAGTTGCACTGGGCCTGGCAGCATGGACTCCGGCTGCCCGCCGAAGGCCTCCCCCTGTTGCTGCGTCCAGCAGGCATCCTGGACCCTGTGCCACGCTGGGCACCTGCTGCATTGTCCTGCCTTGTGAAAGTATGCCTGACGCTGCCTGCCGGCACTTCCTCCTCTGCAACCGGGCTGCCAGGACCCCGCCACAGTTCAGTGCTTTGGCTGCACCCGCCATGGGCCCATGATGCCAAATGTGTAGGCTGCCATGATGAAGCAGCCTGGCCTGGCCGTGCTTCTGTTGTGGCCTGTGTCCCCGGCACATCCCGTGTTTCCGGTCCAGCCTGGGCTCCTCTCAGACTCTGCTGCCCCACACCTGCAGACCAGCTGCGTGAATTCCCGCCACGGCGGGCACAGCGGGTGGAAGCCGCACAACCATGCTCGCCGACCGCAGGGTCCCCCGGGGGCACCGGAGCCTGTGCCTGCTGTGCACCACCATGTCCGGTGAAAGTCTCTCCAGGGGCCTTGTCCTCCTGCTCCTCCTGCTCACCTCATGTGACCTACTGGCACCGGGGAGAGAAGACAATTGTTTCTCCAACCATCCTCCCCGCCTGGAGCGAGCGACATTCCGCAGCCGGTCTATCAGGTCATCAACGGACTCTATGAGGTAACTCCAGAGGTCTTCACTCTCAGGATTCTTTTTGAAAATGGAGATATTCCTGCACTTATTTCCCCCAAGACTAGTCCCTATGACCGCCCCCTGTAACACCCCTTCTTAACCTCCACCAATCCCTATCCGTCTTTTGACCCCTTCTGGAAACCCTCCCCTAGCCAACTGAAGTCATAGGGTGCTTCCATCTAGCTACGCCTATTCCAGCCCCCATCTTAAGTAATATTGGAGTCTTTTTAGATAAAGTTTTGAGTCCACTTACCAGAAAGACGACATCATTTATACTGGACACCACAGATTTTTTAATGTAAGTTACAGACATTCTTTTAGTATACAGCATTTTCTTTTAGCATACATTATACTGAAAGACAGTTGAGGTTTCATCTACTTGACCATATACCTCCTCTTTGGAAAGGTGGTGAAAGAGAGAATTGATGAGGATTTCGAAAATGAATACTTTGAGACCTAATGGCCTCAATGTAGAGTATAAAATTAATTGTATCCCATAATGAAGTGTTTGCTTGCCCCTATCCCTCTCATGTTCCTTGTTGAGAGTGATGCAGTGTATTTTAAGTGATTATTTATTCTCTTTTCTAGGAATATTTATTGTACACTTGACATCACATATAAATCTGATGATGACTCATCTTATACAAGGAATGTTATTCTTTAAAGACTTACGGCCTTTTCAATAAAATACTCTATGTAATATGTTTTATATACAGCTGTATCACACTAAACACACCAGATTGCCTGATCTTGGAAGTTCCACAGGGTTGGGCTTGGTTACTACTTGGAAGGGAGACTATCAGACAATACCAAGCGCTGTAAAAGGATTCAATTGTAATAACCGGAAAAAGACTGACCAGCACATCCCTACTAGTGTGAATAGGTGCCAGCTAGGATTGCTCGATCCGATCATGTAAAATCGGAATTATACCGATTTTCACTATAATCAGAATTCCGAATCCCGATTCCGATCTTTGAATGTGTTTAGAAATCGGAAATCGGAAGTGCGTTTTTTTTTTTTTTTTGCACAATGCTTGACACATGAACCATCCAATGAAGAGCCTGTGAAGTGTGGGCACATCCTGAAATGCTAGTAGGCATTTTAACTACTGGCATGACTGTGATTGGCTGTGATCAGGCACTATAAAAGGCTGGCGCCACCATTTTGTGTTCACTCCACTGTGAATTCAGTTAGGGACAGCTTGTCTCTGTCATTAGAGAGAGAGAAAATATTGTGTCTCTATTAGCGTTTTTGTCCAATCTATTTTAAAGGGACCCTGTCACCTGAATTTGACGGGCTCTGTTAACGGTCCGATGAGTGGTGTTTTCTCTCCTTTCATGCACCCCTTCCTTTCCCGCTGGCCGTAATATTATCTTGAATATGAGTCTGTTTCCTCCGTAGTTCATGCGTGTGCAAAGCAATCTTGCCTTGTGCACACGCAGTATGCTTTGCCCAACTGCGGGCAAAGCCAAAAAGCATTAGTGCGCATGCGCCAGCGCACTATGTTCCGAAAGTATTTCGCTGTGTTCCGGGACATAGTGCGCCAGCACATGCGCACTAATGCTTTTCGGCTTTGCCCGCAGTTGGCAACTTTTATTTATCTCAGAAGAAGAAGAGGCAGGTAGCCCTGTGCACACAGTCAGCTGACAACAGTACGCATCAGATGATGATGAAACTCAGGTGGCATTAGCTGGTGCGTCCTGCAGTATACAAATGACCCGGGAGGAGCAATCGTCTGAGGTGTTGGAAGAGGGTCCAACAGATCATAAGGTCCTTGATCCATCATGGTGTGAGGGACAGCAAAGTGGTGGTAGCAGCTCAGAGGAAAACATTCCCACAATGGTAGAGCAGCAGAGGGCCAAAAAAGGGAGTAGAGTAAGGGGCGAGAGTTGGTTGCCTGTAGCCGCTACTTTGGCACCCGGAAGGAGCAGGACCCATGCAAAAACTAGTGCAAGGGGTGCTCCAAAGAGATGTGATGCTTGGGCCTTTTTTGACCAAGTTGCCGATGACATTACAACAGTCAGATGCAATCTGTGTCATCTAACTCTGAAGCAAGGGAAAAACGTCCACAACCTCAATACCACCAATATGTTGAGGCATTTGAGGAACAAGCACGTTGCAGAGTGGACAAGTCACATAAAAATTCATGCCCAACCTGCAGCTCCATGTGCCACCTCTTCCGCTAACGTTGTAGCTTGTTCCTCCCAGGAGAGATAAGGAACGTCCTCCTACAGTAGTGTACAGACAGCCGTCGTCACTATCACACCGCCACCAACTTCACAATCCCGGTTATCCTCACAGTCCCAGTCTAGCCTGCAGCCATCCGTCCCCCAGTTATGGGCTCGAAAAAGGAAATTCCCAGCAAGCCACTCCCGAGCACAGGCCCTCAATGCTAGCATTTCAAAACTGCTGGCCCTTGAAATGCTATCATTCAGGCTGGTGGACACGGATGCCTTTTGCAACCTCATGGCTTTGGCAGTCCCACAATACTGTATTCCTAGCCGCCACTATTTTAGTCAAAAATTCATCCCTGCAGTGCAACAGCACGTGGAGAAAAAAAATTAAGCGTGCGCTACTTAACGCCATCAGCAGCAAGGGCCACCTGACCACTGATGCGTGGAACAGTAAGCACGGTCAGATATGCTACTTTTCCCTCACTGCCCATTGGGTAAATGTGGTGGAGCTGGGTACAGAAGTGGATAGAGGCACTGCGCAGGTCTTGCCAACGCCAAGGATTGCAGGACTTTCATCCATTTGCATTGCCTCTTCCTCCTACTCCACTTCCTCAGATTCCTCCACACAGCAGTTGGCACCATCTACATCTACAAGGATTGGTGAACCGTCCACTGACACGACCAAGTTGAGCACTGCCGTGGCCAAACGTCAACAGGCCATGTTGAAATTAATTAGTTTTGGGGGATACAAGCCACACTGCAAAGCAGCTGTGGAATGCCATAAAGCAGCAGAGCGACCAGTGGTTTGAGCCACTCAACCTCCAGCCATGTATGATGGTGTGTGATAATGGGCAAAACCTGGTGACAGCTCTGGGTCTAGCCAATCTGACTCACATCCCGTGCCTGGCACATGTGTTAAATTTGTTTGTGCAGAGTTTTCTTAAAAGCTATCCGGATCTTGAAGATCTTCTGCACAAGGTCCATGGTGAGTGCGCTCACTTGTGCCGTTCGAGCGTACACAATGCGCGCATTGCAGCTCTGCAGCGAAGATTTAACCTGCCTGAACACCACCTCATATGTGACGGGTGGAATTCCACGTTGCATATGCTGGAGAGGTTGTGTGAGCAGCAGCAGGCAGTAATGGAATTCCAGCTGCATCAGGCGCAAACGAGTCGCACAGCTCGCAAGCCACACTTCACATGTGCCGAGTGGGCTTACATGAAGGACATCTGCAGTGTTTTGCAGCCCTTTCATGATTCCACTCTCATGTCGAGCGCGGATGATGCCATAGTCAGCATCACTGTACCCCTCATATGCCCCCTTGAAAAAACTATGCTAGGGATCAGGGATGCAGTTTTGGACGAGGAGAAGGAGGAACAAATGCTGACAATGCCTTCTGTATCGGGACAGTCTACCCACAGCTCTACGGGTGGGTTGTTAGCCAGGCAACTCACAAAGGTCCAGGCAGGGGACACTTTTTGATGAAGAGGAGGAGGAAGAATTGGAGAAGGAAGTAGTATGGCCAGAGGAGGGTGGTACACCACACACTGGTAGTCATCATTTACAGCGAGGATGGGGGGATGCAGAGGAGACAGAGAGCACGCCTCAAGCAGGGGACAGTGGGGCGTGGCCAGTTGGCAGTTTGCAATACATGAGTGATTTCATGCTGCAGTGCCTTCAAAACGACCGCCGTATCGCTTGCATTCTCAACACTGATGATTACTGGTTGGCCAGCCTCCTGGATCCTCGCTACCGGGACAACCTACAAACCCTGATAACACCATTGAACCGGGATCGTAAAATGCAAGAGTTCCAAGACACACTGGTACATTTGATGATGTCCTTATTTCCACCTGAGAGAACTACTTCGAGTGTTTCACATGGCAGCTCAGTGCCTCCAGCACGGGGAGGAAGCCATACACAGAGCAGGAGCAGCACCTCATGCACCATCCCATACAGTTCCATTCAGCAGGACGCAGCATTACCGTCAGATCGTGGCAGACTACATGTCCAGCCATGTCAGTGTGTTCCAGGATGGTCCTGCCCCCTTAACCCTGCTGTACTGTTCGGGTCAATATGACCCGAAATGATTTTTGAGACCCTGTAGATTTTTTATATGAGGATTTGAAACTAGTGGTATCTTGACTTCTCCTCATTTGTGGAGCTCTATATATTTTTTTTTTGTTTTTTTTTTGCTACACGCTGATTGTTACACTTGTACTGTTCGGGTGAATATGACCCGATAGCATTTTATACTGTTCTACAGGTCTCTGATTATTTCTGACTGCAAAAGTTATGTTTTTTTATGTGTACTTCATCTCAAAATGGTGGTGGTTTCACTGTTCTTATCAGTAAACAAGTAATTATCTAGTATTATCCATTTGCTGTTTGTGAGAGAGGAGACTGGTTGTCTATCATTCAAAGGCTGGGGGTTTCACTGTCATCAGTAATCAAGTATTTATTTAGTCAAATGCAATTTCAGTTTGTGAGAGAAGACACTGTTGTCTTATAAATTGGACACCAGTCATTTGACTTACACCCTGAAGCTAAGTCCTGTGAAAGAGACACTGGAATCTGTGAGAGAGAGCACTGAGCTGTGAATACACATCTTTACAGGTATTCTTTTTTTTTTCAAAACTTGGATAAAAATGTTTCTAAAATGTCTATTGACTGATGCTGTGAATACATATCTTTACAACTATTCTTTTCTTTTCCAAACTTAGGTAATTCTAATGAGCACAAAGCACCATGACAATGCCGTAAGTGATAGAGAAGACAGAAAGCCTGACATTATTTTGGATTATAATGCCACAAAGGGAGCAGTTGATACTTTTGACCAAGCAATATCAACATATACATGCAAACGCAAAACCAATCGGTGGCCAATGATTTTATTTTATAACATACTGGACGTTTCTGCATACAATGCATTTGTCGACCCCGATTGGAACCGGAATAAGCTGCATAAAAGAAGATTATTTCTTGAGGAATTGGGCAAATCTCTGGTTAGGCCATATGTTGAGAGCAGAAAAGTGACCCCCAGAAGTGAAGGAGCAACAGCCATTGTAAAAAGTGTCCAGCATGCTCAAGAAAGAGACTCTACATCCACGGCCTTCACCAGCACAGCTACCAGCAGCGCAGCTACCAGCAAAAAAAGGAAGAGATGTACTGTAGCTTCTGTCCATCTTCCTGTGACAATAAGACTAATCTGACATGTGCTGGATGTTCAAAATATCTGTGTAAAGGACATGTGTCTTATTATTGTGTTCAGTGTAAAAACGCATGAACATGTTCAGCTTTTCTTTTTTCTTTCTAAAAAGGTTGAGGTTTTTATGATTTTTCATTTGTTGATTTATAAATATTGTTTTCAAAAAGTTAAATTTCATGTTTTAGTAATAGTAATGTAAAGCTTCTTTGTTATTTGTGTGCAGAATGCCAACAATCAAAGATAATTGTAAAAAGCCTGTGTAACCTTTTTATGAAAAAAAAATAAATTATTAAGTTTAACCCCTTAGTGACCGCCGATACGCCTTTTAACGGCGGCCGCTAAGGGTACTTAAACCACAGCGCCGTTAATTAACGGCGCTGTGGAAAAAGTCAATAGCGCCCCCCAGAGGCCGATTTTCTCCGGGGTCTCGGATGCCGAGGGTAGCCGAGACCCCAGAGAACATGATTCGGGGTTTTTTTTAACCCACCCCGCATTTGCGATCGCCGGTAGTTAACCGTTTACCGGCGATCGCAAAAAAAAAAAAAAAAAAAGCGATCTCTTTTTAATTTCTCTGTCCTCCGATGTGATCGCACATCGGAGGACAGAGAAAAGGGGTCCCAGGTGGCCCCCCAATACTCACCTAGCTCCCCCGATGCTCCTCGTGTCTCCTGGTGGGCGCCGCCATCTTCAAAATGGCGGGCGCATGCGCAGTGCGCCCGCCAGCCGGCACCGGGAGAATCTTTGGGGTCTCGGCTGCCGGGGGTAGCCGAGACCCCAAAGAGCATGATCGGGGTCGGTATTACCGACCCCTGTTTTGCGATCGCCGGTAATTAACTGTTTACCGGCGACCGCAAAAAAAAAAAAAAAAGAAAAAAGTAAAGTGTAATTCTCTGTCCTCTGATGTGATCGCACATCAGAGGACAGAGAAATAGGGGGATTCGGGGACCCTAGCATACTCACCTAGGTCCCTGGATCCTCTTGCTGCTCCTCCTGGCCGCCGGCAGAAGAACATGGCGGACGCATGCCCAGTGCGCCCGCCATCTGTCTCCATCTGCCGGCCGGCAGGAGAACAGCAGTTGGGGCTAAAATTAGGGGTAGGGGTAGGGTTAGGGTTAGGGGTAGGGTTAGGGTTAGGGTTAGGGGTAGGGGTAGGGTTAGGGGTAGGGTTAGGGGTAGGGTTAGGGCTAGGGTTAGGGCTAGGGTTAGGGCTAGGGTTAGGGCTAAATTTAGGGTTAGGGTTGGGGCTAAATTTAGGGTTAGGGTTGGGGCTAAATTTAGGGTTAGGCTTCTTTCACACTTACGTCGGTACGGGGCCATCGCAATTGTGAAAATTGTGCACAACGTGGGCAGCAGCTGTAGTTTTTCAACGCATCCGCTGCCCAATCTATGTCCTGGGGAGGAGGGGGCGGAGTTACGGCCACGCATGCGCGGTCAGAAATGGCGGATGCGACGTACAAAAAAACGTTTCATTGAACGTTTTTTTGTGCCGACGCTCCGCCAAAACACAACTGATCCAGTGCACGACGGACGCGACGTGTGGCCATCCGTCACGATCAGTCGGCAATACAAGTCTATGGGCAAAAAACGCATCCTGCGGGCACATTTGCAGGATCCGTTTCTTGTCCAAAACGACGGATTGCGACGGAATGCCAAACGACGCAAGTGTGAAAGTAGCCTTAGGGCTAGGGTTAGGGTTGGGGCTAAAGTTAGGGCTAGGGTTGGGGCTAAAGTTAGGGTTAGAGCTGGGATTAGGGTTAGGGTTTGGATTAGGGTTGGTATTAGGGTTAGGGTTGGCATTAGGGTTAGGTTTGGGATTAGGGTTAAGGTTAGGGTTGTGATTAGGGGTGTATTGGGATTAGGGTTAGGTTTGAGGTTAGGGTTGAGATTAGGATTAGGGGTGTGTTGGATTTAGGGTTTTGATTAGGGTTATGGTTAGGGTTGACATTAGGGTTGTTTTGGGGTAAGGGTTGTGATTATGGTTAGGGTTAGTGATTAGGATTATGGATCAGGTTGGGATTAGGGTTAGGGGTGTGTTGGGGTTAGGGTTGGAGCTAGAATTGGGGGGTTTCCACTGTTTAGGTACATCAGGGGGTCTCCAAACACGACAGCCAATTTTGCGCTCAAAAAGTCAAATGGTGCTCCCTCCCTTCTGAGCTCTGCCGTGCGCCCAAACAGTGGGTTACCCCCACATATGGGGCATCAGCGTACTCGGGATAAATTGGACAACAACTTCTGGGGTCCAATTTCTCTTGTTACCCTTGTGAAAATAAAAACTTGGGGGCTACAAAATCTTTTTTGTGAAAAAAAAAAATATTTTTTATTTTCACGACTCTGCATTCTAAACTTCTGTGAAGCACTTGGGCATTCAAAGTTCTCACCACACATCTATATAAGTTCCTTGGGGGGTCTAGTTTCCAAAATGGGGTCACTTGTGGGGGGTTACTACAGTTTAGGTATATCAGGGGCTCTGCAATCGCAACATAATGCCCACAGACCATTCTATCAAAGTCTGCATTCCAAAAAGGCGCTCCTTCCCTTTCGAGCTCTGCCGTGCGTCCAAACAGTGGTTTACCCCCACATATGGCGCATCAGCGTACTCGGGATAAATTGGACAACAACTATTGCAGTCCAATTTCTCCTGTTACCCTTGTGAAAATAAAAACTTGGGGGCTAAAAAATCTTTTTTGTGGAAAAAAAATTTTTTTTTATTTTCACGGCTCTGCATTATAAACTTCTGTGAAGCACTTGGGCATTCAAGGTTCTCACCACACATCTAGATAAGTTCCATGGGGGGTCTAGTTTCCAAAATGGGGTCACTTGTGGGGGATTTCTACTGTTTAGGCACATCAGGGGCTCTCCAAACGCGACATGGCGTCCGATCTCAATTCCAGCCAATTCTACATTGAAAAAGTAAAACGGCACTCTTTCTCTTCCAAGCTCTGCGGTGCGCCCAAACAGTGGTTTACCCCCACATATTGGGTATCGACGTACTCAGGAGAAATTGCACATCAACTTTAGTGGTCTAATTTCTCCTGTTACCCTTGTGAAAATAAGAATTTGTGGGCGAAAAGATCATTTTTGTGTAAACAAAAGCGATTTTTTATTTTCACGGCTCTACGTTATAAACTTCTGTGAAGCACTTGGGGGTTCAAAGTGCTCACCACACATCTAGATAAGTTCCTTAAGGGGTCTAGTTTCCAAAATGGTGTCACTTGTGGGGGGTTTCCACTGTTTAGGCACATCAGGGACTCTCTAAACGTGACATGGCGTCCGATCTCAATTCCAGCCAATTCTGCATTGAAAAAGTCAAACGGCGCTCCTTCACTTCTAAGTTCTGCGGTGCGCCCTAACAGTGGTTTACCCCCACATATGGGATATTGGCGTATTCAGGAGAAATTGCATAACAAAATTTATGGTTACATTTCTGTTTTTACACTTGTGAAAATAAAAAAAATGGTTCTGAATTAAGATGTTTGCAAAAAAAAGTTAAATGTTCATTTTTTCCTTCCACATTGTTTCAGTTCCTGTGAAGCACGTAAAGGGTTAATAAACTTCTTGAATGTGGTTTTGAGAACCTTGAGGGGTGTAGTTTTTAGAATGGTGTCACACTTCATTATTTTCTATCATATAGACCCCTCAAAATGACTTCAAATGTGATGTGGTCCCTAAAAAAAAATGGTGTTGTAAAAATGAGAAATTGCTGGTCAACTTTTAACCCTTATAACTCCCTAACAAAAAAAAATTTTGTTTCCAAAATTGTGCTGATATAAAGTAGACATGTGGGAAATGTTATTTATTAACTATTTTTCGTGACATATCTCTCTGATTTAAGGGCATAAAAATACAAAGTTTGAAAATTGCAAAATTTTAAAAATTTTCGCCATATTTCCGTTTTTTTCATAAATAATCGCAAGTAATATTGAAGAAATGTTACCACTAACATGAAGTACAATATGTCACGAAAAAACAAACTCAGAATCAGCGGGATCCGTTGAAGCGTTCCAGAGTTATAACCTCATAAAGTGACAGTGGTCAGAATTGCAAAAATTGGCCTGGTCATTAAGTACCAAATTGGCTCTGTCACTAAGGGGTTAAATTTAAATTTTTCATTTGTTTACGATCAACAAGGTTCACATACAGTATATTAATGAAAAAGTATTCAAATAAAACACTTAGAGGAGCTAAAAATCAAGAATTAATAGGTTGGGTCATACTGACCCGGGAACAGTACAAGTGTATAGCAAATGCGAACAGAACAGCAGGGTTAAAGGGACACTGTCACCTGAATTTGGAGGGAACAATCTTCAGCCATGGAGGCGGGGTTTTCGGGTGTTTGATTCACCCTTTCCTTACCCGCTGGCTGCATGCTGGCTGCAATATTGGATTGAAGTTCATTCTCTGTCCTCCATAGTACACGCCTGCGCAAGGCAAGATTGTCTTGTGCAGGCATGTACTACAGAGGACAGAGAATGAACTTCAATCCAATATTGCAGCCAGCATGCAGCCAGCGGGTAAGGAAAGGGTGAATCAAACACCCGAAAACCCCGCCTCCATGGCTGAAGATTGTTCCCTCCAAATTCAGGTGACAGTGTCCCTTTAAGTTTTGGGTCTCCAAGCTTGATATATGGCCAGACCTTATCCATTATGCCTTGGAGGTGCTGGCCTGCCCGGCTGCCAGTGTGTTATCGGAGCGTGTCTTTAGCGCCGCTGGTGGAGTCCTAACAGACCAACGCACGCGCCTATCCACCAATAATGTTGACCGCCTAACTTTTATAAAGATGAACCAGGTCTGGATCTCGCCAGACTTTGCAAGCCCGGCGCCAGATGAGACTGAATAAACACATGTCTGGCAACAGTCTCCAGGTCCACACTTGGTCCTCTGGCACCACTAGATTGATCAGCCCACCTGGGCTTCAGCGCCGTCAGCTGTTGCCCGGAAGTGTCAGTAGCACAGTGAACACCCGCTGCCGTGTTGTCGGGGTTCAGCAGCGCAAACTGGACTCTGGCTGTGCTACTGCCAATTCAAATTCTCCTGTCCACCTATAATAAATCCTGTCTGCCTGGACCTCAGCACAACTAGCTGTTGCTCGGAAGTGCACGTAGCACAGTGAACACCCGCTGCCGTGTTGAACCGGTACAAGAGGAAGAAGACCCAGAGGAAGAAGATGAAGCTAAGGTTAAGGAAATGGAAGAACCAGAAGCACCAGTACCCAAAGCACCAGAACCAGAAGAACCAGATACAATAACACCAGGAAAAAAAAAGAATATCCAGAATAAGAATAAGCAGAATGATAAAAAGCAGCAGAAAAAAATAAGTCTAAGCAGAAGAAGACGAAACAGTGTATGGGGGTGAGTCCATTCCTCCTCGTGGTACCCCTGGAGACTCCCTGCTTCTGCGGGGCAAGCTGAACGCGGACCCCTCCCGGTGAGAGTCCCCTGAGACAGGCCTCCCGGAAGGTGTATTTTTCAAATGTCGCCAAACCATGCAAAGTTCTTATATGTAAACCTACTCTGACACAACAGAGGAATAGGGCAAGCAAAAATATTATTATTTTTTTTTAACAATGAACACATTTTCTTAAAAAAGCTATCAGAATGAGCTATTTAAAAAAGAAGGATGAAAGGTAACAAAAAAAAATTGAAATTAATAGTGGGTAGAACTTGGTACCATTTATTGTACCCAGGGAAATGAACAGCTGTAGACTAGAGCATTCCAGCATCTTGTCGTGTGCGACGTGGGTCAGAAAGATGTTGGTGTGATTTCGGGTCATCAGTATCTATAGTGGATTTTGTGGTTTTCCCTGCTGGTTCCAGTGTATGGCCTCCCAGCATCTCAGGCATAGATTGCAGCGGAAGCAACAGACAATCATTTAAGAACCGCTTTTGGCCTTCATCTTAGCGTAAAAAAGAGCGAAGCAGGCACCTTGGCATGGGAGATCCACAGGCGTGATAATGGTATCTCCAACGCCGTGCCCACCGTTGAAGAATAAAATGAAATGAATGAAGAAAAGGTAAATTCCGAAGAGTTTGCCAAGCATTACGTTATTATTTTGACCCGTAAAACAAATGTGCCCCATTATAACCGCTATTCATACTAAAAATAGTACTTGTGCCCATTATTCTTTGATTTCTCTGGCTCCGCTGCCTCGGATTACCAATTCTACATGTTATTTTGGCATTTTTAGTCATTTAGAAAACACCACAATGTAAAATAAATGTTTTAGGAATTCCGATTTTTTATGCCCATTGACTTCAATGAGGATCGGAAATCGGAATTTTCGATCGCCAATTTTCAAGTGTGATCGGACCGATTCTTTCCAATCCGATTTTTAGGGTGATCGATCAACCCTAGTTCCAGCTAACATGACAATTCTATGAAAATATAAAGCTGCACTCAGGATTGTGTAGAATGGTAAATCTAGAAAAATGGAACTGCATTACTGCCATAGAGCATTGGTTAAGTGCTATATTACGTACATGTGGAATTTTGAAAAATTGGAAATGCTAAATTTGCTATAGGAAAATTTACAGTAAAAAGAAGGTACTTAGTGATATATACCTGTATATCACTATTCACTATTTCTAGTTTTGGTCATTACAATTGATCCCGTTATGCTCTATTTCTCTAGGTAATTTGCACCCTTTATGGATTTTGAGTGCTGTGTATTTAATTAGATCCAGCCCTCCTCACACATCCTTTTATCTCATTTGTACCAGCTCCAGACACTGGGAGGTTCCCTTGCATTCTCTTAGGCTACGTTCACACTAGCGTTGCGCCCCCCTGCGTCGGCGACGCAACGCGCGACGCAGGAAAAAACGCGCACAAACGCACGCAAAAACGCACGCGTTTTGCGACGCGTGCGTCGTTTTTTGACGAGAATCGGACACACAGAAAATGCAACTTGTTGCATTTTCTTGCGTCCGACGCTAGCGTCGTAAACGACGCAAGTGTCAAAAAACGCCACCCAACAAACGCACGCGTCCCCTATGTTAAACATAGGGGCGCGTCGCCGCTGCGTCGCCGCTGCGTCGCCGGCGCAACAGCGACGCACATTGGCGGAACGCCAATGTGAACGTAGCCATAGGTCATTCCTATATTTGCTGTGCAGCTTGGGATCTTTCCTGCCTATCTGTAGAGTATTGCTGTTATTGCCAGTAAATTTGCCCTTTAGCAAGATGGCGTTTTCCACACTATCTAATGTGAAGCAATCAGAGGCGTAGCTAGGGTTTTGGTCCAGGGGGGGCGAAGCTTCTGAGTGGGTCCCCAACCAGGTAACCTTGATTACAACTCGATGACGCCCCCTAATAGTGGAGGAGAACCTCAACAGATGACTGCGCTGTTACTGAAGATAATCTCTATATAACGACCAACATGGATATTACCGCCATATGGTCAGTGGTAGATACCAGTCCTACAGAGCATATAAGAGATCACAGCACAGTTATAGATAATGACTTACCATTGACGTTCTTTATGATGGAATCGTCACTTTTCCCGTCTTTTCCATCTGGCCCAGACCGACATGACAACTTCTTCCAGCTACAACTTGTCTGCAGAGAAAACAACAAAGACATGTTTCACTTCTCACATTCCAGCCATCACCATCTATTCCCAACCTGCACAAACCCCTCATCCTACTGACACCTCAATACTGAGCCGCTGCTGGCATATGAGTCCTTATTACTACACCTGATACCCCAATACTGAGCCGCTGCTGGCGTATGTGTCCCTATTACTGCACCTGATACCCCAATACTGAGCCGCTACTGCCGTATGTGCCCCTTTTACTGCACCTGATACCCCAACACTGAGCCGCTACTGCCGTTGGTGTCCCTATTACTGCACCTGATACCCCAACACTGAGCTGCTGCTGCCGTATGTGTCCCTATTACTGCCCCCGATACCCCAATACTGAGCCGCTGCTGCCATATGTGACCCCATTACTGCACCTGATACCCCGATACTGAGCCTCTGCTGCCGTATGTGACCCTATTACTGCACCTACTCTGTGGTTCTCTGTACCCTCTAAATTCTAAAGCGCCACTCTATAATATAGTAATGCCGGATGCAAGTGCCCTAGAAAACAGAGCCCACATTTTGCCCCCTAGAAAGTAATAATGCCCTCTGTGTGCCCCTTTGATAGTCACAGTAACCTGAGTTCCCCTATTACAATAGGGGAAATTTTTTTTGAATAATGTCCCGAGTCTCCCCCCCATACAGCTCCCCTATACACAGTATGATGCCCCCTAACAGTGTAGTACCACCCACACAGTATACTGACCCCTTAGTAGCCTTCAAACTGTTTGATGGCACCAACACTGTAATCCCCACAATGTATGATGGCCCCATAGATAACTGCCATATAGTATAATGTGCCAGATAGTCCTCAATATAGCACAAGACAGCACCCTTATAGGCAGACCCTGTAGTTTAAAGCGCCCCCCATAGGCAGATCCTGTAGAATAAGGCAGCACCCCATAGGCAGATCCTGTAGAATAAGACAGCACTCCCCTCATAGGCAGATCCTGTAGAATAAGGCAGCACTCCCCCCTATAGACAGATTCTGTATATAAGGCAGCACTCCCCCCATAGGCAGATACTATAGAATTAGGCAGCACTCCCCCCTATAGACAGATCCTGTATATAAGGCAGCACTCCCTCCCCTATAGGCAGATACTGTATATAAAGCAGCACTCCCTCTTCTATAGGCAGATACTGTATACGAGGCAGCACTCCCCCCTATAGGCAGATACTGTATATGAGGCAGCACTCCCTCTCCTATAGGCAGATCCTGTATACAAGGCAGCACTCCCTCTCCTATAGGAAGACACTGTATATAAGGCAGCACTCCCCCCCTATAGGCAGATACTATAGAATAAGTCAGCACTCCCCCCTATAGGCAGATCCTGTATATAAGGCAGCACTCCCCCCCTATAGGTAGATACTGTAGAATAAGGCAGCACTCCCTCCCCTACCATAAAAACACATAAAAACACAGCAAATAAATACTCACCTCTCTAACTCCTTGTTCCAGCGGTGCTTCCTGCTCCTGCAGTCACACGCAGCACATGACATCACTGTGATGCGCCACCCATCATGGGCAAGGCGATATCTGCTGTTGGCTTCTGATTGACCAGCAGCATGTATTGCAGTGCAGTGAGACAGCAGATCTCTGCACCACAATACATTTCAACTGAATGTGTGTCCAATGAGGCACGGTGGCACCCTCTGCCACTGCGATCATTACTACCCTGCCTTTAAGTAATATGCTGCACAATAAATTATGTCCATGGTGCCCCCTGTTGTAGAAATGGCTGATATACCCTGTGTATCCACAGAGATCAAGCATCTCTCAGAATAGCCCTTTTTAGGGGCTTGCAAAGTGAACTGCACAGCTTCTACGGAGCTAATTGAGCTCCAGTCGTCATCGTTTTTTTTGCATCTTTATTCCTCTCTATTTTTGGCATATAACAGTCCTTCAGCTCAGACTGCTTACTGTAAAAAAGCCATTTACACAGCAAGGCAGCATTCATTATGCATATATTCAGATTAATTAACACTGCCTGACATCTGGCTGCTTTGACTTGACAAATTCAGCAGCAATTAGAAGTAGTGTAAGTAAATAAGCAATATCAAAAATATAGGGACAGCCGCCACACAAAATTCAACAATGTAGAAACATATTGATAACAATAAGGGTTGACTAGTAAAATAGTGATTGTAGACTATGCTGCACTATGATGTTGATGAAATAACCACTTTGTCACGGTCATTGTTTGCACTGAAATCACATTGTTGCCGATTATCAGAAAGTAGCATAAACCTTGTAAAAATCAATAGTACAAGAAAATTTAAAAGCTTTGTAATATACCTTATTACTAAAGATAAGCGAATCTGGCAAAACTGGAATTTGCCTTTTCTGCCCATATGTTCCAGGGAGATTTGATTCTCAGAAAAGTTATTCTCTGGGGTCTCTCAACACTGCAGATTATAATAAACATAAGATTTAAACATAAAAATACTTAGGCTGGCTGCTATTTTGCTGATACATAAAGCAATAAAAAGGTTAAAAATATACTTGGACTTACCTTACCGCTCACCTTTCTGTCCCTCCCCACCAACACCAACCTTTCTCGTCATTCATCTGGCCTTCATTACATCTTCGTTTTCCACTGCAAATACTGAATCCCTTGGTCTCTTAATCCTAGGACGAGACTTCCAGCTCTGATGAGGTTCAGGATGGTTCTGCCCAAGCTCATGTCCCTAAGGTCATGACCGCATGACAGGTGAGGAGACCCTAAATACAAAAATGGCGGCTGACAGTACAGCTGACAAAACGGACGCTCGTCCTGTTTCCACTGGACCCAAGTGGAAGAGTACATACCATGAGTTGAAGTGAAGGACAGCATCCAGTCCAGGTGAAAAAAATCTATTTATTGTGCCATAAATGCGACGTTTCAACCCAAAGGGTCTTGAGAAAGAACCTTTGAGTTGAAACGTCGCATTTATGGCACAATAAAGAGAGATTTTTTTCACCTGGACTGGATGCTGTCCTTCACTTCAACTCAAGGTGAGGAGTCCTTGTCTATGCATGGGCATACCCTGGGCCTCATCATAGCCAGAAGTCTGGCCTTGGGTGAATCGGTCCAGGGATTCAGCACACCCCGGCAGTGATCAGAAGATGAAACAAGGATTGGATGGATGATGGGGAGTAGTATAGGGGCCAGAGAGGTGAGTTGTAAAGTGAGTCTAAATACTTTTTTCAAATATTTTTTAACCTTTTGATAGCTCATTATTATTCAACGAAACAACGACCAGCAGCTGTCATTTTGCTTAATATAAGCTGAAGCAAATTACAAGAAAAACAACTGCATTTTGCAATATTTGAGTAGAATGCAGTTGTACTCTAATATATTTGCTGATATCTACTCATTACCTTTTCAGTGAGATATACTGCTTTTCAAACTTCTTTATCAACTTATGAACCATTTCTTCCAGTCCTCTACCTCCGGAACTCTTTATTCACTAAGAAATGCAGGTAAAATCTGTCAGCTTACTGAGGGATCAGATTACAGCTGCTTATTAAAGTCTAAGCAGAGGGGGTAGAGAGGAGTAGAGAGCAGCTGAGAAAGACATACATAGATCAGGAGATTGCTTTCTAGTACATTTTGTATCTCATCCCAATGCTGGATTCACAGGAACACTGCACAATACTAATACAAATGTATTGTGTCTTCCTGTCACAGGAAGCAACAGAAAAACAGGAGATGAGGAACCAGGGCCCCTGAGGCTACAAGGAACCTTGTCTTTCCTTAACTCAGGGGTGCCCTTGGTGGAAGGCAGGCCCGAGTCACGGACCTAACCCTATCTCCTGTCCAGGCCTGAGCTAAACCCCCACCCCAGGAGGTGAACAGTAATGGAAACCACAGATAAAGAAAATCAGGGAATAAAGTAAACTGAACCACAAAGCAAACTAACAGGAAGACACACTATGTGTGTGGGGGGAACACAATACCAATAGGGAAATGAACAAACAACAAAGTATGCTTCACCAAACTTTGAAATAATGACTTGAGTTTCAACAGCTACTCCAACACCGGACTGGTATGCAAGAGACACGCAAATGCTATAGTCGGCATCCAGGAATGTTCTGAACCATACTAAAAGGGAAAAGGTGTTCCCAGCAGCCTCAGCCGCTAATCAAAAAGTTAACTCCTGCCAAGCTGAACATCAGTGAACAAACCACTGCGTACGCCCAAGCTCAGGCTGAGCAACAGGAAGGTCGAAAGGTACCGTCACACTAAGCGACGCTGCAGCGATACCGACAACGATCCGGATCGCTGCAGCGTCGCTGTTTGGTCGCTGGAGAGCTGTCACACAGACAGCTCTCCAGCGACCAACGATGCCGGTAACCAGGGTAAACATCGGGTTACTAAGCGCAGGGCCGCGCTTAGTAACCCGATGTTTACCCTGGTTACCATCGTTAAAGTAAAAAAACAAACACTACATACTTACCTACCGCTGTCTGTCCTCGGCGCTCTGCTTCTCTGGTCTGGCTGTGGGCACAGCGGCCGGAAAGCAGAGCGGTGACGTCACCGCTCTGCTTTCCGGCTGCCAGGCGCTCACAGCCAGACCAGAGAAGCAGAGCGCCGAGGACAGACAGCGGTAGGTAAGTATGTAGTGTTTGTTTTTTTACTTTAACGATGGTAAACATTGGGTTACTAAGCGCGGCCCTGCGCTGAGTAACCCGATGTTTACCCTGGTTACCAGCGAAGACATCGCTGAATCGGTGTCACACACACCGATTCAGCGATGTCAGCGGGAGTCCAGCGACGAAATAAAGTTCTGGCCTTTCTTCCCCGACCAGCGACATCACAGCAGGGGCCTGATCGCTGCTGCGTGTCACACTGGACGATATCGCTATCCAGGACGCTGCAACGTCACGGATCGCTAGCGATATCGTCTAGTGTGACGGTACCTTAAGACTGCACAACAGACTCCCCAGTGTGAACAGAGTCAGAAGCCGGCATGACACATCCATTCTGCAGATGCTTTTGAACATGTGCTGCATAGACACAAGACAGCAGAAATCTGTTGTGTATTTGTGTGCAGTTTATTGGACATATTATAAAATCTAGTCTCCATACACTAGCTCAGAGACAACTGAAAATTTGAGATACCGGCGGAGGAAAAAACTGTTGAAAGATACAGTAGACAATTCAGCAGCAAAAAAAAAAGTGCTATTCCTCATGTATGCACACAAGAGATTTTTCTGAAAAGTCACCGCAAACAACATGAAAACAGAAAACTGCTTACAATCACAGCTATAATCCCCTCTTTTCCCATCTGGTTAATGTATGAACTATTACAGAAGACTCATAGAATTACATTAACATAATGACTTCAGAAGATGTATTTGATGTATATTGGGAATTGAGTGAAGAAAAAGCCAAATGCACAACGTTATCTTATTGAATGTGTAACCAGCTAATTGATCTATTATCTGCACAGACAAGACCAATTTATACTAACAAATACATTAGCTGCTTGTCAGAACAAACAGTTATATATGTCAGAGGGAAATTGGAATTGAAGTTTGCCCATGATTTTATTTATAGAAAGAAATAGATCATGTAGTAGTGATTACAGCTGGATGAGGTAATAGTTGTATCATCATTTTACACACATGGCACACATTGGTACATTAGTCCTAAACATTGCTCCTGACTAGAAATAATTGAAAAGATTTGCTTTTGATTTTCTGTCAAATTTTTAAGAATTAGCTGAACTCGGCAAATTCAAACAATTTAAGATTTGGGCAAAATACTAAAAATGGCAATTTTACAAATTGCAAAATATTTCATTTCATCCAAAGGCGAATCACATGACCTCAGGCATGGCCAGGCAGACTTACCGATGATGCCTTGTAGCTATCACATCAAAAGGTATAGCTCAGCCAATCAGAAGGGACTATTATAGCCTGTATAAAAGCAAGTGCAGGAAATGCAGGAGCCATATTAGGATGGATCTGGTTAGGAAGAGGATTTCACAGCTCACAATTGTGCACTAGTGAAAGGAGGATAATTTTGCAATATTGATGGGGAGATAAATCATAAAACCGTGTACAAATTTTGCATAAAGGGGTTGATTCATTATGGTGGTTATGTGATAATTCTGTCATCAAACACCTTATATGTTGCAATATTTTTGCGCATCTAGAAGGTGCGCAAAAATATTGATATATATGGCGTTTTCATACTAGTCTCAACCAGCTACGCCAATATAGATGGAGCATTGGCGGCATAGAATTGTAGCTATGCATGCCTTTCAAATTGAAAACCCTTAAGTGCAAGACAGTACGGCCGGAATCACACATGCGAGAAACACGTCCGTGTCTTACATGTGAAATCCAAGCTCTGGCGCCGGTACTTCAGAGCGGAGCGTGCGTCTCCATGTGTTGCTATGCGGCCGCACGCTCTGCTCCACAGTGCCGGCGCCAGAGCTTGGATTTCACATGCGAGGCACGGACATGTTTCTCGCATATGTGATCCCGGCCTTAAGAGATGCACCGATGCACTGCAGATCCAGCTATTAGTCAAAGCGCGGGGGCGTGCTTACTGTAAGTTATTAATATATCCACCGCAATTTTCCTGGCCATGCAGCTTTTGCATGCTATTAACCTGCAGAATAACTTTGACGTGACATGTTCCCTTTAATACAGCACAGACCATTGAGTATGTTAGGTGTCGCGTTACAGTTTTCTACCCCATGATATCTTGCTCCATCATAATATGTGTGTTAGATTAAGAAATGTAACATTTGTACTGCAAAATGGTCACTCAAACACCTGCCTCTGTGACATGGTTGCATATTACATGATCATGATGATTATAACTATGTGTCCATATCACGGAATATGTTATTTCACATCCACATGAATTATTAATTGACAGTAGTTTTGTCTAAGTCCAAAAAGAAAAAAAAAGAAGTAATGCTGGATCCTTGAGATAAAAATATCCTTGTTTTTATTTGAAAATCATTTTAAAAAAAATCACATCAGGGTAGTCAGTAACTGATTGACGCGTTTCGGCAAGAGCCTTAGTTTTGTCTACCCAGTCCTCTCCTTCACTGATCTGAAATAAAAATATCTGTACGCTACTTTCCATCAATTTACAGACCTACATCCAACCTAAAGACAGGAGGGTGACTTGTTTTCAGGTACTATGATCATAATGGAAGTTGGGAAAATATAAAAATTACTACCGTTTCCATTGGACGCCCCTTAGCAGGGTCACGACCGGGTCTAGCCACCGTGACAACCGCAGAACAGAAGGAGAAGGGACCGGTACCGAGTGACTTGTGGCCCTGTGTCTGGGGGCGCTCCATCTGTCCTTCTGTCTGTCTGTCATGGATATTCATTGGTCGCGGCCTCTGTCTGTCATGGAAATCCAAGTCGCTGATTGGTCGTGGCAAAACGCCCACGACCAATCAGCGACATGCACAGTCCACTGGCAAAATGGCCGCTCCTTCCTCCCCGCAGTCAGTGCCCACTCCATACTCCCCTCCAGTCAGCGCTCACACAGGGTTAATGCTAGCATTAATGGACCGCGGTGTAACACACTCCATTAACGCAGCTATTAACCCTGTGTAACCAACTTTTTACTATTGATGCTGCGTATGCAGCATCAATAGTAAAAAGATCTAATGTTACAAATAATAATAATAAAAAAACGTTATTCTCACCCTCCGACGTCGCGCCCTGTCCTCGGCAGTGCAAGCGGCAGGTTCCAGTGCCAAGGATACTATGCGAGAAGGACCTGCCATGATGTCACGGTCATGTGACCGTGACATCATCACAGATCCTGCGCTCAAACCAACCCTGGGACCGGAAGCTGTCACGTGTACCGCACACAGGCGCCAGGACTACAATATACTACGTGACGGGGCAGTATACTACGTGTCTGTGCTGTGTACTATGTGGCTCTGTGCTGTATACCAGAGGTCCCCAACTCCAGTCCTCAAGGCCCACCAACAGGTCATGTTTTAAGCATTTCCTTAGTCTTGCCCAGGTAATAATTGCATCACCTGTGCAATGCAAAGGAAATCCTGAAAACATGACCTGTTGGTGGGCCTTGAGGACTGGAGTTGGGGACCTCTGCTGTATACTACGTCCCTGTGCAATATACTACATGGATGGGCAATATACTACATGGATGGGCAATATACTACGTGGCTGGGCAATATACTACGTGACTGGGCAATATACTACGTGACTGGACAATATACTATGTGGCTGGGCAATATACTACGTGACTGGACAATATACTACGTGGCTGGGCAATATACTACGTGGGTGGACAATATGCTATGTGGCTGGGCAATATACTACGTGGTTGGGCAATATACTACGTGGCTGGGCAATATACTACGTGGGCAAAATACTACGTGGCTGCGCAATATACTACATGGCTGGGCAATATAATACGTGGGCATACATATTCTAGAATACCCGGTGCGTTAGAATCAGACCACCATCTAGTTTTATATAAATCTCTTATTTTTTTGTAGTGGTTCAAGAAGCACTCACATCAAATTTTTTATCATCTTAATATATTGCAATCATCATATTATATAGCATTGTGCACTTACAATTGCTCATGCCTCATTCTGACTCTCATAGACTTGCATTGACAGCCTATGACTTACAGTGGCTTGCAAAAGTATTCACCCCTTGGCACTTTTTGCTAGTTTTTTTTTTTTTTAAGGTTTGCATCAGTTCATGTAGAGAACATGCCTACAGCTGTGAACATTTAGTTTTCTTTTTAATGTGAAGCAATCAACAAATAGGACAAAATAACTGAAAACAATGTGCATAACTATCCCCTCCCCCCCAGCCCCCACTAAAGTCAGCACTTTGTAGAGCCTCCTTTTGTGGCAATTATATCTGCAAGTCATTTTGGATAAGTCCCTATGAGTTTTCCAAATTTTGCCACTGGGATTTTTGCCCATTCCTCAAGGAAAATCTGTTCCACCTCCTGCGTTAGATTGTTTGCTCTGGTGAAGCACAATCTTCAAGTCTGACCACAGATTCTCAAATGGATTAAGGTCTGGGTTTTGATTAGGCCTCTCTAAATCATTTACACATTTCCCCTTAAACTACTCGAGTGTTGCTTTATAGTCCCAAAAAGAAAGGCCAATAACGTAAAAGTTCATCCATAAAAAAACAATGAATACCCAAAAAAAAGAAATGGACATAAGAGCAAGTAATAAAAAAATAAATGTATTCAACTTTTATTAATTCATAGAGACACATACATATTAACCCCTTTCTGCCAGCTGACGGAATAGTACGTCAGCTGGCAGATCCCCTGCTTTGAGGTGGGCTCCGGCGGTGAGCCCACCTCAAAGCCGCGACATGTCAGCTGCTTTGTACAGCTGACATGTGCGCGCAATGAGCGCGAGCGGAATCGCGATCCGCCCGTGCCCATTAACTAGTTAAATGCCGCCGTCAAGCGCTGACAGCGGCATTTAACTAGCGCTCCCGGCCGGAAGTGCTCGCACTGCGGACCCCCGTCACATGATCGGGGGTCAGCAGTGCATTGCCATAACAACCAGAGGTCTCCTTGAGACCTCTATGGTTGTTGATAGCCGATTGCTTTGAGCGCCACCCTGTTGTCGGCGTTCAAAGTACACCTGCATTTCTGCTACATAGAGGTGATCTGTGCATCACCTCTATGTAGCAGAGGCGATCGAGTTGTGCATGCTTCTAGCCTCCTATGGAGGCTATTGAAGCATGCCAAAATTAAAAAAAAGTGATTAAAAATATAAAAAAAATAAAAAAAATATATAAAAGTTCAAATCACCCCCCTTTCGCCCCAATCAAAATAAAACAATTAAAAAAAAAAAATCAAACATACACATATTTGGTATCGCCGCGTTCAGAATCGCCCGATCTATCAATAAAAACAAAGGATTAACCTGACCACTAAATGGTGCAGCGAGAAAAAAAATCAAAACGCCAAAATTACATTTTTTTGGACGACGCAACATTGCATTAAAATGCAATAACGGGCGATCAAAAGAACATATCTACACCAAAATGGTAACATTAAAAATGCCAGCTTGGCACGCAAAAAATAAGCCCTCACCTGACCCCAGATCACGAAAATTGGAGACGCTACAGGTATCGGAAAATCGCGCAATTTATTATTTTTTTAATCGAATTTTGGAATTTTTTTTCACCACTTAGATAAAAAATAACCTAGACATATTAGGTGTCTATGAACTCGTAATGACCTGGAGAATCATAATGGCAGGTCAGTTTTAGCATTTGGCGAACCTAGCAAAAAAGCCAAACAAAAAACAAGTGTGAGATTGCACTTTTTTTGCAATTTCATCACAGTTGGAATTTTTTTCCCGTTTTCTGTTACATGGCATGGTAAAACCAATGGTATCGTTCAAAAGTACATCTCGTCCCGCAAAAAATAAGCCCTCACATGGCCATATTGACGGAAAAATAAAAAAAGTTATGGCTCTGGGAAGGAGGGGAGCAAAAAACGAAAATGAAAAAGTGGAAAAAGCTCCGGGGGTGAAGGGGTTAAGGAAATTTTTTTGATGTAAAAACAAGGGAAGGAATTAGAGACACCCAGATACCACATCCAAAGTAAGTAAGAGCATAATGTTGCAACAAGAAAACTTCTCTACTATTCAAAGTGATTATCAATAAAATTAATTAAATATAAAGTGCAAATGCAAAAAGTGGTCAGATCAGACCTACAATTAATTTGAAATAATTAGTGATGAGCGAATATACTCGTTACTCGAGATTTCTCGAGCACGCTCAGGGGTCCTCCGAGTATTTTTAGTTTAGTTTCTCTTGCCGCAGCTGAATGATTTACATCTGTTAGCCAGCATAAGTACATGTGGGGGTTTTGCCTGGTTGCTAGGGAATCCCCACATGTACTTAATCTGGCTAAGGGTATGTGCACATGTCAGGATTTCTTGCAGAAATTTTCCTGACAAAAACTGGACATTTCTGCCAGAAATCCGCATGCGTTTTTACCGCGATTTAACCGCGATTGACGCGTTTTTGATGCGTTTTTGGTGCGTTTTTTCCAAAATGCATAAAATTGCGGGAAAAACACAGAAAATCCGCAAAAATAATGAACATGCTCATTTTTTTACCGCGATGCGTTTTTTTTCCGCGGAAAAAAACGCATCCATGTGCACATAACATGCAGAATGCATTCTAAATGATAGAATGCACAATGTATGCGTTTTTAATGAGTTTTTATAGCGTTTTTACCACAAAAAAACGCAAAAAAAATGCAAAAAAACCTGAACGTGTGCACATAGCCTGACAGATGTAAATCAGCTGTGGCAAGAAAAACAAACTCCGAGCACTAAAAAATACTCGGAGGACCCCCGAGCATGCTCGAGAAATCTTGAGTAACGAGTATATTCGCTCATCACTAGAAATAATATCTTAAGGAGTGGAAGAAGGTTTGTAGGGATCAAAATAATACACACTAAGCCCAGTACCAGTCAGAGATTATACCGGAGTCCAAATAGATATAAAGACAATTTGGTCAGTGAAACATATATTGGGATAGAAAGACCAACCTTATATATAACGTGGAAAGGGGGGACCTCAATGTGCATTTTGCAATTGTGCTTCTTCGCGGGGCGTGGTGTCAGAGTGTACACGGCAGGTTTATATACTAATAGTACAGGAAGTTCTATTTGTGCAGTCTATGAATGGCACTTCCGGCAGTGCAGCAAAAAGCCAGAAGCCGAGGTATCGGTGTCCGACGTCACGAGTGCACGCCTACCGCCGATGCGTCAGCTAGCTGAGCGCGGAGTTTGCGACGTCAAAGGGCCGCGTTTCCCCAGCAACAGCCTGACGAGAGCTGTGGGAAGCGCACACATTCAGGAACTATGTGTATAACGGAAAAGTAAGTATGAAGGAAAATATATAACATGCAGGTGAAAATGACAACATTGGATTAGGAAATATGATGAGAATGAAAATAAAAGAGAATAAAGAAAAAGTGCACATACCTTTTTAAAGTGAAACAGGAGTTAACACTAAGTGGAGAAAAAGATTATAATACACAAAGAAAGAAGTAAACAAGAAAATCTGTAAGAAAATATGAGAAAGAAAATAAATATAAAGTGTATGAGGATGTAAAGAATATTAAAATTATCAATATATCTATATACTGTATAAATACAAAATGTTGCCTATATTAATGAATAAATGAGTCAAAAATCATGAAGCAAAAAAAGTAATGCCTTGATGTGCAAAAGATGAAAGATAATTAAAAAATATAAACATGAATATATTAATTGGTGAAGGTAAATATACAAGGAATCTTCACTGTATTTAATATTTCTTCATCCTTGTGAAAAAAATTGATAGAAGAATCCACCATATTAATTTCTTCAATATATACAAAAACAAAAGGGGAAAGGAGAACAAATCTAAAAACTCCAAAAAGTCAATATACGCCAAATAAGGTTCATAAATGGAAGGACATTCAGAAAACCTGCACAATCTGAACTAAGAAAAAAGTGAGAGTTAAAATACACATAAAATAAAAACAAAGACACAACATATAAAAAATCACAGAAATGGAACAAAACTAAGGACCTCATTGAGTCTTTTGGGGCGAATACAATCAGTCTTACAAATCCATTGTGTCTCCAATTGGGCCAGTTTTTTCCTCATGTCTCCCCCACGTTTATCATTTAGAATTTGATCTATGCCAAAAATTCGTAATAAGTTGCTGTAGCACCCATGTATCATCTTAACCCCTTTCTGCCAGCTGATCCGGCGGTGAGCCAACCTCTAAGCCGCGACATGTCAGCTGTTTTCAACATCTAACTAATGTGCCCATTAACTAGTTAAATGCCGCTGTCAAACTCTGAAACTGAAAAGTTTCAACATAAAACAATTAAAAAAATCAAACATACACATATTTGATTTCACCGCATTCAGAATCGCCAGATCTATCAATAAAAAAAGGATTAACCTGATCTTAGTGAGAAAAAAGTCAAAACGCCAGAATGACATTTTTTTGGTCTCTGCAACATTGCAATAACGGGTGATCAAAAGATCATACCTGCACCAAAATGCTATCATTAAAAATGTCAGTTCGGCACACAAAAAATAAGCCCTCACCCAACCGGAGATCACGAAAAATTGAGACGCTACGGGTTTTAGCATTTAGTGAACATAGTAAAAAAGCAAAACAAAAAACAACTGTGGGATTGCACTTTTTTGCAATTTCAGAACACTTTGAATTTTTTTCCCATTTTACAGTGTCATTCAAAAGTACAACTCGTCCCGCAAAAGAACAAGCCTTCACAAGGTCATATTGACCAAAAAATAAAAAAGTTATGGCTCTGGGAAGTAGGGAAGCAAAAAGTGAAAATGCAAAAACGAAAATACCTCCGGTCATGAAGGGGTTAACCCCTTAAGCATCAAGGGTGGTTTGCATGTTAATGACAGGGCCAATTTTTACAATTCTGACCACTGTCCCTTTATGAGGTTATAACTCTGGAATGCTTCAACGGATCCTTATGATTCTGACACTGTTTTCTTGTGACATGTTGTACTTCATGATAGTGGTAAAATTTCTTTGATATTACCTGCATTTGTTTGTGAAAAAAATTGAAATTTGGCAAAAATTTTGAAAATTTTGCAATTTTCCAACTTTGAATTTTTATGCCCTTAAATTACAGAGATACAGTACAATTTTCATAGTCATGAAAATACAGAAAAATCTTTAAATGAGGTGTGTCCAAACTTTTGGTCTGTACTGTATGTCACACAAAATACTTAATAAGTAACATTTCCCACATGTCTGCTTTACATCAGCACAATTTTGGAACCAAATTTTTTTTTTGTTTGGGAGTTATGAGGGTTAAAAGTTGACCAACAATTTCTCATTTTTACAACACCATTTTTTTTTAGGTACCACATCTCATTTGAAGTCATTTTGAGGGGTCTATATGATAGAAAATAACTAAATATGACACCATTCTAATAACTGCACCCCTCATGGTGCTCAAAACCACATTCAAGAAGTGAATTAACCCTTCAGGTGTTTCACAGGAATTTTTGGAATGTTTAAATAAAAATGAACATTTAACTTTTTTTCACACAAAATGTATTTCAGCTCCAATTTGCTTTATTTTACCAAGGGTAACAGAAGAAAATGGACCGCAAAAGTTGTACAATTTGTCCTGAGTACGCCGATAACCCATATGTGGGGGTAAACCACTGTTTTGGCTGCATAGCAGAGCTTGGAAGGGAAGGAGCGCAATTTGATATTTCAATGCAAAATTGACTGGAATTGAGATGGGACGCCATGTTGCGTTTGGCAAGCCCCTGATGTGCCTAAACATTGAAATCCCCCACAAGTGACACCATTTGGGAAAGTAGACCCCCTAGGGAACTTATCTAAAAATAAAAGATCATATTTTTTCACAAAAATGATCTTTTCGCCCCCAATTTTTTTTTCCCTAAAAGTGACACAATTTTGGAAAGTAGACCCCCTAAGGAACTTATCTAGATGTGTTATGAGAGCTTTGAACCCCAAGTGTTTCACTACAGTTTATAACACATAGCCGTGAAAATAAGAATTATTTTTTCCCACAAAAATTATTTTTTAGCCCCCAGTTTTGTATTTTCCCAAGGGTAACAGGAGAAAATGGACCCCAAAAGTTGTTGTACAATTTGTCCTGAGTACCCCGATACCCCATATATGGGGGTAAACTACTGTTTGGGTGCATGGCTGAGCTCAGAAGGGAAGGAGCGCCGTTTGACTTTTCAATGCAAAATTGACAGGAATTGAGATGAGATGCCATGTTGCGTTTGGAGAGCCACTGATGTGCCTAAACATTGAAACCCTTTAAAAGTGACACAGTTTTGGAAAGTAGACCCCCTAAGGAACTTATCTAGATGTGTTGTGAGAGCTTTGAACCCCCAAGTGTTTCACTACAGTTTATAACGCAGAGCCGTGAAATAAAAATTATTTTTTTCCCACAAAAATTATTTTTTAGCCCCCAGTTTTGTATTTTCCCAAGGGTAACAGGAGAAATTGGATGCCAAAGTTTGTTGTCCAATTAGTCCTGAGTACGCTGAAACCCCATATGTGAAGGGGAACCACCGTTTGGGCGCATGGCAGAGCTCGGAAGGGAAAGAGCCATTTGGAATGCAGACTTAGATGGATTGGTCTGCAGGCATCACATTGCGTTTGCAGAGCCCCTAATGTTCCTAAACAGTAGAAACCCCCTACAAGTGACCCCATATTAGAAACTAGATCCCCCAAGGAACTTATCTAGGTGTGTTGTGAGAACTTTGAACCCCCAAGTGTTTCATTGCAGTTTATAACACAGAGCCGTGAAAATAAAAAATCATTTTTTTCCCACAAAAATGTTTTTGAAGCTCCCCAAATTTTAATTTTCCCAAGGGTAAAAAGAGAAATTGGACTCCAAACATTGTTGTCTAATTTATCCTGAGTACTCTATTACTCCATATGTTGGGGTAAACCCCTGTTTGAGTTTGCACTGGAGAGCTTGGAAGGGAAGGAGCACTGTTTTACTTTTTTAATGCAAAATTGGCTGGAATTGAGATCGGACGCAATGTCGCGTTTTGGAGAGCCCCTGATGTGCCTAAACAGTGGAAACCCTCAATTCTAACTGAAACCCTAACCTAACCCCAACCCTAACCCTAACTTTAGCCCCAACCCTAGCCCTAACCCCAGCCCTAACCCTAGCCCTAACCCTAGCCCTAACCCTAACCCTAACCCTAGCCCTAACCCTAACCCTAGCCCTAGCCCTAACCCTAGCCCTAGCCTTACCCTACCCCTAACCCTAACCCTAGCCCTAACCGTAACCCTAACCCTATCCCAGCCCTAACCCTAGCCCTAACCCAAGCCCTAATCCTAACCCTAGCCCTAATCCTAACCGTAGCCCTAACCCTAGCCCTAACCATAGCACTAGCCCTAACCCTAGCCCAAACCCGAATGGGAAAATGGAAATAAATACATTTTTTAAATTTTATTATTTTTCCCTAACTAAGGGGGTGATGAAGGGGGGTTTGATTTACTATTTTTAGTGTTTTTTTACCGGATTTTTATGATTGACAGCCGTCACAGACTAAAAGATGCTTTTTATTGCAAAAGATAGTTTTTGCGTCTTCACATTTTGAGAGCTATAATTTTTCCATATTTTGATCCACAGAGTCATGTGAGGTCTTGTTTTTTGCCATACGAGTTTATGTTCTTATTGGTAACATTTCCGGGCATGCAACATTTTTTGATCGCTTTTTATTCCGATTTTGGTGAGGCAGAATGACCAAAAACCAGCTATTCATGAATTTATTTGGGAAGGGGGGGGGGGCTTTTATACTGTTCCACATTTGGTAAAATTGATAAAGCAGTTTTATTCTTCGGGTCAGTGCGATTACAGCGATACCTCATTTATATCATTTTTTAATGTTTTGGCGCTTTTATACGATAAAAACTCTTTTATAGAAAAGATAATTATTTTTGCATTGCTTTATTCTGAGGACTATAACTTTTTTTTTTTCGCTGATGATGCTGTATGGCAGCTCTTTTTTTGCGGGACAAGATGACGTTTTCAGCGGTACCATGGTTATTTACATCCGTGCTTTTGATCATGTGTTATTCTACTTTTTGTTTGGCAGTATGATAATAAAGCGTTGTTTTTTGCCTTTTGTTTTTTTACCGCGTTCACTGAAGGGGTTAACTAGCACGACAGTTGTAGAGGTGGGGTTGTTACGGGTACGGCAATACTAAATATGTGTATTTTTATTTTTTTATTATTTAGATAAAGAAATGTATTTATGGGAACGATATTTTTTTTTTCTTTATTTAGGATTTTTTTTTTTTTTTACACATGTGAATATTTTTTTTTTACTTTATAACATTGCCCCAGGGGGGCATCATGTTACAGGGTCAGATCGCTGATCTGACACTTTGCAGAGCACTTTGTCAGATCAGCGATCTGACATGCAGGGCTGCAGGCTTACCAGCGCTTGCTCTGAGCAGGCACTGGTAAGCCACCTCCCTGCAGGACCCGGATGTAGCTCCGCGGCCATTTTGGATCCGGGGCCTGCAGGGAGACGCTTGGTACAAGGTGAGCACATCACCTTGTACCGAGGGTCTCAGGGAAGCACGCAGGGAGCCCCCTCCCTGGATGATGCTTCCCTGTACCACAGGAATGCTGCAATCATGTTTGATTGCAGTGTTCCAGGGTTAATGTGCCAGGGGCGGCCTGTGACCACTCCTGGCACATTGTGCCAGATGTCAGCTGCGATAGTCAGCTGACACCCAGCCGCGATCGGCCGCGCTCCCCCCGTGAGCGCGGCCGATCGCATATGATGTACTATCCCTTCACTGGGAATTAAGTCCCAGGTCACCTCGATGGGATAGTACGTCATATGGGATTAAGGGGTTAATAAAGAGACACAAGTCTCATTTAGGAGCCTGGAAAAGTCAGCAATGGTCTTTGTCGAGCACCAGACAATGTAAATTGCTAACAATTATGTATGCCCTATCTAACTAACAATTTGTGAACAGACATATACTGTATGCTGACAAGGGACAACTCAACACTGCAATGGGAGAACGAACTGCACTTGGTTGCTGACAGTTTTGTCTGTGCATGTGTAGGTTGTGGACAGGAGGCCTCAGCGCCTCCTTCCGGGACAGCAGAGTGGGAATTATGTAACACAGGGGAAGGGCCAGTGGTTTCACCGTCAGACACAGATTTTGTACTCAGGAGTTCCGCCCACCTACTTGGGTGCTGTGTATATGAGCAGTATATGGCATATGCTAACAAAGGTATTATGTCAAATTTCCTTTTATAAAGGGATGAGTGGGTAAGATTTTCCAACTAGCAGCATATAAATAGAGCATGTTTTATTACTCATATTATTATTCTGTGTAAGGCTGAAACCAGAAGAATTGTGTTGAGCATATTAATGCATTTATGATCCAAAATGTCGAACTACAGACCCAAAAAAACAACATCAGGCTACCAGATACATGCTTAAAGAGACCGTAAGAAGGACAACACAATGAGAAAAAAAATAGAATATATAGAGATTGAGAGTAGAAATTTGACCATTGCACAATGTACAAAAGCTTCCAAAAATTACCCCAATGGGTCTGTATCATACACGCTGAAAGAGGCTGTGATGGGGACCTCACAATACATTTTGCAGTTATTACAAGAGGTAGAGCTAAGGAGTAGAAATGTGATCATTGCACAATGTACAAAGTTTTCCAAAAATTACCCCAAGGGGTCTTTATCATACATGCTGAAAGACGCAGTGATGGGGACCTCACAATACATTTAGCAGTGATTACAAGAGGTAGAGATAGAGTACAAGTTTCACCATTGCACAATGTGCAAAGGTTTCAAAAAATTAACCAAGGGGTCTGTCTCAGACCAACTGAAAGACACCGTAATGGGGACATCACAATACACTTCGCAGTTATTACAAGAAGTAGAGTTAGAGCGTTCACATTTCACCATTGCACAATGTGCAAAAGTTTCAAAAAGTACAAAACAATAACCATGTGGGGTATGCATAGATGAACACTAAGTACTTGTTGCAGAAGCAGGAGGAGGAGTTGATTTCCTGAACAAAATGGCTTTGGATGGTAAGGGATGGACCTTAAGACAACTTCCAAAAGAAAACATTTGGCCTGCATTTGCATAACATTGCTGTCATCTGTAGGGCTTACAAAGTCAAAGGAAATCCAGCCTTTGTTCATTTTCCACTGACAGCTGTGTGCGTCTATCCCTTATGATTGCACCGGCCAAATTAAAAACTCGCTAAGACAACACACTTGTGGCCGGGCATGGCAGTACCTCCAAGGCATACAAGGAGAGGTCGGGCCAAGTGTACAGCTTGGACAACTCATAGTTAAAGGGCACTGAAGGATCAGGAAGGACGCTGGTATGTGTTATGTTTGCTAATGACAGGTGTTATGAAGGCAATCCAGAAACACAGTGTGCTTAGCGATCAGAGCGCACACAGTGATCTGACAAATACCCAAAAATACAAGAACGAGCTCTGAGACGTGGAAACTCTGTAGACTGCACACCTGATCCTATCCTAAACACAACTAAAAGCGGCTGTGGATTGCGCCTAACAACTACCTAGGCAACTCGGCACAGCCTAAGAAACTAGCTAGCCTGAAGATAGAAAAATAGGCCTGTCTTGCCCCAGAGAAATTCCCCAAAGGAAAAGGCAGCCCCCCACATATAATGACTGTGAGTAAGATGAAAAGACAAAACGTAGGGATGAAATAGATTCAGCAAAGTGGGGCCCGATATTCTAGGACAGAGCGAGGACAGTAAAGCGAACTTTGCAGTCTACAAAAAACCCTAAAGCAAAACCACGCAAAGGGGGCAAAAAAAACCCACCGTGCCGAACTAACGGCACGGCGGTACACCCTTTGCGTCTCAGAGCTTCCAGCAAAACAAAAGACAAGCTGGACAGAAAAAAAGCAACAAAAAAGCAAAAAGCACTTAGCTATACAGAGCAGCAGGTCACAGGAACAATCAGGAGAAGCTCAGATCCAACACTGAAACATTGACAAGGAGCAAGGATAGCAGCATCAGGCGGAGTTAAGTAATGAAGCAGTTAACGAGCTCACCAGAACACCTGAGGGAGGAAGCTCAGAAGCTGCAGTACCACTTGTGACCACAGGAGTGAATTCAGCCACAGAATTCACAACAGTACCCCCCCCTTGAGGAGGGGTCACCGAACCCTCACCAGAGCCCCCAGGCCGACCAGGATGAGCCGCATGAAAGGCACGAACAAGATCGGAAGCATGAACATCAGAGGCAAAAACCCAGGAATTATCTTCCTGAGCATAACCCTTCCATTTAACCAGATACTGGAGTTTCCGTCTAGTAACACGAGAATCCAAAATCTTCTCCACAATATACTCCAATTCCCCCTCCACCAAAACCGGGGCAGGAGGCTCAACAGATGGAACCATAGGTGCCACGTATCTCCGCAACAACGACCTATGGAATACATTATGTATGGAAAAGGAGTCTGGGAGGGTCAAACGAAAAGACACAGGATTGAGAACCTCAGAAATCCTATACGGACCAATAAAACGAGGTTTAAATTTAGGAGAGGAAACCTTCATAGGAATATGACGAGAAGATAACCAAACCAGATCCCCAACACGAAGTCGGGGACCCACACGGCGTCTGCGATTAGCGAAAAGTTGAGCTTTCTCCTGGGACAAGATCAAATTGTCCACTACCTGAGTCCAGATCTGCTGCAACCTATCCACCACAGAATCCACACCAGGACAGTCTGAAGACTTAACCTGTCCTGAAGAGAAACGAGGATGGAACCCAGAATTGCAAAAAAATGGAGAAACCAAGGTAGCCGAGCTGGCCCGATTATTAAGGGCGAACTCAGCCAACGGCAAAAAGGACACCCAATCATCCTGGTCTGCAGAAACAAAACATCTCAGATATGTTTCCAAGGTCTGATTGGTTCGTTCGGTCTGGCCATTAGTCTGAGGATGGAAAGCCGAGGAAAAGGATAGGTCAATGCCCATCCTACCACAAAAGGCTCGCCAAAACCTTGAAACAAACTGGGAACCTCTGTCAGAAACAATATTCTCAGGAATGCCATGCAACCGAACCACATGCTGAAAGAACAAAGGTACCAAATCAGAGGAGGAAGGCAATTTAGCCAAGGGCACCAGATGGACCATTTTAGAAAAGCGATCACAGACCACCCAAATGACTGACATCTTTTGAGAAACGGGAAGGTCAGAAATGAAATCCATCGAAATATGTGTCCAAGGCCTCTTTGGGACCGGCAAGGGCAAAAGCAACCCACTGGCACGAGAACAGCAGGGCTTAGCCCTAGCACAAATCCCACAGGACTGCACAAAAGTACGTACATCCCGTGACAGAGATGGCCACCAGAAGGATCTAGCCACTAACTCTCTGGTACCAAAGATTCCAGGATGACCAGCCAACACCGAACAATGAAGTTCAGAGATAAGTTTATTAGTCCACCTATCAGGGACGAACAGTTTCTCTGCTGGACAACGATCAGGTTTATTCGCCTGAAATTTTTGCAGCACCCGCCGCAAATCAGGGGAGATGGCAGACACAATGACTCCTTCCTTGAGGATACCCGCTGGCTCAGATAAACCCGGAGAGTCGGGCACAAAACTCCTAGACAGAGCATCCGCCTTCACATTTTTAGAGCCCGGAAGGTACGAAATCACAAAGTCGAAGCGGGCAAAAAATAACGACCAACGGGCCTGTCTAGGATTCAAGCGCTTGGCAGACTCGAGATAAGTCAAGTTCTTATGATCAGTCAATACCACCACGCGATGCTTAGCTCCTTCAAGCCAATGACGCCACTCCTCGAATGCCCACTTCATGGCCAGCAACTCTCGATTGCCCACATCATAATTACGCTCAGCGGGCGAAAACTTCCTGGAAAAGAAAGCACATGGTTTCATCACTGAGCAATCAGAACCTCTCTGTGACAAAACCGCCCCTGCTCCAATCTCAGAAGCATCAACCTCGACCTGGAACGGAAGAGAAACATCTGGCTGACACAACACAGGGGCAAAACAAAAACGACGCTTCAACTCCTGAAAAGCTTCCACAGCAGCAGAAGACCAATTAACCAAATCAGTACCCTTCTTGGTCAAATCGGTCAATGGTTTGGCAATGCTAGAAAAATTACAGATGAAGCGACGATAAAAATTAGCAAAGCCCAGGAACTTTTGCAGACTTTTCAGAGATGTCGGCTGAATCCAATCCTGGATGGCTTGGACCTTAACTGGATCCATCTCGATATTAGAAGGGGAAAAGATGAACCCCAAAAATGAAACTTTCTGCACACTGAAGAGACACTTTGATCCCTTCACAAACAAAGAGTTAGCACGCAGGACCTGAAAAACCATTCTGACCTGCTTCACATGAGACTCCCAATCATCTGAGAAGATCAAAATGTCATCCAAGTAAACAATCAGGAATTTATCCAGATACTCACGGAAGATGTCATGCATAAAAGACTGAAACACAGATGGAGCATTGGCAAGTCCGAACGGCATCACGAGATACTCAAAATGACCCTCGGGCGTATTGAATGCAGTTTTCCATTCATCTCCTTGCCTGATTCTCACCAGATTATACGCACCACGAAGATCTATCTTAGTGAACCAACTAGCCCCCTTAATCCGAGCAAACAAGTCAGATAACAATGGCAAGGGATACTGAAATTTAACAGTGATCTTATTAAGAAGGCGGTAATCAATACACGGTCTCAGCGAACCATCCTTCTTGGCTACAAAGAAGAACCCTGCTCCCAGTGGTGATGACGATGGGCGAATATGTCCCTTCTCCAGGGATTCCTTCACATAACTGCGCATAGCGGCGTGTTCGGGCACGGATAAATGAAATAATCGACCTTTAGGGAATTTACTACCAGGAATCAAATTGATAGCACAATCACAATCCCTATGCGGAGGTAGAGCATCGGACTTGGACTCTTTAAATACATCCTGATAATCAGACAAGAACTCTGGGACCTCAGAAGGGGTGGATGACGAAATCGACAAAAATGGAACATCACCATGTACCCCCTGACAACCCCAGCTGGATACCGACATGGAATTCCAATCCAATACTGGATTATGGGTTTGTAGCCATGGCAACCCCAACACGACCACATCATGCAGATTATGCAACACCAGAAAGCGACTAACTTCCTGATGTGCAGGAGCCATGCACATGGTCAGCTGGGCCCAGTATTGAGGTTTATTCTTGGCCAAAGGTGTAGCATCAATTCCTCTCAATGGAATAGGACACCGCAAAGGCTCCAAGAAAAACCCACAACGTTTAGCATAATCCAAATCCATCAGATTCAGGGCAGCGCCCGAATCCACAAACGCCATGACAGAAAACGACGACAAAGAGCATATCAAGGTAATGGACAGAAGGAATTTGGACTATACAGTACCAATGACGGCAGACCTAGCGGACCGCTTAGTGCGCTTAGGACAATCAGAAATAGCATGAGTGGAATCACCACAGTAGAAACACAGACCATTCAGACGTCTGTATTCCTGCCGTTCAACTCTAGTCATAGTCCTATCGCACTGCATAGGCTCAGGTTTAACCTCAGGCAGTACCGCCAAATGGTGCACAGATTTACGCTCGCGCAAGCGTCGACCGATCTGAATGGCCAAAGACAAAGACTCATTCAAACCAGCAGGCATAGGAAATCCCACCATGACATCCTTAAGAGCCTCAGAGAGACCCTTTCTGAACAAAGCTGCCAGCGCAGATTCATTCCACTGAGTGAGTACTGACCATTTCCTAAATTTCTGACAATATACTTCTATATCATCCTGACCCTGGCACAAAGCCAGCAAATTTTTCTCAGCCTGATCCACTGAATTAGGCTCATCGTACAGCAATCCGAGCGCCAGGAAAAACGCATCGACACTACTCAATGCAGGGTCTCCTGGCGCAAGAGAAAATGCCCAGTCTTGAGGGTCGCCGCGCAAAAAAGAAATAATAATCAAAACCTGTTGAATAGGATTACCAGAAGAATGAGGTTTCAAGGCCAGAAATAGCTTACAATTATTTTTGAAACTTAGAAACTTAGTTCTATCTCCAAAAAACAAATCAGGAATAGGAATTCTTGGTTCTAACATAGATTTCTGATCAATAGTATCTTGAATTTTTTGTACATTTATAACGAGATTATCCATTGAAGAGCACAGACCCTGAATATCCATGTCCACACCTGTGTCCAGAATCACCCAAATGTCTAGGGGAAAAAAAAATGAACACAGAGCAGAAAAAAAAAAAAAAAATGATGTCAGAACTTTTTCTTTCCCTCTATTGAGAATCATTAGGCGGCTCCTTGTACTGTTATGTTTGCTAATGACAGGTGTTATGAAGGCAATCCAGAAACACAGTGTGCTTAGCGATCAGAGCGCACACAGTGATCTGACAAATACCCAAAAATACAAGAACGAGCTCTGAGACGTGGAAACTCTGTAGACTGCACACCTGATCCTATCCTAAACACAACTAAAAGCGGCTGTGGATTGCGCCTAACAACTACCTAGGCAACTCGGCACAGCCTAAGAAACTAGCTAGCCTGAAGATAGAAAAATAGGCCTGACTTGCCCCAGAGAAATTCCCCAAAGGAAAAGGCAGCCCCCCACATATAATGACTGTGAGTAAGATGAAAAGACAAAACGTAGGGATGAAATAGATTCAGCAAAGTGGGGCCCGATATTCTAGGACAGAGCGAGGACAGTAAAGCGAACTTTGCAGTCTACAAAAAACCCTAAAGCAAAACCACGCAAAGGGGGCAAAAAAAACCCACCGTGCCGAACTAACGGCACGGCGGTACACCCTTTGCGTCTCAGAGCTTCCAGCAAAACAAAAGACAAGCTGGACAGAAAAAAAGCAACAAAAAAAAGCAACAAAAAAAAGCAAAAAGCACTTAGCTATACAGAGCAGCAGGTCACAGGAACAATCAGGAGAAGCTCAGATCCAACACTGAAACATTGACAAGGAGCAAGGATAGCAGCATCAGGCGGAGTTAAGTAATGAAGCAGTTAACGAGCTCACCAGAACACCTGAGGGAGGAAGCTCAGAAGCTGCAGTACCACTTGTGACCACAGGAGTGAATTCAGCCACAGAATTCACAACAGGTATGGTCACTTAAGTAGTCCTTCACCATCTTGGTCAACTTGTCCCTCCTCGTCATAGTTACACCCACAGATAGCCCTTGCTGAAGGGACGGTGCCATGAAAATGGCCCAGTTTGTGGACATTTTCCCCCCTTCTGAGTTGTACCTGGTGTTTGTGGTGCTCCCCTGTAAACCTTGTTGGCAAAAAGAGCTGGTACCTCTGCCACCAGCATTGTCTGAGGGTAATCTTTTGAGTAAGTCTTCCACTACTGCCCTGTGGCATGCATGCACTGAAAATGGCACATCTGCCTCTGACAATAGAAAAGCTAATTTCTCCTTGTACCGTGGGTCAAGAAAGGTGCACAGCCAGTATTTCATGTTGGACTAAATGTCTTTCACGCAAAGGTCTTGAAAAAGGCATCTGGACATGAACTCTACACGTGTGGCAGACTACAAAGAGTCAAATGTTCAGTGTCCTCACCAGGAATAACAGTAGCCATCCTCTCCTCACACTGCATAGCCTCCTCCTTCTCTTCAGGTCATCCATCTCTGGACAGGCATGAAGCTGGGATTGGGAGTCCCCTATGTACAGCACAGCAAAATCTCCTGTTCCTCCTGATCCTCCTCCTCCTGTTCCTTGTCATCACCCAATGTGGCCCAAGAAATTTGTGTGAGGCTGGGCTGTGTGGTGTCAGCCACTGTGCAATCTTGCTCCATAGCCACCTGCTCAGTATTCAAAGCTTTCTCTTTCATATTCTGCAGCAAATGTTTTAATAGACAGTGCATGGTTACACTCATAATCACGTCATCAGCGCTCACCATCTCCTTGCAGCACTCAAAGTTTTGAAGAACCTCACATATAGTATTTTTCAGACTATAAGAATCACTTTTTCCCCAAAAAATTTGGGAGGAAAATGGGGGCTGCGTCTTATTTTGCAAACGCAGGCTTAGAGGGGGGTTGCGGCAGAGGTGTGGTGATACTGTGGCGGTGGGCGGTGCGGAGTGCACCTGATCAGGGTCCCTTCTTCAGGATGCCAGCAGCAGAAATGTGGTGAGTCTGGCAACGCTGCGGCCTGGTGTCCACAGTGAGCAGAGTCAAGTGCATCACTGGTTTCCCTGCGGCCATCTTCCTGAAGCCGTGGGCCGCCAAAAGCTTCAGGAAAATGGCAGCCGGAGGCTATGCGTGAGCAGATTTAAATTTTGGCAGCACTCGGCTTCAGGAAAATGGCCCCGAGATCTCAATCTGGACATGCGCGGCCTCCGGTGGCCATTTTCCTGAAGCCTCTGGTGGCCCACGGCTTCAGGAAGATGAAACCGTTGATGCACTCGGCTCTGCTCAAAGTGGACACTGGGCCACGACATTGTTACGTTTCTGCTGCCGGCATCCTGAAGAAGGGACCCTGCTCCATGCTCTGCTTCACCAACTGACATTCGACTCGCAGCATCACACCCCGAGACTGCAGCATTGCCCCATTTCTGATACCACCAGCTTTCTGAGGAAGGGGCCATGTTTATCCGTTACCCCACTGTACCACCACCGGCCCTCAGGTAAGATATCTTAAATTCAGACAATAAGACGGTCCCCCATCTTATAAAAACATTTTTCTGCTCTTTTCCTCCCCAAAATTTGGGATGCGTCTTATGGTCCCGTGCATCTTATAGTCCGAAAAATACGGTAGGTCAGAGATCCACACCCACTTGGCAGTTGCTATGTGTGGGGGCTGAGTGTTACTCTGACAGACATTGAGAAGCAGAGATTGCCCTCTGCTGCTCAATAATCTTTGCCGACAAGGATGCAACATGTACCAGTATGACGAGCATTAAACTGCCTCCAAGTTACCCTCATTTTCGCACACAACCAGACCTGGTTGGAGGTTCAGCAGGCAGAGCTACTGATCAGCTTGTTCTTTTATCCCTTTAAATAGCTCGGCTGCGTTGTGAGCTTTATCAACTAAATAGATGAGCTTCAGCAAAGCTGCTGCTTCACCAAGGCAATGCTGCAGATTTCCCAGCTGGGGAGTGATGGAGAGGCTAGTTTTGCTTGTTAGGAAAAGTAATAAATCATAATTTACTTCTCCTTTAAAAACTACACATATCCCTTTAACTGTCCTCCTTACCAGAATAGAAAAACCAAATTACAACAAGTGAATCTCTGTTCCAAATTAATAAGTAATTACAAAGCAAAGATACAATGTTGACAGAAGCTACTGCGGTATTTACAGTAAGCTAAGTGCCCTGGTCATACTACCCTTAAGGTCAGAATGGTCTAGTGTACAAACCTTGAACATCAAACTCCTCATGTTGCATCTTTGCCTTTTAGCCTAAACACAAAGCATCATCTTTATGTAATATCTTGTCGAAACTGATTGGTTGTTAATTATTTGTACTGTGCAATGATTGGTTAATCAATGATCTCCCTATGTCCCACCTACCTGTACATCCTCCCAGAAAATCACTTTAAGAATTGTACCTATTATTATTATCTCGATATAATGAAAGCAGTTCTGTTCTAACATTGATCAGAACACTTGTGGCTATAATAAACCTTTTTTACCCAATTAAGGTTGTGACAATGTGTCACCCCAGGAGTTCAGGTACCACAGTGGTGCTGCCTTCCTCTCGGGGAGGGTAATGCCATGCCTGGAGACAGGCGGGATCCCTTTGGCAGGTAATCTCACATACAACACTTTCTGACTCCAGGCCAAAAGAGGGAGCTCAAAACCTGGTTTTCAGGGGAACTTCCCTATTTACATCCTGGTCTGGAGGAGGAGTCAGACAGTCTGGTGCAGACAAGAGACAGGAAAAGAGCAGAGGAGTGATTAGGAGCTTGAGGAGGGCTGTGATTCAGCCCCTCAGAGCTGAAGCGCAGTTGTGGGCAACTGCAAGTCCCACAGCAGAACCGGAGGGCAGGGAGCTGAAAGTGACCTGCCCCATTAACCCCGAGGTACAGCAGCATTTCAGAGCCTGGAGTCACCATATACAGAGACTCCAGAGAAATGGTTCACGCTGCCTACCATACAGGTACTGTCCCAGGACAGGAGAGAACGAGGACCTTGGTAGGACACCACAGGCAGAAAGGGACTATTAGTCAGTGCAAAGTGGAAGGCTCCCATCCTGACCTGCCAAGGGGTTTTCCACCTGTCTTCAGGCTGCCTGGACTCCATCTACACCATTTGCCGGTATCCTGGACTGTGGCTTGCAACCATCAGTAAACCAGGTAAAGACTGCAACCCTGTGTCCTCCGTTTATTTACTGGCAACCCACCATCCTTGCCCACCCCACTGGGAGCCCTGGGGACCCTGCTTCTCCTGTGGGAAGCGTCACCATCTATGCTGCGGTAACATCACCCCAGAGGACCCCTTAAAGCAGCGTCGGTCCCCTCTGACTGAGAACCACAGGTGGCATCACGAATACAAACTTTATTACAAAGCCCCTTAAAAGACTTTCCTCTTTTAATTGAGTGCTCAGGGCCACGGACCGGGTCGCAGCCACCGTGACATCCCCTTTAAGTGCAACCGGACCCGGTACCGAGTATCCCCATTGCCCTGGTGGGCGACTCAACCTTGGCGTCATGAACAGGATACTGTACAGGTACTGTGTGCCAGAGACTGAAACAATTTGATTGCAAGCCTCCATTAACACGCCGTGTGGCGCACGAGGGGAAGAAGGAGGCGTACCTTCGTGGGCAGAGTCAGGAAAGAGCGTGAAGAGGAAGCTGGTGCCATGCTGCGAGAGGAGCCGCAAGTAAAGACGCTTTGCAGCAGAGCCGCAAGTGAAGACGCCGTGCAGGGGCAAGGAGAAACGCCCGACCGCATACAGCAGGAACCACTACAGACTCTGGAGGCAAGACGTCAGCCCTGCAAGGTTAGGAAGGGGGAAGGGGACATGTCTGACCCGGGAGGAGAATTGGTGGCAGTCACAGCCGCAGGCCCCATGATGCCCCCAGGCCCCGTGGTGGACGCAGCCGCAGGTCCCATAATGCCACCAGGCCCTGCAGTGCCAGCAGCTCCTGCAAACCGGCTAGACCCCACCACAGTGAGAGCTCCAATAATGCCGTTGTCCATGCCCAATATACCTGGAGCGGCCTGGCTGCCACAATATTATGGGGAGTCCCATACGTTAAGTGATTTTAAGGAAATTGTAACAACTCTGCTGGCATCACTGCATGGCCTCCCATCCCCCACCTGCTTTACACTCAAACTCACTTATTTCTCTGGGCCTTGTTGTGATTTCTCTATGCTGCCAGCTCCATGCTGTGTGCCTCATGTCTGCTGTTTGCTCTGTGCATGCCCTGTCTGTGTGCATAGGGGGGCTGCGCCGGCAACTCCTGTTTCTTATAGAGACTTGTGCACTTTGCTAAGGTGTCCCTGGCCAATCGCCATGAGGCTTCCTGTATTTAAGACATCCCCACCCATTGGTGGGGGCCTGTGCAACTTACTCCCTCAGTCAGTTCTTTGCTGCTGAAGTGCCAGGCCCTGTCTCTGTGACTCTTGTGTTCCGCCACCCAGGGGGTCATTGTACCCTGGTCTGTGTCCTGTGTAGCCACCCAGTGGGGCTTAGTACGCTGGCCTATGTCTTTGTGTAGCCACCCAGCAGGGCTTCGTACCCTGGCCTATGCCCGCCACCCAGAGGGGCATCGTACCCTGGCTTGTGTCCATGTCTCTATGCCTTGTCTCGTTCCTGACTCTTAGTCTAGTCCTGTTACTGCGTTCGTTTATATCCCTGTCTTGATTTCCTTTTCCTTCTGTGTGTTCTCTGTGTCTTGCTTAGCTCCGCTTTCGGCTCCGCTCTCTGCGACCTTGCTTTGCTCCTTGCTCTGCATTCTGTTACCTTGCTCTGCACTCTGTGGCTTGACTCTCGGCTCTGCACTCTGTGCTTGCTCTGCACTCTGACTTTGCTCTGCTCTCAGCTCTGCACTCTGTGTCTTGCTCTGCACTCAGCTCTGCACTCTGTGGCTTAGCTCTAGCTCTGCTTTCAGTAACTTTGCTCTGCACTCTGACCTTGCTCTGCACTCTGTGGCTTCACTCTGCGGCTCCGCTCCTTGCGGTTTTACCTGGCTCCGCTCTTTGCGGTTCTACTTCTCCTGCTCTTGCGATTCTGCACATGGCTCTGCCTCCAGCTCTTGGCTCCGCCTCCTGCGTTTCTGAACTTGGCTCCGCCTCCTGCTTTTGGCTCCTCCTCCGGCATCTCTGTTATTGGCTCTAGCTCCTGTGCTTTTGCTCTGCATCCGCTCTTGCAGTCTTCCTCTACCTTTTCTTAAGTCCTCCTGTCTGAACAGGTTCTTACCTGTTTTACATACCTGCCTGCAGACCAGTCCCTACCGCTTCTTCCAGTGTACCAGCCTTGTCCACCTGTCCTGCCAGCCGTACCTGCCTGCCTACCAGAGAGCCAGCCGTGCCCGCCTGTCTGCCAGTGTCTCTGTTGTACCCGTCTGTCTGCCTGTGTCCCAGCCATGCCTGCCTGTCTGCCAGAGTGCTAGCCGTGCCCGCTTGCCTGTCTATGTTCTGTTCCCCGGTGGGATCAGCAGCCACAGCCAGACATCACCCTGGAGTGGTACCTGGTAGCTTCCTATTGCACAAGTCTGACCTCACCATCAGAGGCTCCAGCGAACACCTAGGAAGCTACTTAGTTACGCCCCTTCCAGGGAAGTTTGGTCTGTGGTCCAGTGGGGCTACACCCCCGCATGCCCGCCCCATCCAGTCTGGGCGTGAGCATGACAGAAAGGCTCTGCAGCCTATTTGAAATATATCCCCTGACAGAGCATCAAAAGGTCAGCATCCTAATTGGCCAACTAATTGGCGTAGCCCTAAGAGAAGTAAAATTCTGGCTGGATATGGAAAAAGGAACTATTAAGCAGATATTTGTCAAACTTAAAACCACTTTTGACATCCACACTGCTGTAGAAATCAAAATGAAGTTTTTTGGGTGCAAACAAAGAGCACAGGATAGCATACGGGACTATGCACGTAATCTCCAGGAGGCACTGCGGACCATCAAATAGGTTGACCTTAACAGCGTGCAGGATGGAGACAAGCTTTTAAAGGAACAGTTCATTGAGGAGCTCCTGTCTAGCACCCACAGGACACAGCTGCGCATCCTGCCCTTGTAAAACCCTGACCTGGACTTTGCACAATTTAAAGACAGCGATCCGGGTGCTGCATGAACCACTGCCCAGCTGCATAGTCCCCCATAGGCATCCAGCCCTCACGTACCATGAGGAGGTGGCACCCTCTCCTCATGTCCCCGTAGAGGCTGACGCACAGATCCTGGATGTTGATCCCTCCACAGAATTACCCCTCCAGGTCCAGGAGCTGACTAAAAGTGTAGCTGCACTAGCCAGAACCGGGCAGTCCCTACAGGAATCCCCAAAGGTGAAAATCCAGCTGGCTTCCAGTCTGGAGGACATCCCCTGGCGATGACAGAAGTGGATCTCCCGATCAGAGGGAGAGACAATGACCACCAGAGTGCAGCAGATGTCGGTGTGCGCAGAGGTGGACAACCATTAGTTAGGACCACAGATTGGATTCCACTATGAAATATGCAATACATTCTAATTGGGATGAAAGGAATCATACTTTGGAGCTTTAGTGCAAGCAAAGTCAGCTAACATTGCCAAAGGGGGCATGCAAAGGCTTAAATTCCTTCTCCAGTATCGTAAAGGTTAATTCCGTTTCTCCATCTCCTTGCTTTTAGTGTGTAGAAGGAAATCAGTATCTCTGTAGATTTAAGGAGAGCAGATGGGTCTAATTATACAGTGCCTATAATTGGATTGATCAGCAGTTAATAGGAAAAGAGAGAAGCAGGCTTTGTTTGAGTAAAAAATCGTCCCCCGGTGCTTGAGGCCTAATCTCGCCCTCCCTATTAATCTTCAACCTTTTCCAAAAACAATGTTTTGCAGGCCAGAATTGTGCTGTTGTAATCTATCACTGAGGGGTCTTGATTACGAGATTTATTTGATGGCAGTAAAAAGTTATAGGATATATTAGCCATATGGCAATCCATATACTGCCATTGTCTTCCTAGAGGTAGGCTTCAGTCAGTGCTGGACTGTGGTGGCAAGGGCCCGCCATAGCATTGACTTGAGGAGCCCACTGTTCAATTACATGGAATTATCACTTTACCCTCTTTCACAAATTAACCTCTGCTTCTAATATAATAAACTAGGTAATTTGTTGAATGAATGATGAGTCGCTGCTTTGTCTGTAGTGAATGATTGTATTGGGTAACTACTGATCATGTTGGGGTAAAGGTTTTACTCTTGCATAGGGACCCACTGGAGGATTTTCCTGCTCTACCATGGCCCAGTCCGAGTCTGGCAGCACTAGTGTATGCAATGAATGACATTAATGTATTTTACAAGATATTCTTCTAAAAACATCAGCGCACATATTTTTAGGGTTGTTCAATTAAGAAATGGTAATAATGTAATTGTACAGCTATGTGCAGATAGTCCATAACATTTCCCTACTTTAGTCCTCACGAGCACAGATCCATTCCGGATTCTTTTCTTGCAAAACTGGATATCAGCACCTGTTGCATTCTCTGGACTCATATTGTGCCTATGTGATACCCCAATCTTACACAGATGTATTTTATTTTCCTTAAATATTATTTAATGAGGAAAAACTTTGTTGGTGATGTTTTTCTCTTGAAGAATTAGGGCAGACAAAGAGCTTAAAAGGAATCAGCACGTGTTGTTATGCATGCTGTTATTTTAATTCAATCACTGTTTACTCTTCTAGGTATCTAGCCCTGCTAAGAATGCTAAGCCTTGTATAGCCCCATCCAGAACTCTGATTGACAGATTTCATTGACAGGAAGCCACTAATCAGTTGTGTGGGGTCGGGATTAGTGTTGAGCATTCCGATACCGCAAGTATCGGATATCAGCCGATACTTGCGGTATCGGAATTCCGATACCGAGTTCCGATTCTTTTGTGGTATCGGGAATCGGTATTGGATCCATATTAATGTGTAAAATAAAGAATTAAAATAAAAAATATTGATATACTCACCTCTCCGGAGGCCCCTGGACATCACCGCTGGTAACCGGCAGCCTTCTTTGCTTAAAATGAGCGCGTTTAGAGCCTTCCATGACGTCACGGCTTCTGATTGGTCACGTGCTGCTCATGTGACCGCCACACGACCAATCACAAGCCGCGACGTCATTCTCAGGTCCTAAACTCCTCATTCTAGGAATTTAGGACCTGAGAATGACGTCGCGGCTTGTGATTGGTCGCGTGGCGGTCACATGAGCAGCACGCGACCTATCGGAAGCCGTGATGTCATGGAAAGCCCTAAACGCGCTCATTTTAAGCAAAGAAGGCTGCCGGTTACCAGCGGTGATGTCCAGGGGCCTCCGGAGAGGTAAGTATATCAATATTTTTTATTTTAATTCTTTATTTTACACATTAATATGGATCCCAGGGCCTGAAGGAGAGTTTCCTCTCCTTCAGACCCTGGGAACCATCAGGATACCTTCCGATACTTGGTGTCTCATTGACTTGTATTGGTATCGGGTATCGGTATCGGCGATATCCGATACTTTTCGGGTATCGGCCGATACTATTCGATACCGATACTTTCAAGTATCGGACGGTATCGCTCAACACTAGTCGGGATACACAGGGCAGTGGTCTAGGAGACACAAGACGCTAAAGGTACCGTCACACTAAACGACGCTGCAGCGATACCGACAACGATGTCGATCACTGCAGCGTCGCTGTTTGGTCACTGGAGAGCTGTCACACAGACAGCTCTCCAGCGACCAACAATGCCGAAGTCCCCGGGTAACCAGGGTAAACATCGGGTTACTAAGCGCAGGGCCGCGCTTAGTAACCCGATGTTTACCCTGGTTACCTTTGTAAATGTAAAAAAAAACAAACAGGGCGCGTCCGAGGGTGAGTATATTCCTATTAGGTATATACTCACCCTCGGACGCGCCCTGCTTCTTTCCGGCAGCCTTCCTTCCTAAGAATCAGCGCTTGAAGGACCTTCGGTGATGTCGTGGCTTGTGATTGGTCGCGCGAGCGGTCACATGGGCGGTCGCGCGACCAATCACAAGCTGCGACGTCATCTAAGGCCCTTCACGCGCTGATTCTAAGGAAGGAAGGCTGCCGGTTAGTACCAGGGCGAGTCAGAGGGTGAGTATAGCAATATTTTTTATTTTAATTCTTTATTTTACACTTAAATATGGATTGCGATACCGATTTCCGATATTGCAAACATATCGGAACTCGGTATCGGAATTCCGATACCAGATTCAGAAGATCGCCGACCTCATGGCTGACCCCACAAAGGGGTCGGGCCGGGTTTCATGAAACCCGACTTTGCCAAAAGTCGGCGACTTCTGAAAATGGCCGACCCGTTTTGCTCAACCCTAGTTGCTACGTCACAAAAAGCAACGATATCATTAACGATATTGTTGAGTGTGACGGTACCTTTAGTCCTGAAGTGATAATCTCCTGCTCATAAAATGCTGATTTTATTGAAACAGCAGCATGCAACCCAGTAAGTGACACATAACTGGAATCAGGTTCTCTGTCTCTATGTCATACAGCATAAACCTGGTCAGGTAACTTCAATACTCTTCTCAACTTTCAATTTGTAGTACACTAGCATGAGTAGACAAGGGAGGCCTGTGGAAAAGTGGCTATTTATTAATTTGCTTTCATTTTTAACCCCTTCCTGCCTTTTTAAAACAGAGTAGGTGTATGTGAAGCGCCCCCATGGGCAAGGGGTTCTCGGTACCGGGTCCTTCGGTTCGTGGGGGGATGTCACGGTGGCTGACCTGGTCCATGGCCCTTGGGATGTCCATGTTAAAGGGGAAAGGTCTTTAAAGGGATAATGTTCGTGACGCCAGCTGTGGTATTCGGTCAGGGTGACCAACGCTGCTTTAAGGTGTCCGCTGGGGTGATGTTATGGCAGCTAGATGGCATAATTCCCACAGGTGAAGTATATCCCCAGAGCTTCCCAGTGTATAGATGGTGGATGGTGTGAAGCTCAGTGAAGAACGAGGACACAAGGTTGCAGTCTCTTTACCTTTTACTGAAGGCTTCTAGATATTATGTCTCTCTTTGTCCCCCAGATGGATAGGACAACCCATATGACCGGTGGCCTGAGGCTTTTTACAGGTACTCTAGCACGCCCCGGCCTCTCGTGGGTGCCACCTTGCCTCCTGGGTATGGGGCGGATCAGTAACTTGCAATTAGCTGTCCTGCCGGTCTCTGGAGCAATGACAGAAAAACGACTGGCACATCCAAACTAGTGTGAATAGGTGCATACCTGGAGCAGCTACCTCCATATACAATATACAAAAAAAAGTTGCACTCTATCATGCCAAAGCATGTCTAATATGAAATACATGAAATATGAATAGCAAAATGGCTTTTGAACATTAGGAAAAATATTTGAGACGCTTTGCACAGAATTTGGCCAAAATAGTGTGAGCCCATCAGCCATCGTCAAGGTGGTCTCATTAATCTGATGGGTCCCTGACCTCCCTGTCCAAATGTGAACACTTACCGAAGGCTAATGTCTGTATGCTTGGGTGAATGTGGACACCTCTTTCAGCAAAGCCTACATATGGGTGGGCCGCAACTAAGTGTGATTAGATGTAATTAAAAACCACATGGTGAAGGGAGGAGTGCTCAGTCAGTAAGCTAAAATAGAAATGACAGAAAAACGACTGGCACATCCAAACTAGTGTGAATAGGTGCATACCAGGAGCAGCTACCTCCATATACAATATACAAAAAAGGTTGCACTCTATCGAGCCAAAGCATGTCTAATATGAAATACGATACGATACAATACGATACACTTTATTGATCCCGTGGGAAATTATGGTATCACAGCAGCACGACTTACATCATAAAAATCATAAAGGAATTACATAGTTGACATGACAGTTTGTTGACAGAAGAACATTATACATTAGAATAGGACATACACAACAAGTGAACTGAAATGTAGAGAAATAAGTAGACATTCACCTTGGTGGTTTAACCCTGATGTTATTGTTGTACATTCCCATGGCAGTTGGCACAAACGATTTCCTATATTTTTCCTTCTTACACCTCAGAAGTATAAGCCGGTTGCTGAAGGTGCTCTTCTGTCTCATGAATAGTTCATATAGTGGATGTGCATTATTGTTCATAATCGCCATACACTTTCTCAGAGTTCTTTTCTCCACTACCTCCCCAAAAGAGTCCAGATTGCAGCCCACAGCTGAACTTGCCTTCTTAATAATCTTATTCAGCTTATTAGCATCAGAGGCCCGCACACTACTACCCCAGCACGTGATTGCAAAAAAGATGGCACTTGCCACCACAGATTGGTAGAACATTTCTAACATTTTGCTGCACACATTAAAAGACCTCAATTTCCTTAGGAAATACAGTCTGCTCATCCCCTTCTTGTGGACAAACTCTGAGTGGCATCTCCAGTCCAGTTTGCTATCCAAATGGACCCCCAAATATTTGTAACTCTCCACCTGCTCTACCTCCTGACCAGCAATAGTGATCGGTAAGCATTCCATCTTACTCCTGCTATAGTTGGCCACCAACTCCTTAGTTTTCTTAACATTTAGTTGTAGATAGTTACCATTGCACCAATCCACGAAATTCGACACCACCCTTCTATATTCCTCATCCCCCTGATCTCCCCTAATGCATCCCACAACCACAGAGTCATCCGAAAATTTTTGAAGGTGGCAAAGTTTCAGATTTATACTGAAAGTCTGAAGTATACAGAGTGAAAAGAAAGGGCGCAAGCACCGTTCCCTGGGGGGCGCCTACACTGCTCAATAATCTGCTTGACACCACTGCTCCCATCTGTACAAACTGTGGCCGATCTGATAGGTAGTCAGTTATCCAATTTCTCATCCCCTCCTCAACCTTCATATCAGTCATCTTTTTGTGTAGTAAAAGTGGCTGCAGGGAGTTAAATGCACTCGAGAAATCGAAGAACATCGCTCGCATCGTGGTTCCGTCAGTCTCCAGAAATGAATGTACCCTATGTAACAGAGAAAGGATAGCATCATCCACCCCCAATCTATGTCGGTAGGCAAACTGAAGGGGATCGATAAAAGCATTGACCCTCGGTCTTAAGTGAGCAAGCACTAATCTTTCCAAGGCCTTCATAGCGTGAGATGTTAAGGCTACAGGACGATAGTCATTTAGGGTTGCAGGAGAAGTCGTCTTGGGTACCGGCACCAGACAGGAAGTTTTCCATAACACTGGTACCCTCTGTGTTTGTATACTTCCATTAAATAGGCGCATAAAGACAGTACACAGCTGGTCTGCACAAACTTTAAGGACACGTGAGCTGAGTCCATCTGGTCCTGCAGCTTTACCAATGTTAAGTGACTTAAACTGCCTCCTCACATCATTCTCGGATACTCTAAAATAGGTCTGCTCATCCTTCAATATCGATGTTGCAGAATTTGCACCCAGTTCCCATCCACTATCAGTTGGCATTACACATGTACTGCTAAATCTATTGAAATACTCATTCATCTCATTAGCCTTGTCCATTGTTCCTGGATCATTTTCAGGCCTCACTTTAAGCCCAGTCAGTAATTTCATTCCTGACCAAACCTCTCTGGTATTATTGTGGGACAGTTTCTTTTCAAGTTTAATTCTGAAGGCTTCCTGGGCCTCCTTTATTTTATGCTTCAGTTCATGCTGTATCATTTTAATTTCCTCTTTGTCACCCAGTTTTAATGCCTTTTTTTCCTGTTGAGCAAATGCTTCAATTCCTTTGTTATCCATGGCTTGTTGTTTGCAAAACACCTAATCGTTTTAGTCGGCACCAACATATCAGTGCAGAAGTAAAGGCCCCGTCACACATAGCGACGCTGCAGCGATACCGATAACGATCCGGATCGCTGCAGCGTCGCTGTTTGGTCGCTGGAGAGCTGTCACACAGACAGCTCTCCAGCGACCAACGATCCCGAGGTCCCCGGTAACCAGGGTAAACATCGGGTAACTAAGCGCAGGGCCGCGCTTAGTAACCCGATGTTTACCCTGGTTACTATCGTTAAAGTAAAAAAAACAAACGCTACATACAGTGGGGCAAAAAAGTATTTAGTCAGTCAGCAATTGTGCAAGTTCCACCACTTAAAAAGATGAGAGGCGTCTGTAATTTACATCATAGGTAGACCTCAACTATGGGAGACAAACTGAGAAAAAAAAATCCAGAAAATCACATTGTCTGTTTTTTTTATCATTTTTTTGCATTTTATGGTGGAAAATAAGTATTTGGTCAGAAACAAACAATCAAGATTTCTGGCTCTCACAGACCTGTAACTTCTTCTTTAAGAGTCTCCTCTTTCCTCCACTCATTACCTGTAGTAATGGCACCTGTTTAAACTTGTTATCAGTATAAAAAGACACCTGTGCACACCCTCAAACAGTCTGACTCCAAACTCCACTATGGTGAAGACCAAAGACCTGTCAAAGGACACCAGAAACAAAATTGTAGCCCTGCACCAGGCTGGGAAGACTGAATCTGCAATACCCAACCAGCTTGGAGTGAAGAAATCAACAGTGGGAGCAATGATTAGAAAATGGAAGACATACAAGACCACTGATAATCTCCCTCGATCTGGAGCTCCATGCAAAATCCCACCCTGTGGGGTCAGAATGATCACAAGAACGGTGAGCAAAAATCCCAGAACCGTGCGGGGGGACCTAGTGAATGAACTGCAGAGAGCTGGGACCAATGTAACAAGGCCTACCATAAGTAACACACTACGCCACCATGGACTCAGATCCTGCAGTGCCAGACGTGTCCCACTGCTTAAGCCAGTACATGTCCGGGCCCGTCTGAAGTTTGCTAGAGAGCATTTGGATGATCCAGAGGAGTTTTGGGAGAATGTCCTATGGTCTGATGAAACCAAACTGGAACTGTTTGGTAGAAACACAACTTGTCGTGTTTGGAGGAAAAAGAATACTGAGTTGCATCCATCAAACACCATACCTACTGTAAAGCATGGTGGTGGAAACATCATGCTTTGGGGCTGTTTCTCTGCAAAGGGGCCAGGACGACTGATCCGGGTACATGAAAGAATGAATGGGGCCATGTATCGTGAGATTTTGAGTGCAAACCTCCTTCCATCAGCAAGGGCATTGAAGATGAAATGTGGCTGGGTCTTTCAACATGACAATGATCCAAAGCACACCGCCAGGGCAACGAAGGAGTGGCTTCGTAAGAAGCATTTCAAGGTCCTGGAGTGGCCTAGCCAGTCTCCAGATCTCAACCCTATAGAAAACCTTTGGAGGGAGTTGAAAGTCCGTGTTGCCAAGCGAAAAGCCAAAAACATCACTGCTCTAGAGGAGATCTGCAGGGAGGAATGGGCCAACATACCAACAACAGTGTGTGGCAACCTTGTGAAGACTTACAGAAAACGTTTGACCTCTGTCATTGCCAACAAAGGATATATTACAAAGTATTGAGATGAAATTTTGCAAATAAAATGTTAAAAAAACAGACAATGTGATTTTCTGGATTTTTTTTTTCTCAGTTTGTCTCCCATAGTTGAGGTCTACCTATGATGTAAATTACAGACGCCTCTCATCTTTTTAAGTGGTGGAACTTGCACTATTGCTGACTGACTAAATACTTTTTTGCCCCACTGTACTTACCTACCGCTGTCTGTCCCCGGCGCTCTGCTTCTCTGGTCTGGCTGTGAGCAGCGGCCGGAAAGCAGAGCGGTGACGTCACCGCTCTGCTTTCCGGCTGACCGGCGCTCACAGCCAGACCAGAGAAGCAGAGCGCCGAGGACAGACAGCGGTAGGTAAGTATGTAGCGTTTGTTTTTTTACTTTTTAGGATGGTAACCAGGGTAAACATCGGGTTACTAAGCGCGGCCCTGCGCTTAGTTACCCGATGTTTACCCTGGTTACCAGCGAAGACATCGCTGAATCGGCGTCACACACGCCGATTCAGCGATGTCAGCGGGACCTCAACGATCAAAAAATGGCCCAGGCCATTCCGACACGACCAGCGATCTCACAGCAGGGGCCTGATCGCTGGTACGTGTCACACATAGCGAGATCGCTACTGAGATCGCTGTTGCGTCACAAAACTTGTGACTCAGCAGCGATCTCGCTAGCGATCTGTGTGTTACGGGGCCTTTAATGTAGTCAGTCACTCTACCAACCACTTCATTAACATTTGTATACTCGTCCATTGTCCCAAGCAGCACATCCCAGTCTGTAAGATGAAAGCAATCCTGTAAAGCCTGTTCATGAAATACATGAAATATGAATAGCAAAATGGCTTTTGGACATAAGGAAAAATATTTGAGACGCTTTGCACAGAATTTGGCCAAATAGTGTTAGCCCATCAACCATCGTCAAGGTGGTCTCATTAATCTGATGGGTCCCTGACCTCCCTGTCCAAATGTGAACACTTACCGAAGGCTAATGTCTGTATGCTTGGGTGAATGTGGACACCTCTTTCATCAAAGCCTACATATGGGTTGGCCGGAACTAAGTGTGATTAGATGTAACTAAAAACAACATGGTGAAGGTTGGAGTGCTCAGTCAGTAAGCTAACATAGAAATGACAAAAAAATGACTGGCACATCCAAACTAGTGTGAATAGGTGCATACCAGGAGCAGCTACTGCCATATACGATATACAAAAAAAGGTTGCACTCTATCGTGCCAAAGCATGTCTAATATGAAGCAAGGCATAAAGGACTGTTGCTCCCTCGGCGTTCCAGCTACTGGGATCCTGCGCCTCAGAAGAAGGCAGCCTGTGCAGGGCAGAACTCCTTCTGGTTTCCACTCCTTTTGCTTTGACTTCTTTCTCACTCTCTACAATACAGTTCTCTGTTCGTGTCCTTTCTTAGGAACTGCCGCACGTGGGGCAGGCGCAGCTCCGTGACCTTCCGTCTAGGCCTCTGACAGGCTCCTACCCCTGTCAGGGACCAACTACCTGAGCGGAGCTCAGCTAGCAACTGCCTAACTTCCTCTCCAGACCACCAGTTTTACCTAAGTGTGAAGAGTGCCCTAATGAATAGGAGCATAGCTCGCCCTGATGGACTGGAGTATGAAATGTGTTGTATGTTTGTGGTACCTGGTAAAGAGATCTCCTTTCTTGCCTCCAAACGTAACATCACTCCCCCTAGAGGAGAACGATATTACTGCAATGACCAGGACCCTGGGGCGCTGCATATGGTTCATATAGAATTACAATTTCCAACAGTTTGTTGTAATGGATGATTCACTGGACAAGACTAATATCCTTCATCCTTCATTTCTTTTCCACCTCCTATAGACATTTGTGGTTCATGTGTTTTATCTTTGTTTTTCATGAATGGAACATGTACCCAATAATCAATGAAACTATTCACAATTTTGTGTTTGTTTTGGGGGACTTTGTATACTAAAACAATTCCCAGAACCATTTCTGTTTTTAATTTGAGTCATGGATCACAATAATCCATATACAGTGGGGAAAAATAGTATTTAGTCAGCCACCAATTGTGCAAGTTCTCCCACTTAAAAGGTGAGAGAGGCCTGAAATTGACATCATAGGTAGACCACAACTATGAGAGTCAAAATGAGAAAACAAATCCAGAAAATCACCTTGTCTGATTTGGCAAGATTTATTTTGCAAATTATTGTGGAAAAATAAGTATTGAGTCATTAACAAAAGTTCATCTCAATATTTTGTTATATATCCTTTGTTGGCAATGACAGAGGTCAAACGTTTTCTGTAAGTCTTCACAATGTTGGCACACACTGTCGGTGGTATGTTGGCCCATTACTCTATGCAGATCTCCTCTAGAGCAGTGATGTTTTGGGCCTGTCGCTGGGCAACATGGACTTTCAACTCCTTCCAAAGGTTTTCTATGGGGTTGAGATCTAGAGACTGGCTAGGACACTCCAGGACCTTCTTATGCTTCTTACAAAGCCACTCCTTCATTGGCCTAGCAGTGTGCTTTGGATCATTATCATGCTGAGAGAACCATTCATGTTTCATCTTTAATGCCCTTGCTGATGGAATGAGGTTTGCACTCAAAATCTCACGATACATGGCCATATTCATTCTTTCATGTGCACGGATCAGTCGTCCTGGTCCCTTTGGAGAGAAACAGCCCCAAAGCATAATGTTGCTACCACCATGCTTCACAGTAGGTATGTTGTTCTTTGGATGGAACTCAGCATTCTGTCTCCTCCAAACACGACGAATTGTGTTTCTACCAAACAGTTCTAGTTTGGTTTCATCAACCACATGACATTCTCCCAATACTCTACTGGATAATCCAAATGCTCTCTAGCAAACTTCAGATGGGCCCGGACATGTACTGGCTTAAGCAGGGGGACATGTCTGGCACTGCAGGATCTGGGTCCCTGGAGGAGTCATGTGTTACTGATGGTAGCAATTGTTACAGTGGTCCCAGATCTATGCAGGTGTTTCACTAGGTCCCTCGTGTAGTTCTGGGATTTTTGCTCACCGTTCTCTTGTGATCATTTTGACCCCATGCGGTGAGATCTTGCATGCAGCCCCAGATTGAGGGAGATTATCAGTGGTCTTTTATGTCTTCCATTTTCTTTTTATTGCTCCCAGTTGATTTCATCACACCAAGCTGCTTGCCTATTGCAGATTTAGCCTTCTGTTATGAAAGGCAATTCAGAATCACAATGGACATGGAGGTCAGAGCACATACAGTGAACTGACAATAACCCAAAATAATAGAACGAGCTCTGAGACGTGGGAACTCTGCAGACCGCAATCCCTAAGCTTATCAAACCACACTAAAGGTAGCCGTGGAGCGCTCCTGACCAGAACCTAGGCGCCTCGTCACAGCCTGAGAAACTGGCTAATCCTGAAGATAGAAAAATAAGCCTACCTTGCCTCAGAGAAATTCCCCAAAGGAAAAGGCAGCCCCCCACATATAATGACTGTGAGTAAGATGAAAACACAAACATAGAGATGAAACAGATTTAGCAAAGTGAGGCCCGACTAGCTGAACAGAACGAGGATAGGGAAGATAACTTTGCGGTCAGCACAAAAACCTATAAAAAACCACACAGAGGGGACAAAAAGACCCTCCGCACCGACTAACGGTACGGAGGTGGTCCCTCTGCGTCTCAGAGCTTCCAGCAGGCGAGAAAAACCAATAAAGCAAGCTGGACAGAAAAATAGCAACAAAATAACATAAGCAAAACTTAGCTTTGCAGAGCAGCAGGCCACAGGAATGATCCAGGGAAAAAACAAGTCCCACACTGAAACATTGACAGGAAGCATAGATCAAAGCATCAGGTGGAGTTAAGTAGAGAAGAAGCAAACGAGCTCACCAGATCACCTGAGGGAGGAAACTCAGAAGCTGCAGTACCACTTTCCTCCACAAACGGAAGATCCCAGAGAGAATCAGCCGAAGTACCACTTGTGAACACAGGAGTGAACTCTGCCACAGAATTCACAACAGTACCCCCCCCTTGAGGAGGGGTCACCGAACCCTCACCAGAGCCCCCAGGCCGACCAGGATGAGCCACATGAAAGGCACGAACAAGATCGGGAGCATGGACATCAGAGGCAAAAACCCAGGAATTATCCTCCTGAGCATAACCCTTCCATTTAACCAGATACTGGAGTTTCCGTCTTGAAACACGAGAATCCAAAATCTTCTCCACAATATACTCCAATTCCCCCTCCACCAAAACCGGGGCAGGAGGCTCAACAGATGGAACCATAGGTGCCACGTATCTCCGCAACAATGACCTATGGAATACGTTATGTATGGAAAAAGAATCTGGAAGTGTCAGACGAAAAGACACAGGATTAAGAACCTCAGAAATCCTATATGGACCAATAAAACGAGGTTTAAACTTAGGAGAGGAAACCTTCATAGGAATATGACGAGAAGATAACCAAACCAGATCCCCAACACGAAGTCGGGGACCCACACGGCGTCTGCGATTAGCGAAAAGTTGAGCCTTCTCCTGGGACAAGGTCAGATTGTCCACTACCTGAGTCCAAATCTGCTGCAACCTGTCCACCACAGTATCCACACCAGGACAGTCCGAAGACTCAACCTGTCCAGAAGAGAAACGAGGATGGAACCCAGAATTGCAGAAAAACGGTGAAACCAAGGTAGCCGAGCTGGCCCGATTATTAAGGGCGAACTCAGCCAAAGGCAAAAAGGACACCCAGTCATCTTGATCAGCAGAAACAAAGCACCTCAGATATGTTTCCAAGGTCTGATTGGTTCGCTCGGTCTGGCCATTAGTCTGAGGATGGAAAGCCGAGGAAAAAGACAAGTCAATGCCCATCCTACCACAAAAGGCTCGCCAAAACCTCGAAACAAACTGGGAACCTCTGTCAGAAACAATATTCTCTGGAATGCCATGCAAACGAACCACATGCTGGAAGAACAAAGGCACCAAATCAGAGGAGGAAGGCAATTTAGACAAGGGTACCAGATTGACCATCTTAGAAAAGCGATCACAGACCACCCAAATGACTGACATCTTTTGAGAAACAGGAAGGTCAGAAATAAAATCCATAGAGATATGTGTCCAAGGCCTCTTCGGGACCGGCAAGGGCAAAAGCAACCCACTGGCACGAGAACAGCAGGGCTTAGCCCGAGCACAAATCCCACAGGACTGCACAAAAGCACGCACATCCCACGACAGAGAGGGCCACCAAAAGGATCTAGCCACTAACTCTCTGGTACCAAAGATTCCAGGATGACCAGCCAACACCGAACAATGAAGTTCAGAGATAACTCTATTCGTCCACCTATCAGGGACAAACAGTTTCTCCGCTGGGCAACGATCAGGTTTATTAGCCTGAAATTTTTGCAGCACCCGCCGCAAATCAGGGGAGATGGCAGACACAATTACTCCTTCCTTGAGGATACCCGCCGGCTCAGATAAACCCGGAGAGTCGGGTACAAAACTCCTAGACAGAGCATCCGCCTTCACATTTTTAGAGCCCGGAAGGTACGAAATCACAAAGTCAAAACGGGCAAAAAACAACGACCAACGAGCCTGTCTAGGATTCAAGCGCTTGGCAGACTCGAGATAAGTCAAGTTCTTATGATCAGTCAATACCACCACGCGATGCTTAGCTCCTTCAAGCTAATGACGCCACTCCTCGAATGCCCACTTCATGGCCAGCAACTCTCGGTTGCCCACATCATAATTACGATCAGCAGGCGAAACCTTCCTGGAAAAGAAAGCGCATGGTTTCATCACTGAGCAAGCAGAACCTCTCTGCGACAAAACAGCCCCTGCTCCAATCTCAGAAGCATCAACCTCGACCTGGAACGGAAGAGAAACATCTGGTTGACACAACACAGGGGCAGAAGAAAAATGATGCTTCAACTCTTGAAAAGCTTCCACAGCAGCAGAAGACCAATTGACCACATCAGCACCCTTCTTGGTCAAATCGGTCAATGGTTTAGCAATACTAGAAAAATTGCAGATGAAGCGACGATAAGAATTAGCAAAGCCCAGGAACTTTTGCAGACTTTTCAGAGATGTCGGCTGAGTCCAATCATGGATGGCTTGGACCTTAACAGGATCCATCTCGATAGTAGAAGGGGAAAAGATGAACCCCAAAAATGAAACCTTCTGCACACCAAAGAGACACTTTGATCCCTTCACAAACAAAGAATTAGCACGCAGGACCTGAAAAACCGTTCTGACCTGCTTCACATGAGACTCCCAATCATCCGAGAAGATCAAAATGTCATCCAAGTACACAATCAGGAATTTATCCAGGTACTCTCGGAAGATGTCATGCATAAAGGACTGAAACACTGATGGAGCATTGGCAAGTCCGAACGGCATCACGAGATACTCAAAATGACCCTCGGGCGTATTAAATGTAGTTTTCCATTCATCACCTTGCTTAATTCGCACCAGATTATACGCACCACGAAGATCTATCTTTGTGAACCAACTAGCCCCCTTAATCCGAGCAAACAGATCAGATAACAATGGCAAGGGGTACTGAAATTTAACCGTGATCTTATTAAGATGGCGGTAATCTATACAAGGTCTCAGCGAACCATCCTTCTTGGCTACAAAAAAGAACCCTGCTCCTAATGGCGACGATGACGGGCGAATATGCCCCTTCTCCAGGGATTCCTTCACATAACTGCGCACAGCGGTGTGCTCAGGCACGGACAAATTAAACAATCGACCTTTTGGGAATTTACTACCAGGAATCAAATTGATAGCACAATCACAATCCCTATGCGGAGGTAGGGTATTGGACTTGGGCACATCAAATACATCCCGGTAATCAGACAAGGACTCTGGGACCTCAGAAGGAGTGGATGACGAAATTGACAGAAATGGAACATCACCATGTACCCCCTGACAACCCCAGCTGGACACCGACATGGATTTCCAATCTAATACTGGATTATGGGCTTGTAGCCATGGCAACCCCAACACGACCACATCATGCAGATTATGCAACACCAGAAAGCGAATAACCTCCTGATGTGCAGGAGCCATGAACATGGTCAGCTAGGTCCAGTATTGAGGCTTATTCTTGGCCAAAGGCGTAGCATCAATTCCTCTCAATGGAATAGGACACTGCAAGGGCTCCAAGAAAAACCCACAACGCTTAGCATATTCCAAGTCCATCAAATTCAGGGCAGCGCCTGAATCCACAAATGCCATGACAGAATATGATGACAAAGAGCAGATCAAGGTAACGGACAGAAGAAATTTTGACTGTACAGTACCAATGGTGGCAGACCTAGCGAACCGCTTAGTGCGCTTAGGACAATCAGAGATAGCATGAGTGGAATCACCACAGTAGAAACACAGACCATTCAGACGTCTATGTTCTTGCTGTTCAACTCTGGTCAAGGTCCTATCACACTGCATAGGCTCAGGTTTAAGCTCAGGTAAAACCGCCAAATGGTGCACAGGTTTACGCTCACGCAAGCGTCGACCGATCTGAATGGCCAAAGACATAGACTCATTCAAACCAGCAGGCATAGGAAATCCCACCATGACATCCTTAAGGGCTTCAGAGAGACCCTTTCTGAATATTGCTGCCAGCGCAGATTCATTCCATTGAGTGAGCACTGACCACTTTCTAAATTTCTGACAATATACCTCTATCTCATCCTGAGCCTGACAAAGAGCCAGCAAATTTTTTTCTGCCTGATCCACTGAATTAGGCTCATCGTACAGCAACCCAAGCGCCAGGAAAAACGCATCGATATTACTCAATGCAGGATCTCCTGACGCAAGAGAAAACGCCCAGTCCTGAGGGTCGCCGCACAAAAAAGAAATGACGATCCTAACCTGTTGAATTGGGTCACCAGAAGAGCGAGGTTTCAAAGCCAGAAATAGTTTACAATTATTTTTGAAACTCAGAAATTTAGTTCTATCTCCAAAAAACAAATCTGGAATAGGAATTCTTGGTTCAAGCAAAGAATTCTGGACCACAAAATCTTGAATATTTTGAACTCTTGCCGTGAGCTGATCCACACATGAAGACAGACCTTTAATGTCCATTGCTACACCTGTTTCCTGAACCACCCAAATGTCTAGGGGAAAAAAAAGACAAAACACAGTACAAAGAAAAAAAAATGGTCTCAGAACTTCTTTTTTCCCTCTATTGAGAATCATTAGCACTTTTGGCTTCCTGTACTGTTATGAAAGGCAATTCAGAATCACAATGGACATGGAGGTCAGAGCACATACAGTGAACTGACAATAACCCAAAATAATAGAACGAGCTCTGAGACGTGAGAACTCTGCAGACCGCAATCCCTAAGCCTATCAAACCACATTAAAGGTAGCCGTGGAGCGCTCCTGACCAGAACCTAGGCGCCTCGTCACAGCCTGAGAAACTAGCTAATCCTGAAGATAGAAAAATAAGCCTACCTTGCCTCAGAGAAATTCCCCAAAGGAAAAGGCAGCCCCCCACATATAATGACTGTGAGTAAGATGAAAACACAAACATAGAGATGAAACAGATTTAGCAAAGTGAGGCCCGACTAGCTGAACAGAACGAGGATAGGGAAGATAACTTTGCGGTCAGCACAAAAACCTATAAAAAACCACGCAGAGGGGACAAAAAGACCCTCCGCACCGACTAACGGTACGGAGGTGGTCCCTCTGCGTCTCAGAGCTTCCAGCAGGCGAGAAAAACCAATAAAGCAAGCTGGACAGAAAAATAGCAACAAAATAACATAAGCAAAACTTAGCTTTGCAGAGCAGCAGGCCACAGGAATGATCCAGGGAAAAAACAAGTCCCACACTGAAACATTGACAGGAAGCATAGATCAAAGCATCAGGTGGAGTTAAGTAGAGAAGAAGCTAACGAGCTCACCAGATCACCTGAGGGAGGAAACTCAGAAGCTGCAGTACCACTTTCCTCCACAAACGGAAGATCCCAGAGAGAATCAGCCGAAGTACCACTTGTGAACACAGGAGTGAACTCTGCCACAGAATTCACAACAGTCTTCCCAGCCTGATGCAGGGCTACAATTTTGTTTCTGGTGTCCTTCGACAGTTCTTTGGTCTTCACCATAGTAGAGTTTGGACTGTGACTGTTTGAGGTTGTGGATAGGTGTCTTTTATACTGATATCAAGTTCAAGCAGGTGCCAGTCTAGAGATAATGAGTGGAGGACAGAGGAGCCTCTTATAGAAGAAGTTACAGGTCTGTGATAGCCAGAAATCTTGCTTGTTTTAAGGTGACCAAATACTTATTTTCCACCATAATTTGCAAAATAAATCTTGGCAAATCAGACAAGGTGATTTTCTGGATTTGTTTTCTCATTTTGCCTCTCATAGTTGTGGTCTACCTATGATGTCAATTACAGGCCTCTCTCATCTTTTTAAGTGGGAGAACTTGCACAATTGGTGGCTGACTAAATCTTTTTTCCCCCACAGTAAGTCTGACAGTACACATTATAATCTAACATCAACCATGTACTATCCGTTTTTTAACATACCAAGGTTAGGGCACACAACCATATTATCTCTCATCCAAGAAAATCCAGGTACATCTGTCTGATTATGCTAATCACACTTTGATCAGACTTATCAGAGGGTGATCAGAGTGAGATCCGATTTTCTCAGGGATGGAGAAAATAAAAATTTCTATGACTTTTCCATTCATTCTGTCCATGATAATTGGACAGCACTCGGACCCATAGTCTTAAATGGCTGATCCAAATATCAGAGGAAACTCAGCCATGTTGCTATTTTTTTCTTGGACATGTGCACGATGGTCTCATTGAATAACATGGAGTCAAGTGCTATATTTCAAAACAACAGATAGCACTTGTCTGATTATTACGGTCATGTGCACAAGCCCTAATGTATAGAAAAAGCTCTGCAATTTCTTTTATTAGTGAAAATCACTAATAAAATGCTGATGGTAAAAACTGAAACCCCGACCAAAACCTTATAAAAATAGATGTAAATCCCTGATGAAAATTAGATCCAAACCACTGAGGAAAATTAGATTGTTTTTTATGTACGATAAAAATCACAGATGTGTGAATAAGGACTTAGAAGCATAATTATTATTTACAATTGTTTGTCATTTTGTACATTTCTTTTTTTCCTTATATGAATAAAGGTCATTATAATTATTTTACTGATGTAGACAGCAGTCTGTCTTTATGCTGCAGTGATATAACAATGTCAGTAGGTTGATAATGCATGCTATATTTTCTATCATGAAACTAGCAGACTTCATGAATTCTGACAAATCGTAAATGTTTATACCTCTGTCGTACCAGGGGCTTGTCATTATATTACATTTCTTATATTCAAACTGCATGCTCTGACATGGACTAGTTAAATATCTGTAGCTCAACACAATTAAAATATTTTGTCTTACTTCTCTTTCATCCTAGAAATTCCTGGAACTGAGTATAGTTATTTATTGACTAGCTATTGAACCCGTTCTACGGCCGGGTGGCGAGCATCTATATTGGTATATGGTCTCCATCCTGGTATGTGCTGCTGTGCTGCTCCATCCTGCGTCCCCATCCTGTCATGAGCTGCTCCATCCTGCGTCCCCATCCTGTCATGAGCTGCTCCATCCTGCGTCCCCATCCTGTCATAAGCTGCTCCATCCTGCGTCCACATCCTGTCATGTGCTGCACCCATCCTGCGTCCCCATCCTGTCATGTGCTGCACCCATCCTGCACCCCCATTCTGACATGTACTGCACCCATCCTGCGCCCCCATCCTGCCATGTGTTGCACCCATCCTGCGCCCCCATTCTGTCATGTGCTGCTCCCAAACTGCGCCCCCCATTGTGACATGAGCTGCTCCCATCCTGCGCCCCCATTCTGACATGTGCTGCACCCATCCTGCGCCTCCATTCTGACATGTTCTGCACCTATCCTGCGCCTCCATTCTGTCATTTGCTGCTCCCATCCTGCGCCCCCATCCTGTCATGTGCTGCTCCCATCCTGTGCGCCCGTTCTGTCATGTGCTGCTCCCATCCTGTGCCCCTGTTCTGTCATGTGCTGCTCCCATCCTGCGCCCATTCTGTCATGTGCTGCTTCCATCCTGCACCCCCGTTCTGTCATGTGCTGCTCCCATCCTGCGCCACCATTCTTTAATTTGCTTCTCCCATCCATATGCCCCATAAGCTGCTCCATTATGGTTGATGGCCCTCATAAGATGCTCCATAGTATATGCCCCCGTACACTGCTCCATAAAGGTTGATGGCCCCCATAAGATGCTCCATAGTGTATGCCTCCGTACACTGCTCCATAAAGGTTTATGGCCCCCTTAAGACGCTCCAGTGTGTGTGCCCCCGTACACTGCTCCATAAAGGTTTATGGCCCCCATAAGACGCTCCAGTGTGTATGCCCCCGTACACTACTCCTTAAAGGTTTATGGCCCCCATAAGATGCTCCATAATATATGCCCCCGTACACTGCTCCATTATGGTTGATGGCCCCATAAGAGGCTCCATTGTATAATATGCCCCCCATAAGATGCTCCATTGTATTATATGCCCCCCATAAGATGCTCCATTGTATTGTATGCCCCTCATAAGATGCTCCATTGTATTATATGCCCCCCATAAGATGCTCCATCGTATTATATGCCCCCCATAAGATGCTCCATTGCATATGCCCCGTATGCTGCTGCCATACATAAAAAAAAAATACCATACTCACCTATTGTCGCTGGGCGCCGAGTGCTGGGGGCCTGAGCAGGCGGGGACACCGGCGCGCTGTGGGGGTCAGGTGCCGGTATCACCGCTAGCTCAGGCCCCCAGCACTTGCTATACTCACCTGTCTGTCCCGTTCAACCGCTGCGCGCCGCCATCTTCCGGCTCCTCTGGCTGTGACTGTTCAGTCAGAGGGCGGCGCCGGCGCGCATTAACTGCGTCACCGTGCCCTCTGAACTGTGAACGTCACAGCAGAGGACCCGGGAGACGGAGCCGCACACAGCGCTGGAACGGGGGACAGGTGAATATACTTACCCTCCTGGCGGTCCCTGACTCTCCGGTGGAGATCGCGGTGTGCGTTCAGTGTTTACGCATACCGCAATCTCCTGGGAGCGTCACTCTGTGGGGGCCAGACTGCACCGGTACTTGCGCTTGCGCAGTCTATAAAGGCTTCGGACAGAGTGACGCTCCCAGTGTTATATTATAGATATTTTATTACACAAGATAATGATGGCATACATTGTAATATCTTATATATTTGGGTGTACATCACTTTGTACTGAGGCTATGTGCACACGTATTCTGGTCCACTGCGAATTTTTCTGCAGCGGATTTGATAAGTCCGCAGAGGAAAACCGCTGCAGATTTATCGCAGATTTACCGTGGATTTACCGAGGTTTTTCTGCGGTTTTCACTGCGGTCTTACAACTGCGGTTTTCCATAGGGGCAGTTGTAAAACCGCTGTGGAATCCACAGAAAGAAGTGACATGCTGCGGAATGTAAACCGCTGCGTTTTTTCCCGCAGCATATGCACAGCGTTTTTGGTTTCCCATAGGTTTACATTAAACTGTAAACGCATAGGAAACTGCTGCGGAAACACTGCGGATCCGCAGCAAAATCCGCATCATGTGCATATACCCTTATAGTTATGTATCTCTATAGTAAGAGACTTCTAATTAACCTGATTCAGATTCTGCAGCACACTTCTTTTCATCTGTCATCAAAGGCCAGGGCTGGAGTGCGACATGTGCCACGTGACACTGAAACCATAGGGCCACTTTGCGACATAGCACGGAATTATTTCCTATGATGTTGCATTGTGACATGTGGCATCCTGTAACTGCTACAAAAACTGAGCTGTTCAGAAAAGTCAGCGCAGGGTAAACATAATTAACAAATTGCCAAAGGCAAGAAAACCCTAACTAAAGACAAAATATAATTATTATTGCACCATTTAATTGGAATACAAAATGAAAAATTACAAAGGTCAGCATCAGTTCAGTCACATTTGAGCATGGTACCAATCACATTATTTATAGAGACCACTCAATTTATTAGTACCCCTAATCAATATCGCTCTTGTAGTCTGAATGCAGCTCAGTGCAGCCGCTGACCTACACTGTCATGTGCTACTATGTGTATTCAACATCCATACATGTGACCTATGCTAATAAAGGACAACCATAAACCTCCCCAACATGTTTCACCAGACTAAATTGGCGTCATCAGGGAACTGAGGCTCGAATGAGCAAGCAAATGGATTACCTGACCTATTAAAGATTTGGTTATGAATTATGCCATTTTAAGGTCAACCAGTCAGATTACTCAGTACATGGAGCCAATGAGCATATATATCAACCAATCACTATGCACCATGGATATGTGTCTCATGGTGAGTACCCGTAACTGGCGAGCTGCAGTTATGCACAAGCATGCGCACATCATCGTAACGACCTGGAAATGATTGCACAGTGTGGTACATCACGTTTCTGTTTCTCACGGATAGTCCCTGTGATTAGCGGTGAGCTCATGATTGAGTGATACATGTGAATACATATTGACCAATGAGATGAATGATGGCAAATTTGGCACTGATTTTCACCAATGATGGGAAATGTAGTGATTGGTTGATATATATGCCCATGGGCTCCTCACTGAAAATGAAGAACATTACTGGTCTTTTTTCACCACTTAAAATTTTTTTAAAAAATTGATTTGTGTTTCACATCACTAATCATACTTTCCTGGACAATAATATTCCCAGGTTGTTTTTCCCATACATTGAATGCTGTAGAAAACAATACCCCTAAAAACATTGCATTGCATTTCTTACATTACATTTAGAATAGTGATGAGCAAATTTATTCGGAAAGTGATCGCTAAACATAAATTCGGCACAAATATGGCACATTTGCATTCATGAGCAGAAAAATTAGCAAAATTTTATAAAATCAGGAAAAAAATTGAAACATAAAAAGTGTGGGAAAATATTTTAGTCTGTTATAAAGGCCTAATCCGAAGGCACCCAAAAAATTCTTCTTTTTCTAACGTCGTAGAGTAGGGGATATCTCACTTTCAAATTGTTTGCAGCATCTAGTCTGTTATATAGGCCTGATCTACAGGCCCCCCAAACATTCTTGTGTTACTAACGTTGTACAGTAGGGAACATCTCACCTTCAAATTGCTTGCAGAATCTAGTCTGTTATAGAGGCCTAATCCACAGGCACCAAAAAAATTATTCTGTTACTAATGTCCTACAGTAGGGAACATCTCACTTTTAAATTGTTTATAGCATGTAGTCTGTTATAGAGGCCTGATCCACAGGCCTCTAAAAAATTCTTGTGCAACTAATGTCATACAGTATGGGGAGATCTAATTTTAAAATTGTTTGGAGCACGTCTTCTTTGTCATACAGGCTTCATCCACACTCAAACAATTCTTTCTTTGTGTCTAACGCGATTCAGCACTCCATATTTCACTTTGTCATTTACTGTTCTACAAGTGTAGTCTCCACTATTTTTGTAGCTAACAAGTTGTCTTGCTTGTTGATCTATTCAATTCTGTATATTATTGAATATTAAACATCATTAAAAGAAGAATTCAAAGTGTATTAAGGAATTCTATATAATTTAGATCATTCAATTAACCCGTTTAACACCTTAGACGTATGTGTACGTCTAAGGTTGGCTCCCCCCATATGCTGCGGGCTCTGGCACTGAGCTCGCTACTTTTCCGGTACATGTCAGCTGATTTTGTTAGGGGGATGACCAGACCGCGGGTACCTGTGTGCCGGGTCCTGAACTGGGAAGGCTGTATCCTCTGTTCCAGGGGGGAAGCTTTAGTGAGGCGGACTTTCCTTTGCTGACTGGGAGAATCTGGAGTGAGGGAGGACTTCCTCCTGACCGAGGGGGGCGGAGAGATAAAAGGGGAAAGCGAGCACAGCAGAGCAGTTGGGCACCAACCCATGGCAACGCGGACAAAGGTAAGTGGCGTGCTCCGCTTCCCCTCCCCACCGCAGAGTACCGGCGCTGCTTCAGGGCACTACCGTCTGAAGAGGACTACCACACTGAGGGGAGCAGTGTGCTCAGCAGCAATCCAAAGGGAGGGACTGCTGCAGAGAGTGCAGAGCCAGGTGTGTCCAGCAGCAGCCAGGGAGAGAAGTGTTCCATCCTGGGAGCACCAGCTATGCCTAGGTTAGCGCCCATTGTCTCCCACCACCAGCCACAGGGACTAGTGAGTGCAGTGATGCCAGAGCATCTGTATAGCGCAGCCCCATGCTCAAGCACCCCCACCACCACTGCTGACAGAGACTGTGAGGAAAAATTTGCAGGTTGCCCGTTGATCACCACAGAGCAAGGTGCTGAATGTTCCGGGCTATTGAGTACTGTGTGCGTGCTGCCAAATAGAGATCAGGTGCAGCACCCCGCCAGAGAAGCAGTGCACCAGTGGTTGTCGGCGCTTCAGTCTTGGCAGGAGCAGGCCCAGTAGCTGACAGAGATCAAGATGCCATGTGCTTCCTGACCGTGAGTACAGCACACGTGCCGCAAAGAGAGAACCGAGTACTGGATAGACTTGTGTAACCCAACTTATCAGCATATACTTTCCTGCTCATGGGAGACCCTGATTTTGCCAGCTGATATTTGCTCAGCCATGTTGGGCTTGTACAGTACTGTGGCCTGCACCCTTATCAGCCAGTGAAGCATATGGACTAGGCTCAGCGGAAGGTACCGGAGACTGACTGCTGCTGCCAGAAGGCAGGGCATTATTGCCCACAGGACCTTCCTGGAAAAGACACCATGCCAGCCATTGCCGGAGCTATTGAGGTCCCAGCAGGAGTTACAGTTTGAGGAACTTCTGACACAAGTGGTTCACAGGAACTGTCATTACTAGAACTGCTACTCTTTACCTCCCAATATCTTTTGCTATCTATACTGTTTACTTCACTGTTTAACCCTTTACCTCCCTGAGTGGAGTATTCACCTGTTATTAAACCTGTTAACGCTTGCTCTTCATCCTGTCCGTCACTGCATCCTGCAACTTGCTTACTCTTTCATTAGCTGACATGTGTCCCTAACAGCCTCGGGTGGAATTGCGATCTACCTGTGGCTGTTAACATGTTAAATGCCGCTGTCAATCTCTGACCTTGGCATTTAACATGCTTGTGCCGGAAGCACGTCACTAATCCCACCCATCAGCGTCAATGTCACATGACTGTGGGTTGCCGATAGGTTGGCATGACAACCTGAGGTCTGCAGGAAACCCCTGTAGTGGTCATTGCTGGTTAGTTATGAGCGCTTTGGCGCTTATATCAAGTGAGCATTTCTGTGGAGCACAAGAGATCGGATGATCGCAGCTTCTAGTCTCCCATGGAGACTATTAAAGCAAGTGTAAAGTAGAAAAAAAAGTTTTTAAAATATAAAAAAATTAAAAAATATAAAAGTTCAAATCACCCCCATTCGCCCTATTCAAAATAAAACCATAATAAAAAAATGCACATATTTGGTATCGCCACATTCAAAATGGCCCAAACTACCAATAAATAAAAAGAATGAATCCGATTGTTAAATGGATAAGAAAAAAAAAAACACTAGAAACACATTTTTTTTTGGTCGCCACAACATGCATTAAAATGCAATAATGGGCGATCAAATGATCGTATCTACACCAAAATGGTATCATTAAAAACGTCAGCTTGGAGCTCACTCGACCCGAGATCATCACAAAAAATGTAGACGCTATGGGTCTTGGAAAATGGTGACTTTTTTCTAGAAATTTGGGATTTTTTTTCACCACTTGATTAAAAAATACCCTATACATGTTTGGTATCTATGAACTCGTAATGACCTGGAGAATCACAATGGCAAGTTGGTTTTAGCATTTAGTGAACATGGTAAAGAAAAAAAAAATGGTGAAATTTCGTTTTTTTTTGCAATTTCACCGGATTTTGATTTTTTTCCCCATATTCCAGTACACTATATGGCAGAACCAATGGTGTCATTTAAAAGTACAACTCATCCCACAAAAAAAACAAGCCATCACATGGCCATATTGAAGAAAAAAATAAAATAGTTATGGTTCTGGGAAGAAGAGGAGCAAAAATCAGAAACTCAAAAATGGAAAAAACCCAAGGTGGTGAAGGGGTTAATCATAGTTTCATGGATGATAGAACAGAGCTCTAACCAGAGCAAATTTAGCTAAACTATCAGGGAAAGCAAAGTCAAATATGCTCAGTCGCAAATGGCATTGGACAAATTAAATAATCACTAGAAAGCAGAAGTGAATTAAAGGATTTTCATTCCGTAAAATAGATCTTCTATACCATGCAATCATTTAAAGTGTACTGCAGATGAAACCTGCACATTTACAAACGACAATGTAATAACATCTTTGTAGATTAGAAATTCTTGCTGAGCTTTTTTTTTATTGCATTTAGAATCATCTGTTATCACGATTAAGTCAGAGAATAAGAATGAGAGATGATTATAACAGACACAGGGATAAAAGGATATTAAGTCAGAGGATAATAATGAAAGAGGAGCAACATCTGCAGGTCTACAAGGATTTGGTCACTTTTAATTGCTGTTTTAAAGGATATGTACACTGAACATTTGTATCTTCTTTACATGTTTCTTAATTGCAAAATTAAGCAACTTTTCAAATCGAACCCCCCAAAATGGAAGTTGAGCTAAGCCCACCGGCATCAGGGGCTTATCTGCAGCATTCTGTAATATGCTGTAGATAAGCCCCCAATGTATCCTGAAAGATGAGAAAAAGAGGTTAGATTATACTCACCCAGGGGCGTTCCCCGCTGCGGTCCGGTCCAATGGGTGTCACGGTCCGGTCCGGGGCCTCCCATCTTCTTATGATGACGTCCTCTTCTTGTCTTCACACTGCGGCCTCTCTGACCTTTCCCGGCACCTGCGCACTGCAGTACTTTGCTCTGCCGTCAACAGGGCAGGCAAAGTACGCCTGCGCTGGAGCTGTGGCGTGAAGACAAGAAGAGGATGTGAACGTAAGAAGATGGGAGGCCCCGGACTGGACCGCGATGCCCACCGCAGCGGGACCGCCCCTGGGTGAGAATAATCTAACCTCTTTTTCTCGTCTTTCAGGTTACATTGGGGGCTAATCTACAGCATTCCAGAATGCTCTAGATAAGCCCCTGATGCCGGTGGGCTTAGCTCACCTTCCATTTTGGGGGTGACAGGTTCCCTTTAACAATTTATTACAATATTACTGCCTCAGAGTGTCTGTAAGTCCTTCAAATAACTAGCTAATCTGAAAAATTATCTAAGAAAAATCATTGCTCCTGACACTGGTAGCTTTTTCTGCTCTTCCCCTACCTTCTACTAGTCTTACAGATAGCAGCAGGCGGGGTAAATGGTTGTACAAAAGTAATTAAAGAGAAAATAAGGTGGAAGCATTCATAGTAACATAGTAACATAGTAACATAGTTAGTAAGGCCGAAAAAAGACATTTGTCCATCCAGTTCAGCCTATATTCCATCATAATAAATCCCCAGATCTACGTCCTTCTACAGAACCTAATTGTATGATACAATATTGTTCTGCTCCAGGAAGACATCCAGGCCTCTCTTAAACCCCCCGACTGAGTTCGCCATCACCACCTCCTCAGGCAAGCAATTCCAGATTCTCACTGCCCTAACAGTAAAGAATCCTCTTCTATGTTGGTGGAAAAACCTTCTCTCCTCCAGACGCAAAGAATGCCCCCTTGTGCCCGTCACCTTCCTTGGTATAAACAGATCCTCAGCGAGATATTTGTATTGTCCCCTTATATACTTATACATGGTTATTAGATCGCCCCTCAGTCGTCTTTTTTCTAGACTAAATAATCCTAATTTCGCTAATCTATCTGGGTATTGTAGTTCTCCCATCCCCTTTATTAATTTTGTTGCCCTCCTTTGTACTCTCTCTAGTTCCATTATATCCTTCCTGAGCACCGGTGCCCAAAACTGGACACAGTACTCCATGTGCGGTCTAACTAGGGATTTGTACAGAGGCAGTATAATGCTCTCATCATGTGTATCCAGACCTCTTTTAATGCAGCCCATGATCCTGTTTGCCTTGGCAGCTGCTGCCTGGCACTGGCTGCTCCAGGTAAGTTTATCATTAACTAGGATCCCCAAGTCCTTCTCACTGTCAGATTTACCCAGTGGTTTCCCATTCAGTGTGTAATGGTGACATTGATTCCTTCTTCCCATGTGTATAACCTTACATTTATCATTGTTAAACCTCATCTGCCACCTTTCAGCCCAAGTTTCCAACTTATCCAGATCCATCTGTAGCAGAATACTATCTTCTCTTGTATTAACTGCTTTACATAGTTTTGTATCATCTGCAAATATCGATATTTTACTGTGTATACCTTCTACCAGATCATTAATGAATATGTTGAAGAGAACAGGTCCCAATACCGACCCCTGCGGTACCCCACTGGTCACAGCGACCCAGTTAGAGACTATACCATTTATAACCACCCTCTGCTTTCTATCACTAAGCCAGTTACTAACCCATTTACACACATTTTCCCCCAGACCAAGCATTCTCATTTTGTGTACCAACCTCTTGTGCGGCACGGTATCAAACGCTTTGGAAAAATCGAGATATACCACGTCCAATGACTCACCGTGGTCCAGTCTATAGCTTACCTCTTCATAAAAACTGATTAGATTGGTTTGACAGGAGCGATTTCTCATAAACCCATGCTGATATGGAGTTAAACAGTTATTCTCATTGAGATAATCCAGAATAACATCCTTCAGAAACCCTTCAAATATTTTACCAACAATAGAGGTTAGACTTACTGGCCTATAATTTCCAGGTTCACTTTTAGAGCCCTTTTTGAATATTGGCACCACATTTGCTATGCGCCAATCCTGCGGAACAGACCCTGTCGCTATAGAGTCCCTAAAAATAAGAAATAATGGTTTATCTATTACATTACTTAGTTCTCTTAGTACTCGTGGGTGTATGCCATCTGGACCCGGAGATTTATCTATTTTAATCTTATTTAGCCGGTTTCGCACCTCTTCTTAGGTTAGATTGGTGACCCTTAATATAGGGTTTTCATTGTTTCTTGGGATTTCACCTAGCATTTCATTTTCCACCGTGAATACCGTGGAGAAGAAGGTGTTTAATATGTTAGCTTTTTCCTCGTCATCTACAACCATTCTTTCCTCACTATTTTTTAAGGGGCCTACATTTTCAGTTTTTATTCTTTTTTTATTCTTTTTATTTTATTCAAGTTATTAGAGAGGCCAGCACACTCAAAATGTAGATATGAAGAAAAGCAAAAGTTACATGATCTAGAAGAGGCAGCAGAATCCTGAGCACACAAACCATATATCCATCATTTATTACTGAGAGAGAAAAGTCTGAAACTATGAGCAAGGTTGAAACATGTTTATCAGTGGGTTTGAAAATGAATAATGAAATGGAGAATGGATGTGAATATTTCTGCAACTTTTTTTAATTAAAAGAAACAATCAACATAAGTAAAGGTCATTTTTCAAAGGTGTCCATAGATCTTGCAGATACGTGTGACCAGGCAGCATCATTCTGAATATAAGAACTTACATCCAGCATGTATTACCTAGAGCAAAAGGTCTGCAACTATAAGCAGGATGAAAAACACAGTACATAGTTAATTGCCAACATATGTAAAGATAATGTTTTCAATGTCACAGGTCGCATCCATTAAAATAAAAAAAAATTCAAATTTATTGTTCATGCTTGCTTCCAAGAATAAAATTAAAAGTGATCAAAAAGTTGTATGTACCCCAAAATTATAGTAGTGAAAACCTGCAAAAACAAGCTACTGTATCACACGAATCTGAAGGAAAATAAAAACATTATAGGTCTCAGATACTGAATATTAAAAAAAAGGAATTTTTTTAAGTGTGTCTTTTTTATGAGTTTTTAATAAAGCATTAAATGCTATATAGATTTGGCATTGTCATAATCACATCAACTTTCAAAATAAAGATAATGTCAATTATACCGAGTGCTGAATGGCACTTGTATAATATATAAAGTGGCATGTAAATGTTTGGGCACCACTAGTCAAAATTACTATTATTGTGAACAGTTAAGCAAGCTGAAGGTGAAATGATCTTTAAAACCTTTACCCCCGAAGGTGGTTTGCACGTTAATGACGAGGCCAATTTTTACAATTCTGACCACTATCACTTTATGTGGTTATAACTCTGGAACACTTCAATGGATCCCGGTGATTCTAACATTTTTTTGTCGTGACATATTGTACTTCATGACAGTGGTAAAATTTCTTCTATTTGACTTGCGTTTATTTGTGAAAAAAATGGAAATTTGGTGAAAATTTCAAACTTTTAATTTTCATGGCCTTAAATCACAGAGATATGTCTCACAAAAAAGTCAAATAAATAACATTTCCCATATGTCTACTTTACATTTTCACAATTTTAGAACCAACATTTTTTTTAGTTAGGAAGTTATGTGTTAAAAGTTTCATTTTCCCAACTAAATTTACAAAACTATTTTTTAAGGACCACATCACATTTGAGGTCACTTTGAGGTATCTATATGAGAGAAAGTGCACCAAAGTGACACCATTCTAAAAACTGCACCCCTCATGGTGCTCAAAACCACATTCAAAAAGTTTATAACCCTTCAAGTGCTTCACAGGAATTTTTGTAATGTGGAAAAAATAATTAACATTTAACGTTTTTTCAAAAATTTTTTTACTTCAGATCCAATTTTTTTTTATTTTGATAACAGTAACAGGAAAAAATGGACCCCAAAATCTGTTGTGTAATTTCTCCTGAGCATTTCAATACCCAATATGAGGGAGAAAACCATTGTTTGGGTGCACGGAAGAGCTCGGAAAGGAAGGAGCGCCATTTGACTTTTTGAAGGCAAAATTTGCTGGAACAATTGCCGGATGCCATGTTGCATTTGGAGAGTCTTTAATGTGCCTAAACAGTGAAAATCCCCCACAAGTAACAACATTTTGGAAACTAGATCTCTCAGGGAGCTGATCTAAATGTGTGGTGAACACATTGAACCCTAAGGTGCTTCACCGAAGTTTATAACGTTGAGCTGTGAAAATAAAAAAGATCACATTTTCCCCACAAATATGTTTTAGCCCCAAATGTTGCATTTTCATAAGGGTATCAGAAAAATTGCACCATACAATTTATAGTGCAATTTCTCCTAAGTATGATGATACCCCATATGAGGGAGAAAGCTACTGTTTGGGGGCATGGCAGCGCTGAGAAGGAAAGGAACGTCATTTGAGTTTTTGAATGTAAAATTTCCTGGAATCATTAGCGGACATCATGCCCCATTTGGAGAGCCCGTGATGTGCCTAAACAGTGGAAACCCCCCTATTTGGAAACTAGACCCTCTCAAGGAATGTATTTTGATGCGTGGTGAGAACCTTGAACACTCAGGTGCTGCACAATTTGTTGTGCAATTTCTTCTGAGCATGTTGATACCCCCATATGTTGGGGAATACTACTTTTGAGGCACACTGCAAAGCTCAGAATGGAAGAGGTGCCATATTGGAGTTCAGATTTTGCTGGAATGGTTTGAGGGTGCCATTTTACATTTGCAGAGCCTCTGAGGTGCCAGAACAACAGAAACCCCATTTATGTGAATTTATTTTACACATTACACTTCCCAATAAATTCATCTAGGGGTGCAGTGATCATATTGACACCACATGTGGCTTACAGAATTTTATACCATTGAGCAGTAAAGAAAAAATAAATTACATTTCACTAAAATGTTGTTTTAGCCACAAGTATTTAATTTTTCTAAGGGCTAATAGGATTTTTTCTTACAATAAACAGAGGTTCATTTTTTCCTGAGTGTGCCAGTACCTTACATGTAATCAGGAAATATTTCTCAGGCACAGTGCAAAGCTCAGAAGGCAAGGAGCACCAGATTTTACTGTTATTGTTTGCAGGTGCCATCAGGGCCGGACTGGGACTAAAATTCAGCCCTGGCATTTGAAGTCACACAGGCCCACTTGTCACATGGTGACTGTATAATATCTTTGTACACTTGTAGGTTACAAGAAGTGAGGGGAGTGTAACAGGACTATATAACATATAATCACAGCTGTATCCAGCATTACAGCTCAGCCCCCATAGAATGTAATGCAGCCAGTCCCCATAGAATGTAATGCAGCACAGCCCCATAGAATGTAATGCAGCACAGCCCCCATAGAATGTAATGCAGCACAGCCCCATAGAATGTAATGTAGCCAGTCCCCATAGAATGTAATGCAGCCAGCCCCCATAGAATGTAATGCAGCTAGCCCCCATAGAATGTAATGCAGCCAGTCCCCATAGAATGTAATGCAGCCAGCCCCCATAGAATGTAATGCAGCCAATCCCCATAGAATGTAATGTAGCCAGCCCCCATAGAATGTAATGCAGCCAGCCCCCATAGAATGCAATGCAGCCAGTTCCCATAGAATGTAATGCAGCCAGCCCCCATAGAATGTAATGCAGCCAGTCCCCATAGAATGTAATGCAGCCAGTCCCCATAGAATGTAATGCAGCACAGCCCCATAGAATGTAATGCAGCCCAGCCCCATAGAATGTAATGCAGCCAGCCCCTATAGAATGTAATGCAGCACAGGCCCCATAGAATGTAATGCAGCACATCCCCATAGAATGTAATGCAGCACAGCCCCATAGAATATAATGTAGCCAGTCCCCATAGAATGTAATGCAGCCAGTCCCCATAGAATGCAATGCAGCCAGTCCCCATAGAATGTAATACAGCACAGCCCCATAGAATGTAATGCAGCACAGTCCCATAGAATGTAATGCAGCCAGCCCCTATAGAATGTAATGCAGAACAGGCCCCATAGAATGTAATGCAGCACATCCCCATAGAATGTAATGCAGCCAGCCCCCATAGAATGTAATGCAGCACAGACCCCATAGAATGTAATGCAGCACAGCCCCACAGAATGTAATACAGCACAGCCCCCATAGAATGTAATGCAGCACAGCCCCATAGAGTGTAATGCAGCACAGCCCCATAAAATGTAATGCAGCCAGCCCCCATAGAATGTAATGCAGCCAGCCCCCATAGAATGTAATGCAGCACAGCCCCATAGAATGTAATGCAGCGCAGCCCCATAGAATGTAATGCAGCCAGCCCCCATAGAATGTAATGCAGCACAGCCACCATACAATATAATGCAGCGCTGCCCAGCCCCATAGAATGTAATGCAGCCATGCCATGTAATAATAAAAAAAAACACTGACTCTACTCACCTTTCCTCTTGCCCCGCGCTGCTCCTGGCTCCGGTCTCAGCAGCTGCAGTCTGACCGCCTGGTCACACAGCAGGTGCGCGATGATATGATGTCATCACGCACCCGCAGTGTAAGCGGCAGATAGAGCGGGGAATGATGGAAGAGGGATCGACAGCAGACGCTCTCTCCCCATCATTGCATTCAACTGTACCGGCGTCTATGACGCCGGTATAGTTGAGTGCGGGGCTGGGAGTGTGCCAACAGCGGGGGGAGTGTGCCAACAGCGGCACACTTGAGCGGCCCACTACTGCCATCGGCCCTTCTGGCATTTGCCAGAACTGCCCGATGGCCAGTCCGGCCCTGGGTGCCATGACCCATTGGGAGAGCCCATGACATGCCAGAACAGCAGAACCCCTCATAAGTTGCCCCAATTTACAAATTACACATCTCAATGAATTCACCTAGGGGTGCAGTGATCATATTGACACCACAGGTGTGCACAGAGTTTTATACCATTGGGCTGTGAAGAAAAAATAACTACACTTTCACCACCAATTTTTGCTTAGCCCCAAATTTTACAATTTCACAAATAAGTGGGTAAAAATGGCACCATAATTTGTCCCCAATTGCAATACCCCATATACGGCTGTACAGTACTACTTAGCCATACGGAAAGACTCGGGAGGAACGGAGTGCTATTTGTCTCCTGTAGAGGAGATGTTCCTAGAACAGTTTTGCGGGCACCATTTACAGAGCCCCTAATTGCTAAAAGAGCAGAATCCCCTTCAAGTGATTCCTTTTTAGAAATTATACCCCTTTGTGAATTTATCTACAGGTGTACTGCCGATTTTGACTCCATAGACGTTTTCCAGAAAAAAGCAGCAATGAATGTTGCCAAGTGAAAATTGCAAAATGCGGTTGTAGTGACAGTACGCCGAAGTGACCAGTACATGTCAGTCACCAGTACATTATGCCCTGCCTGTGCTTCCGGAGACATGCACCCAAAAGTTAGGCGGGCTCTCTTCGCTTCAGAAATGTCAAACATGTGGACGTTATATGGTTTAGGCACACTGTGGGGCTCACAGGAGGGGGCATTTGGATTTGGGAGTGGAAAATTTGCTGAATTTCTTTTGGAGGATGAGGAGCCATTTTGTTTTTCCAGAGCCTTTGTACTACCAGTAATGTAGAAGCCCCCTATATTTCGGTTAACAGATGACAGACCTGAGCAGGGACTTGCTTTTTTTGTGGATTGAGTTGAAGCTTTTATTGGGAACATTTTACATAACGTTTCAGAACACATTTATCCGGCCCTCTACGCTGAGCTCTTACTTTGGTGTTTCCATCTAAATCTCGGAGTGACGTGATTCAGATCAAAACCCCGAGGGATCCATTCTCTATAATGAGGCAGCCGAGTTACTATGGACTTTGTCTGGACTCTGGTCAGCGGTGTCCTTCTTTTTAGAAATGCACAAAATTCTGGCTGATGGCACTTTTATACATTCCGAAAAAGACAGACACCACTGGGTCACAGATCAGATGGCATCCGCAGTGCCTCCATCTGCCTCATTATAGGGAATCTTCCGTCGAATATTTCAGAGATTTACACATGAACTCCGGTGTAAGCGCTCAGCGCAATGCACAGGATAAATGTGCATGGAGCCTTACTACGATCTTTGGGAGGCAAAATGAAAAAATCAACAACAGGTGAAGAATTGGTTTTATTTATTTTTTACGGCGTTCCTTGTGCGGCATAAGTGATACTAGATTTATATCAGGTATGTTTGACTGCTGTCACACACTAAAAGACGCTTTTTATTGCAGAAAATAGTTTTTTGCATCACCATATTTTGAGAGCTATAATTTTTCCACATTTTGGCCCACAGAGTCATGTCGGAGCTTGTTTTTTGCAGGATGAGGTGACGTTTTTATTGGTACCATTTTCAGACACATGACATTTTTTGATCGCTTTCTATTCTGATTTCTGATTTTTGGGAGGCAGAATGAACAAAAACCAGCAATTCAGGAATTTTTGGGGGGAGGTTTATGTCATTCTGCGTGTGGTAGAATTGATAAGGCAGTTTTATTCGTCAGGTCAGTACTATTACAGCGTTCATTTATGTTTTAGCACCTTTACACAATAAAATCTATTTCATAGAAAAAATATATATCTTTGCATCGATTTATTCTGAGAGCTATAACTTTTTTATTTTATTGATGGAGCTGTATGGTGACTTCTTTTTTGCAGGACAAGATGACGTTTTCGGTGGTACCATGTTTATTTATATCCTTCTTATTGATCGCATTTTATTCCACTTTTTGTTCCCATGGACTGTTCCACATCATGTCACTATTTTGAGATGTTTAGTACATATCTTAAATGTAGAGTGCATTATAAAACTGGTTCCAGATTTGCTACTGTACAATTTTCTTTTTGATGGTCCTAATTCATTGCGTTAACGACAGCATTCATTAGATACTTTTCAGTCCCTCATGAAAAAATTTGGGTTACCACTTGCTCAAAAGAAGATAGAGGACTCGACTTGTGTGTGAACTTGTTTAGGCATAAAGATCGATACCAAGTCAATGGTATATACAGTAGTTTACCCTTTATAAGATAAAAATGTATCAGTAATGTATGGTTCATCTATAGGTTGTTCTGTGGTCTGCAGTACTTTTTTTGGTATATAACCCTCAAAAAACTTGCTTAAAAATTTATGGTTATTATATTGCTCATTCTTTTACTTATTCTTGGGTACATTTTGTTGCTATATAAGCCTTAAAAAACTTTTAGGCTGTGTGCACACAGATTGGGTGTGTTTTGTCCTCACCAAAAATGTGTGTTTTTGCAGCTACGCTTTTCCTGCCAAAAGATGTAGAAATGGTGCAGAAATTTTGCTCAACATGTGCACATACTCTTTTCGGTATTATATTGACCACCCATAGACTATTCCATGGTCTGGAGTACATTTTGTTGGTATATATCCCTCAAAAATCTTGTTAAAAAATGTATCCGTATTATATTTCTCATCCATGGACTATTCCATGGTCTGGAGTACATTTCCTTGATATATAACTCTCAAAAGTGCATAGCCTTTATAAGTCTAGGAGACCAATACATGACAATTTTGAACAGAATGTGTATGAGGCCCTCCTTTATGTCTAATAGAGGGTGCATCTGAGTCCCTCTAAGTCCCTAATTTTTGGCAGTTCTTGCTTCCTTCATTAATTCCACTGAAATTTCCTATTTTTTCATTTAAAAAAACTATCTTGGTTTACTTAAATTATATATTTTTAAAATCTTTTTTTTAAATTGGCTTTATATACAAGACATTATACAGGAAAAAATGTCTTAACATTTTTTTCCTGTAAAATGCCATTACTCATTGGATAGAAATGTTTTATTGTCATTTATTAAAGTGGAGTAAAAGTATAACACCATTGTTCTCAGCAGTGATCTGGGAGTCAGAGATGCTTCCAGGAAGACCCCATGCTGTTCTCCTTCTATTCAGCACTTTTCCCTTCCATTTGAACATTTTCATTGCCCCCAGACCTCTTAGAAGGGTCTGCTGGAAAAAATCTTGGCTTTCTCCTTGGCTCCCATTATATTAGTTACTCAAAACAAGTATGGGAGTATTATGAATTGCGAGCATCCGAGCATTTTAGTGCTCCCTCATCCTTAGTAATCTGGCTTTAGTACTATTACTACTGCTGCTGCTGGGAAGGTTGATGCCATCAGTGCCAATGTTGCTCCTGCTGCTGTTAGGGACTTCCACATTTTTTCGTGGTATAATTTTTTTTCTGTCATATTACCAGGTACATTGCAAGAATCACATTTTAATTTCAAATATATTTTGGACATAATCATAATGTTTAATTCATTTCCAAAAGTGTTTTACCACAGTTAACCAACCCTGGAAAAATATTCAAACAACCAGAATTGTTAGGAAGGATCTGCATGACGGCCAAAAAGGCTAAAACAACAACAACCTATCCGTTATATCGATGTTTTGTGCATGTGTCAATTTTAAACAGGTGTGCCAAAACAGACCTGCACAGATTAACATATAGGTCCTTCAAAGTCACTTCAAAACTCCATAAAAAAATAAGATTTGTAAATTTCCTTGAAAAAGTGAAACATTTCTGCTAAATTTTAACCCTTCTAACATTCTAACAAAATTAAAAGACATTTGAAAAATGATGCTGAAATACTGTAAAAGAGACATGTGGGAAATGTTATTTTATATTAGTTTGGATGGTATTCCTATTTGATTTAAGGGTGTACACTTCAGGGTAATCTCATAAATCTTATGGGTCCCTGACCTAACTGCCCAGTGTGAACACTTACCTTTGGCTAATATCTGAATTACCTTTCTTAGTAAAGCCTACAATTATAGGTTGGCTACTTCTTGTTGTGCTGGTCAGTTATTCTGTTATTTATATGCTAAACTTTCTGACTGAGCACTCCGCCCTTCACCATGTGGTGATTTTAACTACATCTAATCACATCAGGTTCCGACCAACCCATAAATGTAGGCTTTGATATATAAGTTGCTTTTTTTTGGTGTGCACCTGTTCAGACTAGTTCTTGATGTACCAGTCAGTTTTTCTGTTATTTATATGAAGTGCAATGTGTCAAAAAACAACAGTCTCAGAATTATTGAAATATGCTGAAGAATTTCAGCGTTATTTCCACATACATTGATATTTGTGGTATTTGAAAAATTGGGCTTGGTCATTGAAGTCCTTCACTAAGCAGTTAAACATTTTACTTTACCTTTACAGCCTTAAAGCCCCAACAGTTTTGTCTTTTAATTTTACTGCTGGCACAGTGCCACTAATCTAATTTCACTGATATTGGTAATATACCATATATACTCGAGAATAAGCCGACCCGAGTATAAGCCGACCCCCCCTAATTTTGCCACGAAAAACTGGAAAAACTTAATGACTCGAGTATAAGCCTAGGGTGGGAAATGCAGCAGCTACTGGTAAATGTCAAAAGTAAAAATAGATGTCAATAAAAGTAAAATTAATTGACACATCAGTAGGTTAAGTGTTTTTGAATATCCATATTGAATAATGCTCCATAAAGTTTATGATGGCCCCATAAGATGCTCCATATTAAAATATGCCCCATATAATCCTTCATAAAGGTTAATAATGGCCCTACAAGATGCTCCATAGACACATTTGCCCAATATAATGCTGCACAAATGTTGATTATTGCCCCATAAGATGCTGCATAAAGATATTTGCCCCATATAGTGCTGCACAAACGTTGATTATGGCCCCATACAGACACTTGCCCCATATAGTACTGCACAAACATTGATTATGGCCCCATACAGACACTTGTCCCATATAGTGCTGCACAAACTTTGATTATGGCCCTATACAGACACTTGCCCCATATAGTGCTGCACAAGAGTTATGGCCCCATAAGATGCTCCATACAGACACTTGCCCCATTTGCTGTTGCTGCGATAAAAAAAATCACATACTCACCTCTCCGTCGCTCAGGCCCCCAGCACTTTCAATATTCACCTGACTTCGTTCCGGCGCCGCTCCATCTTCAGCATCTTCTGCACTGACGTTCAGGCAGAGGGCGCACACTAACCACGTCATCGCGCCCTCTGACCTGAGTATCACTGCAGAAGACGCTGAAGACGGAGCGGCGCCTGGAATGAGGAGCAGGTGAATATCGCGCTGTGCTCCCCTCCACGTTATACTCACCTGCTCCTGGCGCGGTGCCGTTCCTGCTTCCCCGGCGCCCCAGCTTCTTCCTGTACTGAGCGGTCACCGTTACCGCTCATTACAGTAATGGATATGTGGCTCCACCCCTATGGGAGGTGGAGCCGCATATTCATTACTGTAATGAGCGGTACCATGTGACCGCTTAGTACAGGAAGAAGCTGCCGGTGCCGGGGAAGCAGGGACCTGCAGGGACCGTGCCAGGAGTTGGTGAGTATAATAAGACAGCCCCCGCTCCCCCTCCCCTGCCGACTCCTGGGTATGACTCGAGTATAAGCCGAGAGGGGGAGTTTCAGCCCCCAAAAATGGGCTGAAAATCTCGGCTTATACTCGAGTATTCAGTTATATGAAAAAGTTTGGGCACCCCTATTAATCTTAAGCTTAATGTTTTATAAAAATTGTTTTTTTTACAACAGCTATTTCAGTTTCATATATCTAATAACTGTTGGACACAGTAATGTTTCTGCCTTGAAATGAGGTTTATTGTACTAACAGAAAATGTGCAATCTGCATTCAAACAAAATTTGACAGGTGCATAAGTATGGGCACCCCACCAGAAAAGTGACATTAATATTTAGTAGATCCTCTTTTTGCAAAAATAACAGCATCTAGTCGCTTCCTGTAGCTTTTAATGAGGTCCTGGATCCTGGATGAAGGTATTTTTGACCATTCCTCTTTACAAAACAATTCCAGATCAGTTAAGTTTGATGGTCGCCGAGCATGGACAGCCCTCTTCAAATGCAAATCTGACCATCATTATGGACTTTATACGCCAGCCATTCATTGAGGGTTAGTGGTATTAGCCAGGATACTCTGTTTAGGCTTGATATTATTTGTATGGCGGCTGGGGTCAATAGGACTTTTTTGTTATCAGGTACCAGGTGGCGTTTTTGGCAATGCATTACAATTTTACACAATATAGGGTTGGCAGGATGCATGGGTGTTATATTCTATCTGAACAGGATATTTATTGTCATATTTCCCATGTCCTTGCATCAAAACCTGTGTGATACCATCAATGGTATATATTGGGTCAGCTGGCAGCTTACTGAATAGTGTTTTGATATTTAGTCAAGGAGATGTATATTTGGTTGCCTGTACCTAGCCTGTTTATGCCGTGTATTTTTCTATATGTAAGCACTACTATTTATGTGTTTTTCTGTCTGTTTGGGGTTACCATGTCTGGGCTATTTAACCATTTTGGTTTTTAATTGTTTTTAAATTTGTTACTTATCTTGCCGTGTATGTATAAGTTATAATAATAAAATCTAATATCAAGGTTGATCCCATTGGTGTGCATATCCTTTTCTTTTCCTTTTTTGAGTCACATATGCAAACATATTTGTAAACATGCACTGCATATTCAATTGCACACTTGCTCCGTTTATAATCCACCGACACACACAAATGATACACCATTTCAAAGGTTAAATTACCTGCAGGTGGCATTTGCCTTGGGGTCTTTCCAGCTTGCCGAAGTGCTTGCCCAGCCTATTTCAGGCAAATTCGAGGATTGCACACTTCAATGCAGGTGAGTCACATATGCAAACACATTTGTAAACATGCACTGCTTTTTCAGTGATTACTTCGCCCCACACATGCAAATAGTGAGTCACATATGTAAACACATTTGCAAACATGCACTGCCTTTTCAGTGATTACTTCGCCCCACACACACACAAGTAATACACCATTTGAAAGGTAAACTTGCCCCCTTCAGCAAGAAAGACACAAACAAACCACACATTCACAATTTGATCAATAAATACAGTTTAAAAATTCATTTTCAGAAACCTGCAGAAAAAAAAACAACCACAACCTCAAGACATTTTTTGAGCCTCTTCTTATCAAACCAATTTATTGTATTACCAATTTACATATATAAATATCTCTCTGTGTTCATCAAATACTTTAACATTTCACCAGCTTGATTTTCCTTAAATTGCCTGCGCCCCCGACAACCAATGTGCGAAAATTTCGCATGGGCCATCTAGTATGATATTAATCTCAAACACAAACGTGTATGATAATGAACTGGGTAGATTGTTAAATTAATAAGATGCCGCCTTTGCCTGTACATAGTGATTCATATATATTGTGCCAATTACTGCTCACCTAAGAGGGTGGTGGACCACTCCTTCACAGAGGCCCACGGGAGGATTGTGGGCCAGTCCAAGCACCTGCTCTTCCTCTCTCCCTGGCCACATGTTTTAAACAAATGTGGGATTTCATATAGTGAGCACCACTTTCTTTTTCATTTGGTTTTGTCAGTTTTTTTCCTCGCTGTGAGAACTTTTTAGGAGAATACCACCGTTTTTCATTGGCTTATTTTTTCCATGCTACATGTACCTTTGCTAGCAACTCCATTCTAAGCAATGTTAAGGTGTTTTTTTGCTTTTCCTTGACCGTGTGTTCCATTAGTAGCATCATTCTGGCGCTGAAATTAAAAAAAATGCTAGAATGGAGCTTTCTGTACTCTGTAATAATATATTCATTTTAATTTGCATATACCATACAGTCCATAGACATACAGATAGGGAATTTTTTATTGTGAGCCCCGTCGGGGACAGCGATGATAATGTGTGCAACTTGTAAAGCGCTGCGGAATATGTTAGCGCTATATAAAAATAAAGATTATTATTATTATTATTACCATATTTTTCGCTTTATAAGACACACCTGATTATAAGACGCACCTAGATTTTAGAGAGGAAAAAAAAAATATTTTGAGGCAAATAGCGTGCAAAAACCTTTACTAAAATACAAATATATTATCTGTGGATGACGCTCTGTTATGGGGGATCTGTGAATTACAGTACAGTGTCTGCAGTACTGTATATTGTGACTACCACCCTCCTCATCCTCAGGAATACACCCACTTACTGTATAGATTGATGTATTCTGAAAGATGAGGGAGGTGGTCACATTTGCAAAAAACACTTTGGACACTACATTACAGTGTATATGTACACTAAATATGACTAGAACCCCCATCTTCCTTCAGAATATACCCATTGATGCAGTGTATTCTGAAGGATGATGGGGTTGTTTGCTCAGCTTTCCTAAAAGGATCTCGCACTTGTGAGTACCGTAGTTGCAACATTAAATAGTGTGCAGGGACAGATATGTGATTGGTGGAGGCAGCTTAGGAACAGTTCCCTCCACCAATCACTATCCCTCCCTGCATAGGAGGAGGAGAATCGCTCTTCTCTCCCTCCTCAGCTTTAGGCCTCTTTCACACATCAGTGTCTCTGGTATATGTGGCAGTTTTCACACATACCATAGACACAGACACACATAGGCCCATTCAAATTAATGGGTCTGTGCGCATGTCATTGTGTTTTCATGGACCATGTGTCCATGTGCCTCACACATAGACATGTCCATTTACCGTCAGCGTGGGCAGCAAAATGTCCTGCACGCGTGCACACGGAGAACACACATGGATGTCATCCATGTGAAACGCATCAGCGTTGAGGAAGAAGCGCTACAGTAAGTACTGTTCCCCGTTTCCAGGTGCTGAATATGGCTCTCCTCATTCTCCCTTGCGCTGCAGGCGATCGCCATAAGCAGAGGAGAATGATGAGAGTTATATTCAAGTCAGAACAATGACAGCAGGTGGGGGCTTTTTGGACTATTACTCCCATCAACCTACACCTGCTGCCGCTAATAACAATGACAGCAGGAACGGATGATGGAGGATTCCTCACCCGCCACCTGCGATATAACGAAATGAATGAAAAACCCGGCATAGGTTCCTCCATATTTTCTGTAACCAGCCAGGCAAAACTTACAGCTGGGGCTGCAACCCTCAGCTGTCAGCTTCAGCAAGGTTGGTTATCAAGAATAGAGGGGTCCCCACGCCTTATTTTTAATTATTTAAATAATTAATTTAATAAAAGGCATGGGGTCCCCCCCATTTTTGACAACCAAACTTGCTAAAGCTCAAAGCTGGGGGCTGGTATTCTCAGGCTGGTAAGGGGGCATTGATATAGGCCCCCAGCCTAAAATAGCAGCCCGCAGCTGCCCAGAAAAAGTGCATCTATTAGAAGTGCCAATTTTGGCGCTTTGCTCGGTTCTTCCTACTTGCCCTGTAACAGTGGCAAGTGGGATTCATATTTGTGGGGCTGATATCACCTTTGTATTGTCCGGTGACATCAAGACCATGGCTTAGTAATGGAGAAGCATCTATAAGACACCTATCCATTACTAATCCTATAGTTATATGGTAAATAAAGACACAGCCATAATAAAGTCCTTTATTAGAAATAAGACTAAATACAGTTTTACTTTTTTATTTAAAAATAGCAAACACAGTTATACTCACCTAACGCCTAATTCCACTGAAGCCCTCGATCTCCTGTAATAACAATAAAGTAAAAATTAACAATATGTCATACCTGTCTGTCGTTCTGTCCCACACCGTAATCCATGTCCGAGAGAGAAACAGTTTTCAACCTGGATGGTGCCAATATGCGACCTTCCAGGCTGAAAACCACTCGTGAATGAGTTGCTGCGAGCGCAGCATCATTGACCAGTGGTGACATAATTGAGGGCGGGCTGAGAGCTCCATCTGTGCCTGTGCCGCATCCGCAGCCACTTTCCTGAAGACATCGCATAGAGGCTTTCCTCCATCTGCGCCTGTGCTGAGTGAGAAGCCGGACCCCAGAAGAAGAATGGCGGCTGCCTTATGAGGCCGCCATACCACCACTGCAGGGCCACCGCTTGCCACCATACCACCACCGCACACCGTGGGACAGCTGCATCACCACCGCAACACCCCCAGCTCTGAGGCCTCAGCATTGACCCCTCGGTACGAACAGTGTTCGGATTATAAGACGCAGCCCCATTTTCCCCCTAATTTTGGGAATCGTAAAAGTGTGTCTTATAATCTGAAAAACACAGTAAGTAATTGAAGATTTCTTTGGCTTTGCACATCAAATCAGAGAAAGGCAAACTATAATGTACAATGACTGCTCTACCGCCATAAATCTTTGGTCCTATGTAAAAGCTACATGTTCTCCCTAAATGCTGGATATAGTCACTAATGGAACTTTATCTACAGGCAATAGAGATCTACATTAGTTTTTTTTTTACCAAGGTTTTTCTTTATTGTTTTTAGGGTCTGAATAAGCCCAATCTCCCTGCAGGTAAATACAAACAGCCGAAGGCAGCATCTGTCACCTGTCTGACTACATGTCCATCTGAACAGCTCTAAGGCATTGTTAAGGGGCACCAGTGGCTCTGTGCTGGTCATTAGCAGTGACACAGATTGTCATAAAAGAAAAGCAGATACAAACATTTGTCTAATCACTTTACTATCTACTCACAGGAGACTAGTACAGTGATGCCAAAAATAAGCACACCACCTCACTTATCTAAATGTATCTGTGCCATATATACACATATAGCCTAGTGTAAATCTGACTATGAAAGCAAAGATTAAAACTTTGTGAACAACATATATTATTACTGCACATTCAACATTACTCTGATCATGGAAGCTACTCATAACAATGCAGCATGTGGCTCATGGAAAATTCTCCAATGATTACCCTTAATAGAGAAGAGTGAACCTGTCCATAAGAAATTCCATTTGTTATAAATCTCCCAAAACCTCACTATCTTTTAAGAATCGGAAAGGGGATAAAAAATTTGAAAACATTATACTTGCCTGTCATAGGCTTTTACCTGACTCCTCATGCCACCTTCACAATTCCTCGACCCTTAGGCCACAGTCACGAGAGGAATCAACCAACGTCATTGACATCAATGATGTATGTCATTCTCCAAATGACCATATGAAATCGATCACTGACTTCAGAACTGGTGGAATAGAAATCCTGTGTGGTGGACCAGTGGGCTGCACCAGCTGCGTAGGTGGTATACAGTAGAGTCACCTCTCTCGGTATTTTTTTTTTTTTTGTGCCTCTAGAGACCTTAGAGCATGATAAATGTAATTTCTCGGTAATCAGGACACTTTCAGTTTGGTACAATTCTGACCAAATCTGTTGCCTTTTAATTGTGTAAATTTGCCCAGTAACAAATTAAGGCTATGTGCACACGTTGCGGATTCGTGTGCGGATTTTTCTTCACCATTATTGGAAAATCCGCAGGTAAAATGCACTGCGGATTACCTGCAGATTTACCACGGATTTCGTGCGGTTTTTGTGCAGATTCCACCTGTGGTTTTACACCTGTGTATTCCTATTGAGGAGCAGGTGAAAACCGCTGCGGAATCCACACAAAGAATTGACATGCTGCAGAAAGTACAATGCAGCGTTTCCACGTGGTATTTTCTGCAGCATGTGCACTGCGGATTTGGTTTTCCATAGGTTTTCATGGTGCTGTACAATGCATGGAAAACTGCTGCGAATCCGCAGCGCCCAATCCGCTGCGGATCCGCAGCAAAATCCGCAACGTGTGCACATAGCCTAAGAAGAAGGATAAACAATCTTGTTAAGCTGATAAGTGATCATTCAGACATCAGAGATTTTTCTCGTCTGCAAAAATGGACAGATTTTCATCAGTATTTTAGATCATATTTAATCATTGTTTGGCCAGTGTGTCAATATTTGCTATCAAAGTTTCATCAGTTTTTTTTTTGTTTGCATACAAGTTTCTCAAGCTTCTTTAATCAAGCAAACAAGAAAATCGGACAACAGCATTAGGATGCCATTAGGATGGAATCCCATGGTGAACAATTTTTTATTTTCGTTGACCCATAGACATGTATTGGTGAGTTTGATCGTAGACTAAAATCAAAAACGTAGCAGCCTCTGTTTTTTTTGTGAACCACTCAGTCCCATTAAATAAAAGTAGTGTGGAGTGTATGAGAGTAATGGATATCTCAGGGCATTTATAATACACAAAAAAATCTAAGCATTTGGCATAATCTTTGCTAAATATACCTTCAATTTGAAATCTGATGAGGAAATAACCTAACTTTAATCATTGTCAATGAAACTTAAAGTGTGTCATAACTCAGCTTAAAATGACAGATGCTGAGGAAGTTTATAGATACTTTGAATTGCTGTTTTTATAGTAATTTTTGGAAATTCAATACAACTTTTGTTTATGTATATCACTGCTTGCTCCTAGCAATAGACATTAATTTATCTGTAGACTGCTGTCAGACTTGTGACAAAACAGTTTTCTTCTACTTGTATAATTGTCTGATATGCTGGCTTCAATGCTCTGCTCTCTGGAACTGAGCCCACTCCACATGAAGCACTTGCTGGCTATATTTTTTAGCTAGCTCTTGCGTCTAACAGTAGCGAGTGGAATGAACTGACATGTTAGTAGTATGGTGTGGTAAACATCTATTCTGGTGCCCATCACTGTGTAAGAGGATTGGATTGTGCCTCTGAATTGTCCCTGCATGATGTGACACTAGTGAGGAAAGACTGCTATCTGCTGGCTGGACGAAACCAGGTGGAACCAATTGGCACCAGGAGAATTTCAGGGGGGGGCAGATCTTGTGTATGACCTGGTCAGGTGCTTTGCACGACAAAGTTCCTGGACATAAAAGCACTGTGCACCAAATCACATAAGTAGTGATGGGCGAGTACTAAAATGCTCGGGTGCTCATTGCTAGGGTCTAGCCAATTGGAATGCTTGGGTGATCGACCCGAGCAACGAGGTCAATATAAGTCTATGGGAAACTTGAGCATTTCGGCGGTCTGCAGAAGGACTAGAAATTGCAGAAATCGATGGAAACAGTGCTCAAATGACATGGGAACATCATGGGGAAAACCCCTGGAAGCATTTCTGACTCCCAGGTCACTGCTGTGAACAATGTTGTCAGAGTCTTTCGCCACTTTTACAGACTCAAAATAAAACATACTAAAACTAAACAAAATGGATTTTCCCGGGAAATATGTTAAGGAACATCCTTTTCAGGGTAATGACTTGCATATAAGGCAAAATAAATAACCAAAAACAAAAATGACCCACCACACCTATGTTCACACGTAGCGTTTTTGATGCGTTTTTGAACTTTAGCATTGCTTTTAACCAAGACAAATGCATTCACTAGGAAATGTAATTTTAACATTTTACAACCTTACGTGGAAATGTGGCGTGTGACACATCATGAGACACATCCTGTTTCATTTATGAAAGCTGGACTCTGAAAGTCACAAATCCTATTTTTATAGGGCCATCAGGCGGCCTTTACTCATCTTAACGTCCAGCAGTCGGCCCTCACTATTCTTAGACAGCCATCAGCCAGCTATGCTTTGTTGTTCCCATTATTAAACAGTGGGTCTTCTATACTGATATTGTGTATGCAGTGAATGGCAGGGCTACCCAAAATTTGGACGCACCCCAATACCACTTTGAAGAGACATACAGGAAGGACTCCTGAAAGCAATGTTCCCATTATTCGGAAGTGGGTCCCCCATAGTGTTTGCCTATGCAGTGAATGCAAGGGCTGCCAAAAAATTTTAGGTACTTCAATGCCCCTTGAAAGAGACGTAGAGGAGGGCCTCATGAATAAAATGTTCCCATTATTAGGAAGTGAGTCTCCCATACTGTCTGCTTATGCAGTGAATGCAAGGGTTGCCAAAAATTTGGAGGAACTCCAATGCCCCTTGGAAGAGACATATATGTCAGAGGGCCTCTCCCATAGTGCTTACCTATGCAGTGAATGCAGGGGCTGCTAAAAATTTGTAGGTACTCCAATGCCCCTTGGAAGAGACGTAGAGGTCAGTGTGCCTAATGAAAGCAATGTTCCCATTATTAGGAAGTGAGTCTCCCATACTGTTTGCCTATGCAGTGAAGCAACGGCTGCCAAAAATTTGGAGGAACTGCAATGCCCCTTTGAAAAGACTTAGAGGAGGGCCTCATGAAAAAATGTTCCCATTATTAGGAAGTGGGTCTCCCATAGTGTTTTGCCTAGGCAGTGAATGCAAGGGCTGCCAAAAATTTGGAGGCACTCCAATGCCCCTTGGAAGAAACATAGAGGAGGGCCTCATAAAAAAATATTCCCATTAGAAAGGAGCGGGTCTCCTATACTTATAACGCCCATGCACTAAGTGTAAGGGCTGACAAACATTTACTCCTGGGGGGTAAACATGAACATACTGTATAACAAATTTATTTTAAGGGCATCATAAACACCCTTTAAAAAAATTATGTGGTTGTATCACAGATAGTGTTGAGCGATACCGTCCGATACTTGAAAGTATCGGTATCGGATAGTATCGGCCGATACCCGAAAAATATCGGATATCGCCGATACCGATATCCGATACCAATACAAGTCAATGGGACATCAAGTATCGGAAGGTATTCTCATGGTTCCCAGGGTCTGAAGGAGAGGAAACTCTCCTTCAGGCCCTGGGATCCATAGGGAGGTGTAAAATAAAGAATAAAAATAAAAAATATTGATATATTTACCTCTCCGGCGGCCCCTGAACTCAGCGCGGGTAACCGGCAGGCTTCTTTGTTCAAAATCAGCGCTTTTAGGACCTGAGAAACACGTCCCGGCTTCTGATTGGTCGCGGGCCGCCCATGTGACCGCCATGCGACCAATCACAAGCCGCGACGTCACCGCAAGCTATTAGCGCGCTCATTTTTAAAAATGAGCGCGTTAATGGCTTTCAAAGACGTAGCGGGTTGTGATTGGTCGCGGCCGCGACCAATCACAAGCCGCGACGTCACCGCAAGCTATTGACGCGCTCATTTTTAAAAATGAGCGCGTTAATGGCTTTGAAAGACATAGCGGCTTGTGATTGGTCGCGTGGCCGCGACCAATCACAAGCCGCGACGTCACCGCAAGCTATTGACGCGCTCATTTTTAAAAATGAGCGCGTTAATGGCTTTGAAAGACATAGCGGCTTGTGATTGGTCGCGTGGCCGCGACCAATCACAAGCCGCGACGTCACCGCAAGCTATTGACGCGCTCATTTTTAAAAATGAGCGCGTTAATGGCTTTGAAAGACATAGCGGCTTGTGATTGGTCGCGTGGCCGCGACCAATCACAAGCCGCGACTTCACCGCAAGCTATTAGCGCGCTCATTTTTGAAAAATGAGCGCGTTAATGACTTTCAAAGACGTAGCGGCTTGTGATTGGTCGCGGCCGCGACCAATCACAACCCGCCACGTCTTTGAAAGCCATTAACGCGCTCATTTTTAAAAATGAGCGCGTTAATAGCTTGCGGTGACATCGCGGCTTGTGATTGGTCGCGGCCGCGACAAATCACAACCCGCTACGTCTTTGAAAGCCATTAACGCGCTCATTTTTAAAAATGAGCGCGTTAATAGCTTGCGGTGACGTCGCGGCTTGTGATTGGTCGCGGCCGCGACCAATCACAACCCGCTACGTCTTTGAAAGCCATTAACGCGCTCATTTTTAAAAATGAGCGCGTTAATAGCTTGCGGTGACGTCGCGGCTTGTGATTGGTCGCGTGGCCGCGACCAATCACAAGCCGCTACGTCTTTGAAAGTCATTAACGCGCTCATTTTTCAAAAATGAGCGCGCTAATAGCTTGCGGTGACGTCGCGGCTTGTGATTGGTCGCGTGGCCGCGACCAATCACATGCCGCAACGTCTTTGAAAGTCATTAACACGCTCATTTTTCAAAAATGAGCGCGCTAATAGCTTGCGGTGACGTCGCGGCTTGTGATTGGTCGCGTGGCGGTCACATGGGCGGCCCGCGACCAATCAGAAGCCGGGACGTGTTTCTCAGGTCCTAAAAGCGCTGATTTTGAACAACGAAGCCTGCCGGTTACCCGCGGACTCACCAGGGGCCGCCGGAGAGGTAAATATATCAATATTTTTTATTTTAATTCTTTATTTTACACATCTCTATGTATCCGATACCGATACCCGATACCACAAAAGTATCGGATCTCGGTATCGGAATTCCGATACCGCAAGTATCGGCCGATACCCGATACTTGCGGTATCGGAATGCTCAACACTAATCACAGACCATGGTTGCCGTGGTGATATGGTGGTGGAGGATGAGGACGAAGAGAAGGCGGACAATAGCAAATATCCAAAATCAGGAAGCATATACCTATGTGTGGGTGTAAAAAGGTGCATGAGAATAGACCTCTGAAAAAAAGACACGGGATTTGAGTTTATATTATGCTGCTACCATTCGGTGGTATTGAGAAGTCTGGCTCAATCCAGCCCTTGTTAATTTTTTATAAAAGTCAGCCTGTCAGCAGTTTCAGTTGACAGGCGGATGCACTTATCAGTGATAATTCCACCAGCGGTTCTAAAAACCTGCTCTGACAAAATGCTAGAGGCAGGGGAGGCCAGGAAATCCAAGGAGTAGAGAGCCAGCTTCGATACTCAATAATTATAAGGCACAAAGGAATCGCAGAGGACGTTGATACGGTCAGCAAGGTACTCCCTCAGCATCTTCCCAAACTTTGCACTCCTTGTGAGAGTACCCTGCGCCTGTGCGATCGGAGGGTCTGAGAAAAGTCTGCCAGAACTTAGCCATTGTTCCGCTGCCTCTGCTGGATTGGAGTTGTGTCTCTCTCGCCTGTATTGCTTGGTTGTCCAAGGAACTGTGACCTCTGCCTCCAGCGTTTTCAGATGGGAATTTTTTAAATAATTCTGAAACAAGGGCCCTCTGGTACTGCTCCATTTTAGTAGACCTGTCTGCCTCGGGAATAAGAGAGAGAAGGTTCTCCTTGTAGCATGGGTCAAGAAGTGTCACCAACCAGTAATGACTGTCACCCAAAGTTTTAAGAATGTGAGGGTCATGGGAAAGACAGTGTAACAAACTTAGCCATGCATGCCAGACTGCTAACAGGCAAGACTTCCATGTTCTCACCAAGAGAACGACTGACCATGCTCTCCTCCTCCTCTTCCTCCCTGTCCTCCAGCCATCTACGCTGAACAGATGGTATGACAGTTGTGGAGGTAGTACCAACTATAGCGCATGAAACTAGCTCCTGTTCTTCCTCCTCCTCCTTCTCCTCCTTTTCCTCATTGTCACCCAATCCACATTGGGATGAGATGAGGCTGGGCTGTGTGCAATTACCCTGTATGGTTCCTTGCTCCATATCATTGTGCTCCGCCTGCAATGCATCCTATTTGATTGTGAGCAGATAGCCTTTCAGAACACAGAGATGCGGGATGGTGATGCTAATTATGGCGTCATCGTCGCTCACTATCTTGGTGGAGTCCTCAAAGTTTTGTAGGATGGTACATATCTCTAACATCCATGTAAACTCCTGAGGTCTTATGTATTGAGTCTGAACTGAATACAGATGGACTTGTTGATGTTGGTAGTCAACATCTGCCCTCTTCTGCTCACAAATCCTTCCCAACATCTGCAGCGTAGTATTCCAAAGTGTGGGGACATCACACACCAGTCGGTGAGCCGGAAGCTGCAAACACTGCTGAAGCACGACAAGGGGGCCGAAGCTGTAGTTGTCTTTCTAAAATGGGCACACAGGAGGCATAATTTAACAAGCAGATCAGGCAGCTCCCGGTAGCTTTTGAGAAACCGCTGAACCCACGAGGATAAGCACATGGGCCAGGCATGGTACGTGTGTGAGCTCACCTCGCCTTAGAGCCGCAACCAGGTTCTAGCTATTGTCACACACAACCATGCCTGGCTGTAGGTTCAGCAGTGTCATCCACAAATCTACTGGCTTTTTCAGAACTGTCCACAACTCTTCAGCATTGTGCGGTTTGTCACCTAAGCATATTAGCTTCAGCACAGCCTGTTGCTGCTTGGCTGAGGCAGTGCTGAAGTGCTTCCAGCTTCTGACTGATGTTGTCATTTCGGAGATGGAGGCTTAAGAGGATGAAGTGCAGGAGCTGCAGACTGTGGGGTCAACCCTGATTGACCTAGGGCCTGCAATCCTCGGCATCGGGAGGACTTTTTTCATCCCAGAGTCCGACTAGGTCCCTGCTTCCACTATGTTAACCCAGTGTGCCGTCAGCGACATGTACCATCCTGCCCACAAGCACTTGTCCACATGTCTATGGTTAGGTGGACTTTCCCAGTAACTGCATTGTTGAGGACATGGATAATGTTGTGGGACATGTGCTTGTGTAATGCGAGCACAGCACACCGTAAGAAATAGTTGCGCCTGGGGACTGAGTACTGAGGGACAGCCGCCACCATCAGGTTGTGGAAAGCTTCCGTCTCCACTAGCCTAAGAGGCAACATTTCGAGTGCAAGCAGTCACAAAATGTGGGAATTCAGTAGTGTGGCCTGTGGGGCGTTGGCAGCGTATTTGCGTTTGCGTTCCACGGACTGGGGTATGGACAGCTGAACGCTGTTCTGGGACAAGCACATGGATGTGTTTGCTGATGGTGCTGGTTGAGTGTGTGAAATGACAGGTGCAGGGAAAGAGGCATCTTTGCACAACAGTGGAAGGAGCAGTGGTGTCACTTGCAGACACTGTTCCTGGACCCTGGGATTTGGCCCACAAAGTCGGGTGCTTTGCAGTCATGTGCCTGATCATGCTGGTGGTGATCAGGCTGGTAGTTTTGCTACCCTTGCTGCCATTGGCCTGGCAGGTGGTGCAAATGGCCTTTTTGGGGTTATTGGCAGAATCTTTAAAAAACAACCAGACTCAGGAAAATCTAACAGTTGTACTGGCACGACTTCCGTCATGTTGGTTTTTGGGGTGAACGGTTGCCTACCTTCTGTCTGTGGTCACTACACTGCTTCTTCCTGCCTGTTGGGGTGTTACGCCTCCCTCCTACTGTGTGCTGCGGTCCTCGCACTGCATGTCCTCCTGCCAGGTTGGGTCAGTTACTATATCATCCACCACCTCGTCTTCCACTTCTGCACCCTGGTCCTCATCCTGATTTTCTGGCAATTGAGTCTCGTCATCATCCACCTCTTGGAAAAGTGAACAGCTCTTTGAAGTGTCCAAGTGTGGGATCAGTTGTCTCTGTGCACTCGACATGGTAGGAGAAAGGAGGATCAGGGTGAGGAATAAGATGTCCAGACTCACGGCTACTGAGACTTGACCGTGTAGAAGACAGGGTGGTGGTGGTGGTGTCAAAGTAACTGGAAGCATTATCCACTATCCAAACAACATCCTTTTGACACTGCTCTGGGTTCAATAGTAGTGTGGTGCGGTCCCCTAGTAATTTGGTCAGTAAAATCGGGCGAGAAGATGTGGGTGTTTGTTGTGGCATATTTTCAGCTTGCCCACGGCATTGGCGTTGGCCTCGGCCTCTGCATGCACCATCACCATCATGTCCAGTTCTTAGTCCCTTGCCACGAGCCTTGCCCATTTTAAATTGAGGACATTAATTTCCACATTCACTTTTAATGGCTGAATTTAGAGCGAACTTATATGTGATCCTTGTGACGGACAAACCACAGTTTTGAATAGCTGGCCTGTAGGTAACTATTTACCAGCAAACTGGTGTCAATAACTTTGCTAACACACTGCAAATAAAATTGAAATGGAGGCCAGAAATGGCAGAATATTGAGCGCATTTATATGTGATCTGTGTGACGGACAAACCACAGTTTTAAATAGCTGGCCTGCAGGTAACCATTTAACTTTAAAAACAATGCAACAAAATTGAAATGGAGTCCAGAAATGGCAGAATTTTGAGTGCAATTATATGTGATCCATGTGATGGGCAAACCACAGTTTTAAATAGATGGATTTTTAGCGCTGTAATATGTAAAGGATCTGAATGTATTCTGCAGTGCCAACAAGCAAATGGAGCAGAAAAACGGTGTTCTCTGGATTGATTTGTAAGCAAATAATCAGGATTAAGATACAAATTAAAATTATTCCTGGCCACTGATACCTGGGGCTATGTCTAGAAATATCTGTCAAAGCAGCAGCAGCAGACAGAACTAGAAAGGATCCTCTTGCTATATGCACTGCACTCTGCCACATACACTGTATGCCTGTTTAGCATTGATGTCTATGCAGCTGGATTAGTACTCAGAAGGACTGTTAGTTGAGATGGATATGTATCCAATATATTGTGGTATACCTACACTAACTAAGACACAAGCAAATCTCTACCTAACTCAGCAGCAACTCTCACTACATCGCCTGATTCAGGGGTAGACTGTGATGAGCATGGCGGTGCCAGGTCTGATAAACAGGGTGGGTCATTTATATGGATACACCTAAATAAAATGGGAAAGGTTGGTGATATCAACTTCCTGTTTGTGGCACATTAGTATATGGGAGGGGGGACATTTTTCAAGATGGGTGGTGACCATGGTGGCCATTTTGAAGTTGGCCATTTTGGATCCAAATTTATTTTTTCCAATGGGAGGAGGGTCATGTGAAACATCAATCTTATTGAGAATTTCACAAGAAAAACAAGCTTGGTTTTAATGTAACTTTATTCTTTCATGAGTTATTTACAAGTTTATGACCACTTATAAAATGTGTTCAAAGTGCTGCCCATTGTGTTGAATCGTCAATGCAACCCTCTTCTCCCACTCATGTCACACTGATAGCAAAACCGCAGAAGAAATGCAAGCACAGGCTTCTAGTGTCCGTTATCTTAGATGCTGCACATCTCGCATCTTCACAGCATAGACAAATGCCTTCAGATGACCCCATAATGGGTGTTAGATCCAAGCATTCCTACATGAACAGTTTCCTGGAAAGTGAATTGGTCATCATGGGCCAGTTGAATGACCACCAAGGTCTCCCGATCTGACCTCCTTAGACTTTTATCTTTGGGGTCATCTGAAGGCAATTGTATGTGCTGTGAAGATAATAATAATAATAATCTTTATTTTTATATAGCACTAACATATTCCACAGCGCTATACAGTTTGCACACATTATCATCACTGTCCCCAATGGGGCTCACAATCTAAATTCCCTATCAGTATGTCTTTGGAGTGTGGGAGGAAATCAGAGTGCCCGGAGGAAACCAACGCAAACACGGAGAGAACATACAAACTCTTTGCAGATGTCCTTGGTGGAGTTTGAACCCATGACTTCAGCGCTGCAAGGCTGCAGTGCTATCCACTGAGCCACCGTGCTGCCCAAAATATGAGGTATGAGATGCGCTGCATCTGTAACAACGGATACTGGAAGCCTGTGCTAGCATTTCATCTGCAGTGTTCCTATCAGTGTGTCAACAGTTGGAGAAGAGGGTAGCATTGACAATCCAACACAATGGGCAGCACTTTGAACACATTTTAAGTGGTCATAAACTTGTCAATTTCTAATGAAACAATAAAGTTACGTTAAAACCAAGCACACCATTGTTTTTCTTGTGAAATTCTCAATAAGTTTGATGTGTCACATAACCCTCTTCCCATTGGAAAAAATAAAGTTGGATCCAAAATGGGTGATTTCAAAATGGCTGCCATGGTCACCACCCATCTTGAAAAGTTTCCTTCCTCCTATATACTAATGTGCCACAAACAGGACCCTGATATCACTAACCATTCCCATTTTATTTAGGTGTACCCATATAATTGGACTACCCTGTAGACCTGATGACACTGTGCGGCTAGCTAATCACTGCAATGCCACAACCAACATGGCATTACAGTGTGTGGCAGACAATCCCTGCATATTCATTGGCTCTCTAAAGAGTGCCAAACATGCAGAGCGGGGACTGTTATGGACCTGGTGGTTAGGAGCACCCGGAACGACCTGATGGTTAAACTCACACAGGACAAGCTCTGGGAAGTGGGAGCTCTGCTGACCGCAACCCTAATCCTATCACACAACTAGAAATAGCCGTGGAGCGTACCTAACACGACCTAGACGCCTCTTCACAGCCTAAGAGCTAACTAGCCCTAAAGATAGAAAATAAAGCCTACCTTGCCTCAGAGAAATTCCCCAAAGGAAAAGGCAGCCCCCCATATATTTTGACTGTGAGTTAAGATGAAAGTCACAAACACAGAAATGAAACAGGTTTCAGCAAAGGGAGGCCAGACTTACTAAACAGACTGAGGATAGGAAAGGTATCTTTGCGGTCAGCACAAAAAACTACAAAAAGACCGCGCAGAGTGTGCAAAAAGACCTTCGCACCGACTCACGGTGCGGAGGTGCCACTCTGCATCCCAGAGCTTCCAGCTAGCAAGGAAAAATCATGATAGCCAGCTGGACAAGGAAACAATGAACAAATAATTAACTAGCAGGGACTTAGCTTCTGCTGGAGTAGACAGGTCACCAGAAAGATCCAAGAGCGAACTGAACCAGTACAAGAACATTGACAGCTGGCATGGAGTAACGATCTGAGTGGAGTTAAATAGAGCAGCCAGCCAAAGAATAACCTACATCACCTGTGGAAGGAACCTCAGAAGCAGCAGCTCCACTCACAGCCACCAGAGGGAGTCGATGGACAGAACTCGCCGAAGTACCATTCATGACCACAGGAGGGAGTTCGATAACAGAATTCACAACAGGGGACCCCAGCTCCCACCAAGCAACCCCAGAAATACTCTTCGAGCTCCGAGCATCTCGAGCAGTGAGGTGCCTGGACGTGTACCGAATAGTAGCAAACATGCTCGCTCATCACTACATATTAGTATTTAGCCCCAAGGAGAGGAGCAATGCAGACGTGGACCAGAGACAACACTGTACTCAGTGTGACAGGCCGCAGCAGAAAGCGTATGCCAGCAGGGTGCTGGTCAGCACCATCAAGACCCAGAGACCCAACTACGCCGGTCAAGATCCAGAGACCTGATCTACACCAGTCAAGACCCAGAGTGCAGGCTGCACTGGTCAAGACCAGGACCTTCGCCTCACGCCAGTCAAGTTCCAGAGGCCAGACCATGAACGTAGAGAGTCGAAACCCAGTCCTCTCTGACACAGACCTACGAGAGGACCGCCAATGGTCAATCACCGAAGATCGAAGAGAAGGCATCAACCAGAGGCAAACGCCTGTGGTTACAGAGGGACAACATGAGTGAGCAAAGTCATCATTTCTAGCCATTTCGTATGGTACAGGGGTTGGCCTGGGTTAGGACAACAGGTGGGGTGGGGGTCGATTGGTGTAGAGGAGGCTTAATGCTCAGTGACCTCTGCTAGGGCCATTGCTGAAGAAAGAACATGGTAACTCACAGGAATGGGTCTACTATCCATATATAACGGACATTAGCATAATTCTTTAGAGACTTTCCCCGCTATTTTAATTTTATTGTTTCAAGGTTTATTTCTGTTTGCACTGTTTGATAATATTAATAGTCTCCTAATTACTGTACATTTCTACTGTATTTGAAAGTATTAAACTGTTCATTGACTGTTCCTGCCTAGAGCTTCCTGTGCATTGCATTCAGTCTCCAGCTCTACATTCCCACCCCATGATGGGAATTTTAGGAGATTGTAATTTTTACTATATACTGCAATACTTAAAGGGGTTATCCGGAACTATATTACTTTTTTACATTGAAACTAATAACTAACAGGTAGGCAATTGCTAACTGCTTGCTTGTTCTGCTCAGTGCAGATCTCTGCCAGACTGTTCCTGCTGGCTATTCTGCAGCTTCCGTAGACATCACGTTGACAGGGAAGTAGTTTCTTTTCTGCTCTGCTCTGTTGATGGGATGTGTCTACCAATATCATGATGATTAAAAGCTGGCTCCCCGCTGCCAAACTGTGGGTAGCCAGAAGTCAATCAACATGATGATTGAAGTCACGTCTATTTGACAGAATAGCTGTAAGAGAAAGAGCTGCTCTGTTGATGTGGAGCAGCTGAGTCGCAAGCAAGAGCAGTCAGTGACCACTCTGACCCAGCACCAGACAGAACAGGCAGGTGAGCCAAAAAAACTAATATAGTCCTGGATAACCCTTTAGTATGAAGTACAAAGCATCACAAGTTCAAGTTGGCTGAGAGCGTTAAAAATGAAAATAAATTGAAAATGTTTTTAAAATAATTAAAAAGTAAACTTAAATAGTTTGTCATCCCCACCCACGTTGAACAAATAAATAATAAGCAAATTAAAAAAACGTTTCCATGAAAGTTTTTATCCTCTTAATATATTGCAATCATCATATTATATGGCACTATGTACTTACTATTGCTCATTTTGCCTTTCTACTTAATTATTTTCTTTTTTGCTCTGCTATGTATATACAGGAAGTCTCTTGTCCAGGCTGAAATCATTCCTCTCTTCAACTCCTGTCCCAGCTGCCCCCTACCTCCATGCCAGGGAATTTTGCAGTGACGCATGACTCATACAGGGAAAATTGACCTTCTGTTTCTACATAGAGTTTAGAAGGATTCAGCTAGTCTGTTTATAAACAGGAATGTCACAGACCTAGTGGAAAAGAGAAGAATTACCTGGATAGAAAGGCGAAATGGGCAATTGTAAGTACATAGTGCTATATAACATTTTTGTGGGAGTGCTTCTTTAAAAGAAGGAATAATTTTAGGCGTCCAAAATTTCTAAATATATTTGACTTATCTGAATAATTATGCTGCCAGATGAACAAAAACAGAAATGCAGAAATGCAGCAAAAACAATATCCCCAAAACAATGGCTGTATCGTGTTTTTGTTTTAATCATTTGATCAAACTTGATTTTTTTTCTTGTTTTTCAGTACGTCATATGGCAAAATGAATTTATTTCAAAACTACAACTTTTCACGCATGAAACAAAACAATAATAATAAAAAGTTATGACTCTTTGAACAAGGGTCAGCAAATATGAACACGCAAAAATTACATTTTTCCCAGTCAAAAAAGATTTATAGGGGTTATACATGATTGAAAAAACATTAATCCTACAGAGAACAAGGAGTAACAAGTCCCATACACAATTATAAAAATGTATATAAATTTTATTAAACAGATATAAAAATACAGACTAACAATACAAGGTCTAGAGAATGGTGCATATACAGATGACACAACAACTGTAGTAACACAGGGGGTATACTAAACGGATATCCAATAGTAACAAGCAGTGGGTACTTAAGCATATATCACTACGATGCTACATATCATGCGTGGTATCAGGGTATAAAGTGACCTTTACCCATTCCTAATTGCTAGTCTCCATATGCTTCCTATCACATATAGGGTTAAATGCTGACATATATGGAATGTGTCCCGTTAGTCTTACCCGTATAAGTGTGCCAGTCAGTGTCGCCAGCAGCCCCGACGCGCGTTTCGCGTTGGGCTTCCTCGGGGGGCCCTGTTTAATAAAATTTATATACATTTTTATAATTGTGTATGGGACTTGTTACTTCTTGGTCTCTGTAGGATTAGTGTTTCTGGAGTGTCCTGGTGACTTATATTTTGTCCAAAGTAATATGGGATGTATTCCGGTATTGTTCTAAGCTATGTATCAGTGGTACCTGTTCTTATGATTGAAAAAACATGTCTGCATTCTTTTAAATACAGTGCCTCACTGGTCTACAGGCTGTGTATATTATTGCACCTCAGCACGATTCTTTACAATAGAGCTGAGCTGCTCTATAAGAGACTACGCATGGACATGCTGTCACTGATTCTGGAAGAGCCCAGTAATAGGTTTTTTATGAGTTGATTGAAAAGAGCCTATAAGTGACAATAATGTTTGGGCTGCGCTGCGGCATATGTTGGTATTCTATAAGCAACAGGA